>NW_019416260.1:396467-500756 GCF_000390285.2 Anoplophora glabripennis | reverse complement strand
TTTTTACCGATGAAGCTAGTTTTTCTCGAAACTCAATACGAAATTTCCATAATAACCATTTGTGGGCGGATGAAAACCCTTTTGCAATTGTTGAATCAAATCATCAAGAACAGTTTTCAATAAATGTTTGGGCTGGTATTATTGACGATTATTTGATAGGCCCATTTTTTCTCCCAAGAAGATTAGATGGACAATCGTATTTACACTTTCTTGAAGAAGATCTGCCGCCAATGCTTGAAGACCTTCCTCTTTTATTAAGAAACCAGATGTGGCTAATGCACGATGGTGCGCCTCCACATTTTAGCTTACGGGTGCGTGAATTTTTAAATCACAACTATCGCGATCGGTGGATAGGCCGCGGAGGAACGCAGTCATGGCCGCCCAGATCTCCCGACCTTAATAGTTTAGACTACTTTTTCTGGGGTCATCTGAAAAGCTTAGTGTACGCAGTGCCGATTCAAACCGAAGAAGAGTTACGAAATCGTATAATAGTATGCTGCCAAACCATAAGAGACACCCCAGGAATTTTTGAAAATGTACGTCAGTCTATGCGAAGAAGAGTAGATGCTTGCATACGTGTGGATGGAGGACACTTTCAACAACTACTGTAAATATATAATAAATACATTATGACACTTTACCCAGCCTACTAATTTTTATTTCATTTGCTGTCGGACAAATTTAAATCGGCATTTGCAACAAAATTTCCAGTTACTTAAGCTAAAAATAAAAGATGTGGTTTTGACTTTTCAAGACCCCGGGAAATTGTTATGTTTTTGGACTTTTCCGGGTGGAAAAGCGGAGGAATCGAGAAAAGTCGCAGAGGAAAAATGTGGTAGACTCATTAAAAGGATGCGCCTCAGGAGTTATAAAGTATGTGGTAATCAACTTTCCAGGGGGGGCCTGTACTGTGGACTAATTCATTTAAACATTTTAAAAGCCCATCTTATATCATTATTAATACAGATGAAAATAAGGTATTTTCAAAGAATTATAATAACAAAACTTTTACGTTTTGTAGACAAAAAACTGTTGTTTTCGTAAAATGTTACTGTCGCCTCGAGACGAAAATGAAAATATCAAATTGATATTGAAAGAGGCCTATATCTACAAGTGTTTATTGTTATGTCTAGAATGTATTCATTTACTGAGAAAAGTAAAAAGAAGATTAAATGATAAGCTGCCATAGATTAAAATATAATTACCGGTTCAACATGAAATTTCAATGGGAATTATTCTGTTTTAAAATTAATATACTGACTTATCCCATAATCACATTAAAAAAACTTGATCGATTAATCAATTAATACCAAAATCCCATCTGTCATTGATTAAATCAATACAACATATTTGTTTAATAGTCCGCTGGAGAAAATTTGTAAAAATTAAAGCGTGCGTGCTTAAATAGGGTGGCCCAACAACCTCGGACAACGTGTACTATTGTTATAGGTTATACAGTGTGGTCCAATTTGACTGTGCAACTTGTACACTGTATATTAATTAAAATTAGCATAGAAAAATAGTAATTATCTAGAAGCACACGCTCTGGAACCACATGTCCTTAGAACTGGGGTAAACTCACGGAAACGTTTCAACTTTTGAACTTCTGATGTGCCGAATCCAAATCTGAAGTATTTTCAGCTGCATTCCCCTTTAGATTTTGCAAAAATCGCAAAATAATAGTAAAATATCACCGGACATATCGAAAAATCGCTAAAAGTCACTTTAGTGAGCGCAAAATTTTCTCTGATCTTGATCTTATGTAATTTGAAACGCTGAATTTGAGTCTGAAGTCTATTAGCTGTATCCTCCCACATATTTTGCAATAAAAACGCAAAAAATAGCTGAAAGTGGCAAAAAATTATATTAATGGGAGAGAAAATTCAGAGAGAGGTTTTCTAGATTGGATCAAGTGTTCTTCTCATAAATTTTATAGAGTCGAATTTGAATCTAAAGTCTATCGAGCCTCATTACCCAAAAAATTTGCAAAAGTCGCAAAATGCCGGAAAAATCCCAAGAAATCATGAATAAATGTCATGGATATGAATTACTTCCAAATAAATTCCACTGACTCGAACCAGGCTTTCTTTGATGTTGCTCTTACACTTTTCTTCTCTTGTAGCGAACACTTTTCTTTTCGAAGTACAATTTAAGATTCATCAACCATCCCAACTGTTTGAAATTTTTCAATATTTCTTCAATCAAATTTTCGTAATCCTCGCTCTTCTTATTTCCTAAAAAGTTCCGAGAGATATTCTTGAAACTTTACCATGCTGCTTTTTCAGTGTCATTCATCCCTGCTAATCAAATTTTTGTTTCGAAAAAGAGTACGCATTTGAGGACCATCAAAAATACCTTCTTTCAATTTCGCATGAATTATCGCTCAAAACTTCTTTTCTAAATATTGAAAACAATTACCGTCTTTGACCAGAACTTTGACAAACTGCTTCATGAGACCACGCTTGATATGATGAATTTTTGAAGGCATAATCAGTGGTCTTCTTCTTCCTTTCCTAGTGGTTGGTCCTAATAAGTCCCATAGCACCGCGGCCTAATTAGGCCTATTGTGCATCGCACTACTAGTCCTATTCAGTAAGTAGTTTTGTCCTTTTGACAAAATCCTAAAGCTTCCTTGCTGACACTTCTCTCAGTTCCTTAGGTTCCAAATAGTGTCTCCCCCAGCGTCATTCAACTCATTCAACTACGTGCAAATGCCGGACACTCGCCTAGGATATGCAGGGATGTTTCATCCATCCTCGGCAGACCGGACTGTCCCGTCACTCTCCTGCGCTGGATTTTATTCAAGCTCAGTAAATCGTTTGTTCTTTCCTTCAAAGGATACTCCATGAGCTCCTTAGAATGGCTATGTCCTGGCCTTGAAGACCAGTATTTCCTATGTTCTGTCTCGGCCCGCCTGATCGTACTGGGAGATGTACCACAGAAGGGCTCCGGACCAATGAACTCACATCCCTTCCTAGCAAGTTCATCCGCTTTCTCGTTCCCACAAATGCCTTTGTGTCCTGGCAGTTTAACTGTATTATTGATGGCCAGTACAGTCAGCATTTGTAAACAGTCCCACACAAGTTTTGAACTCATCTTGTTTGTGCTTAAAACTTCACTGGTCAGTGGTCTACATGTATGATGTTCCTCGAATCTGAATGAAAGAAGCAGGGATATTTTGTGAAACCTGATTGCTGGCCCAGAATCATGGTTGAATTTTTTAGATCAACGCAAACTTTCCATTGATATTTTGAGTAGTTTATTTTCTCCAACATTATCTGTAAATTCTCGTGAGCTTTGAGCTTCATTGAGTAAACCACACTTGATCAGGGTCAGGAAAAATTTTTTTTCGAATTTTTTTGGGCTCACTAACGTGATTTTTGGCGAATTTTCGCTATTTTTGGTGATTTTTCGTTATGATTTTACAATTTTTGTAAAATCTGGGAGGATACAGCTTAAAAGACTACAGAATTGGATTGAGCATATCAAAATACACAAGAAACCCACTTGATCAAGTTTAGAACAAATTTTTTCGGATATTTTTTCGCTCACTAACGTGATTTTCGGCGATTTTTCACTATTCCTTGCCAATTACTCAAAATTCTGGGGGCTTGAGCTAAAGCCTATTGGGTCAAATCAAAGGCATATACCACTTTTTTGTGTGTCCCGGTATTAACGTGAATATACTTTTATTTTGTGGAGAGAAATTTTATTCAACTCAATCTTCCTCAACCAAAACGTAATAAGACAAATAAATGTTTCCTTCAATATGATCAAAGACAAAAGGTCTGTTCCAACAAGTGTCAGGGATTGGTTCCGAACCGTTCGAAATGTTTGACCAGCTAAGTTCTAAATGTTTCTTCACTGAATATATCGCAAGAATTAGTTGGATGCACATTTCGAACGGTTTGGAACCAATTCCTGACTCATGTTGGAACAGACCTAAAGGGTTTCGTTCCGAGAACATCAGTTATGCGTCTGTTAAGATAATTTTTTTTTCTGTATAGGAATATCCCACTCTATTTTTGCCTCATTGTAAGATACCTGACAAATTGTCAGTTAGAGGAATTAAAAGTATTAGTTTTTAGATAAATTTAATTCCTAACTTTTTCTTATAAAAGGATACTAATCGAAATTAATGCAGGCATTCGTCGAGCCAAAATGAAGGTTGTGTTGTGCGTCCTAGCTCTTGCTGCAGTCGCCTTAGGTAAGATACAAACAAATATATATTTTCATCTCATTTTATTATAGCTAATATTAATTAATTTAGGTGTACAACTTTTTTTGGTAGAAGCCTAGTCATATGATTACAAAAATTAGATCTTTCTTGATGCATATATCCTTTGTTTGTGAAAACAGTAATATACAGGGAGTTCCTAAATATTATGTATATAAGGGATGGGGTAATTCTTTGGCTTATTTCATGACTAAAAGTTCGTATAAATATAGGTCCGCAAACGCTTCGTTACCGATCTACAGAGTGTTGAAATTTTAAGATTTTTAAAATTTTTTCTCTATAGCTCCCACAGTTTTTGAGATATTTAGCTGAAATTTGGAATATACGTTACCCTGTAGGGCTTACATCATCGGGCATGCCAAATGGTCGTGATATTCTATAGAGTGATATTTTTTCGGGGTTCATGCCCCCTTTTCTTCCCCTGAACTTTTGTGTGGTGCGCCGCTGGTAGATACTAAAACTAAAATGAATTTTATGTTTTGTTGAGAAACTTTTTTGCTTCTTTTGATTTTTTCGTATCTGCGATCGTTATCGAGAAAAAAATAAAAAACGATTTTATGTAATTTGTTAAATGAAATTTAAATTCTTAAAAAGGTCCAGTAGGCTCTAGCTTTATTTAGATAATCTCTTGTTTCTATTAATTTTAACAGTTTATTCGCCACTACCTGTTAAAAATTAAAGCTCTGAGATGACCTATTTCAAAATTCGTAAAATGAGATTATAATGAGTATTTAAAACACTTTTACACGTTACAGTTTGTAACATAAACCTTTAATTTTTAAACATATGCAGACCCAAGTTACTATTTCAAATGCGAACTGTCAAAATTCCTTATGTACATGATATTTAGGAACACCTTATATATTATTTGTTTGTAATGAATGTGCATTTATCCGTAATGCCAAAATTCTGATCACTCTGTGCTCTGTGCATAGAAATTTGCGATATACGAGTTTGTCGAGATAGAATTCTAGTACTAATATGAGGATCATCTTCAATTGTATTCAAAATAAGTTCTTCGTCTTGTGCCCTGATTGCAATAGCACGTTCTCGAGTGTTACTCAAAAACTTGCCTGTTTCTCGAGCCCATCTCTTAACATTGAAAAATGTTTCTCTATGGAGGATTACACGATTTGGACATCTTCTTTGATATTCTTCAACACTTCTTCTATAGTTTCCTTCACAGACACCTAACACTAATAGCATGTCAACTTGTTCGCTGAATCAAAACTTCCCGGTCATTTTCAAACTACTTTACTAAAATTAAATCCTAGATTAGAGAAGTATAAATTAAATGACTTTTTTCCTGATCGTCAAGTTTGACGTTTAAATTCATAGCCAACTTTTGAATTTTCGATGATTTTGAATAACAGGTACAATACGTATTATAGTGGAGTCAAGATAGATTTTAACTTCGCGGAAATTACTGGGAGAGAACTTTTTATTTTTCGCTTTGTAAAGTTGTCAGAAACAACATATAAAAAGTTACCAACTGTAGAGTGTACGCTAAATTATTTATTTAACAAATTAGTTGCAAAATTACAGTTTTTGCAAAATATATAAAAAAATATAATTTAAAAAAAAATAACTGTGACCTCACAAAAATTTAAATGAAAGAAGTATCATCCGGCTATCAAAATTTTATGTCCATAAACTTGAGAAAAAAAAATATATATATGTATATTACGTATACAAAGTTACATCATTCTATAATTTTGTAATAAAATAGCTCTCATGCTTTTAATTTTTAAAATAAATATCTGTAACTTTCACAGATTATTCTTCAAATGACGATTGAAACAGTGAGCGATATGGAAAAAATCTTAAAAATTTAATTTGAAAAATATTGAGCCCAACATATTCAATAATTTAAAAAAATCACAAATTTGACTTTTGAGGCCATACTTTATAGATCAAAAACTATAGTTGCAAATGTGATATTGAAACTTTATGAGAGCACTTTTTAAAGCTTAAAATCTCTACTCTAAGATGGCGCATTTTATTTTTCTTAAAAAATTGAAATAATAGTTGAAAAAACAAAAAATAACAAAAAATAAAAATATTTCATGAGAAATCCCTGAAATTTATTGTTAAATAAAGTTTAATAATGTACAAAAAATATTTATTTTTGTTTAATAAACTATCAAAGAATTAAGTTAAAACCTTAAAAAAAGTAAATCCTGGGAAAAATAATTTTTTTATTTATAGTAATAAGTGGAAAATTGCAAAAAAATTACGTTTTTTGATTAATTGATTTAATATTAATTTTTAAAACGTATATTCTGTATCTGAAATTGTGAATATAAGTTCTCTTATTGATGTAGACACAGATATGAGTCTAATATATGCTCAAGAGAGACAGAAGAGAGAGGAAACCTGCTCGGTGAGTATAGCACGCACTATTACATAGAATTGTTTGCTAAGGGGAATTTTGAAAGTTGTTTTTCTTGTCAGTTTGGGTGACGAAGCTAAGCAGTGAACACACCAAATATTTTTTTGTTACTTACAGTTTCATTTATTTTAAAAGCGTTTTTCGTTTATAAGAATTAAATAATAATTATTATAAATGGTATAAGAATATGATTTTTATGCTTTCGAGTAAACTGCAGTTATCAGTGTGTTAAATAGTGTATTATTCACATATTTTGTCCATTTTGAGGTTATACTCTCTTTCACTTGTAAGTCGCTAATTGCTAAATAAATTGTTTACAATAGTCGGTCATATTGGATCAGCCATTTTGAATTATCATTTTCCGACATCATATTCTTGTTTAGCGACCTCAAAAACTCCTATATTACAAATATAAACAAGTTTGATTTAAAATCGATAATTGTTAAATAAATTGTTTAAAATAGTCAGCCATTTTGAATTTTCATTTTCCGACTTCACATTCTTGTTCAGCGACATCGAAAACCCCTATATTGTCAATTTGAAAGAATTCGATTTAAAATTCATTGAATTATTTTAAATGTCCTTAAAAAAACTATTTATTATTGTTTAAACAATTAAAAACAATTAGCGTACAAAAATAAGTTTATAACTTTTTTTTAATACTTATCTCCAAGTAATTTCAAAAGGTTTTAGGAAAATCCATGCTTTCCATAATTATTTCGAAATAATGCCTAATTTTAAGCTATCTTGACTCCACTATTATTAGTTATTCGCGTTTTTGCTGAAAACGACAAACTTTCTTGAAAACTAACAAGAGTAAGAAAAGTTTTAGAATTAAATAACAATAATAATCTTTAACTTTCTTCACCATTCACCAAATACTAATTCTCCCCAAATATTTTTCTGTTCCTCTTCTCAACTTTCCTAAACTCTTCACAAGCATTCCTGCCAACCCCGTTGCCAACATAACAATGGGCGGCAATTTTGAAATATACATACCATAAAAAATCCTTATATTATCATCCGTTTAGTTGACTTAGCTCAGTTATTTGTATGAATTTGGTGGCTTGCACTTGATAAATTTATATGAAGAGACACGTACGTTAGTGTTATTAACCATACTAAAGGATGATTCTTTTCTATTTTTAGCATTTTATTTTCATTTATTCATTTTTAACGTCTTATTAAAACATAGGTACCTTATTAATATGGCAGTGTGGAGAAATTAGTAACTAACTAAAACTTCCTGTTCCTTACCCTCTTCTTCAGATCGCTGGGTAAGCTCTATACTTTCCCATTGCAAATCAGAAAGAACCACTGTTCACAATGCAAACTCCAAAACCCCATACCTCGACAACTCATTCATGCACCAAAGTGACGAAGTCTAGTTATCAGCACTAAGAACATCTCCCCTGATTTATTTTATTTAAAAGTAATTTAAATAAGTTGAAAAAATCATTCTAAAATCCTATCTTCATCCGCAGGTGCTCCAAGTGCACCAGGCGGTCGCATCTTCGGGGGTATCAATGCTGCTAGAGGCGAATTTCCCTTTATAGTTTCTCTGCAGTATTGCATAATTGGTTTCTGCCAACATTCCTGCGGGGCCACCATATTGTCGCCAAGTTGGCTGCTCACCGCTGCGCATTGCTTCACCGAATTGCCGGGTATAGGTAGTGTACGAGTCATAGCTGGAATACTGAATCAGAACGACGCAAACGCAGAAAAGCAGACCATTAATATTGGTCGTTATATCGTCCATCCGAACTATGAAGGGTAAGTTAGTATTGTGGATTTTGTGCTAATCCGACAGTTTTTGAACAATCCTAACCTCAAAAAGTTACAACCTAAAATAAATAATAAAAATTAATCTAACTAAACTTTGTGAAATAAATAATTGTTGTTTATCTCCAAAGTGGCGTCAATCCCCACGACATCGCCCTCATAATGTTGTCATCTTCTTTAATCTTGAACGCGCAAGTACAACCAGCAAGACTTCCCAGACAGGGCGAAGAACCGCAGGGGCCATTCGATCTGGCAGGATGGGGTTCTATAGGCGGTAGTAACCTCTTCCCACAGATGCCAAACAATCTGCAGAAGGCCGTCGTTCCGTTAGTTCCCATTAGAGGTAAGTCTAGTCATTGTTTCTCAATATTCATTCAACCATTATTTATATGAATTATTTTTTTATTTAACTCTGTTACATTATTTCAAGGGGTTAGTTTAGTTGCTGTTGAAATATAAGAAATATTTTTAAATTATCGTACTACAGTATCTAGATTGACCAAGATCAAGCAACCTATTGTTCTATAAAAAAAGTATCAAAATTCGATATCATAAACAAAGTATAGGAAAATAATAAGAAAATAATCAAATGTTGTTACACGATTTTCTTTCGTTTTCAGGCTGTGACGTAATAACTAATTTTAAAAATTTTAAATCAGAGTATGTGCATGTCCCAAGCTCAAAAGTGGGATATTTTTCAGTTTCATTTTATGTTAAATCTCTTAACATTTGATTACAAGTTTCTACGCAAAAAATATAATTTGCTTCAAATTGATACCAAACGTCAACGTACAGGGTAGCAGAAAAGTTGGAGCCAATTTAATTCAAGTGAACCTTGATAGTTGGCACCCTCTACAAGCAGCATTAAAAGCAACGACATATTTAGCATCCTAAAAACTCCCGTACCCCAAGTTGTTTGCCATCATTCAAATCACCCTATGTATATCGAAAACTAAGCACTTGTGGACCCACGTGTATAGGAAAAAGTCTTATTTTGACTTCAAAAGTATGCACCTAAATTCTTTATACTGAATTATTTTTAATCAACCTGTATACTGCAGATAGTATACATTAATGAGTCAAACTGAACAACTCTGAAAATATAAAGACCAGCCAATAACCACGATCATTCTTGTTATAAATATTATTATTCAATTTTTAGAATGCGACGCAGTGTTGACTAGGATCTTGGAAGGAAGACCACATCCCCTCCATTTTGAAAGTAACGTCTGCTCTGGGCCTTTGGACGCGCCGATCACTGCTTGCGGCGGAGACTCAGGTGGGCCCCTCTCAAAAGGCAATGTGGTGGAGGGCGTTGTTTCCTGGGGTATCAACCCATGTGGTGGAGTAGATGCTCCTACCGTGTATGTAAAGGTCAGCAACTACATCAACTGGATCCAGCGGTACGTCGATGAACCTTTATTGTTCGCCGATTAATCTCTGAAATAAAGTACCATGTTTTCAATGAATTTGAAAATTTTAAGCGTCTTTTTCTGACCCCTGAAATACAGTGACCTGTTCCTTGGCTTTTTTTCATGAACATGATTTTAATCGGCATTCAGGATGTCTTTACACTTAACAATTTCTGTTTCTCTTTGATAAAAGTAGTGGACGTAGTTTCTCGAGGAATCTCACTTTGTTGAATTAGTGCCAAAACCCGGAAACGGCCACACTTCCACATTTGACAGAATGACATTTATCGATAAAACAATTCGATTACAAACTAATATTTGTAAGCTGGAAACTGGACAGTGGACTGGAGGTTCGATAGATCTCTTGCGGGGTAGGCGGTACGGGAGGAAAGCCTATGCTTATACACGGGAGATTCGTTGCAGTACCCAAGGATTGTATACAATTTTTTTTGTATAAAATCCTTGGCAGTACCAACCTCACTGTAAGGACCTTACATAAACTAATTTGAGCGAACTAAATATAATATATGCGAATGAAATTTATAACACATATTTTTCGTGTGCAATTAACTTTTTATTTGAATAAAACTGTCTAATTCATTAAGAGCTTGTAAAACTATGGGTGAAATCTGGCAACATTGCACATCAGTGTGGCGTGGTGGTAAAAGTCAACTGACAACTGTGCTTAGCGCGTATACCGTAAACCGTAATCATTAGAGAGCGGACAATGTGTGTCTTTAACCCGAAGAATAGGTCAAATTTTGGTAGAGATGTGTACGCGTTCAAAAATGTATTGTGTATAAACTATGCAAAATATAATTATTATGTATAAGAAATATATCGTATTATCCTCGTGAAGATTTGTATCCTTTATTTAAAATCCGCAAATCATGTAAACTGGTAAAACAACGAGAAAATAATGAAGTTAATTTAATTCTAAAGAAATGAAATGACACTCGCGCCCATCTCTAGTCCATCCGTCGACATCGGTTGCGTTTATCGAATTCCTATTGGTCAGAATTCAAACTGCAGCCCTGTTATGAATGGAGCGTGAGTTGGACTATTCTATCATGTGCGTCGCCTGAGGCTATTCGTTACATTGACTCCTAATTTCCAATTAAAAGAATGATACTATTTTTAACCGAACTTTATTTAATAAATATGTAGTATACAATTTCTGATTTTCGAAATATTTTATAACGCCTAAAAATTTATGCACCGTGGAATTTTCGTGAATTATCACGTAAATTTCCGATTCTAAGTTTATGAATGACATATCTGTGTTCAAGGTTAAAGACACAAATTGTCCGCTCTCTGGTAATCATGAATGAACATCCAACAAGATACAAAGGGAAAGTAATGACTGAAAACAATATAAACGGCGTATGAAACAAATATATTATATGAATTGATGAGAAAGAAGCAAAATGTGCAAACCGAGAATCCATATGACAACTTATTTATCGTTCATGTTACCGCACGTAGCATAGACAACCACGTAGTAAGCACATAACACTTTATGTGGTAGTAAGTAGTAAAATTGCTTTTGGTTCATCTTAGCTACTTAATTGTTAAATCGTTAGTCGAAGTTGTTGTTGCCTTTGCGTTGCGTGCTTTTGCCATTCTTACATTCATAACAATGACTTCTTTATCCATCTCTGGGACAATAAATAGTTTAAATAACCTATATGGGACTACTCGAATGAAAATTATCAATTATATCGATTATAAAAATCTCTCGAGATATCTCGAGTGATCATATAAATTCATTCGATTATTCTTAGACGAATGACGAATGACAGTGGCCACAGTATTACTAACGTCAATCGTCACTCGTCATCACCGAATAACGCAAACGCGCTGCTCGAGCGAGAGCACAGGTGTTTCGATTATTCCAACGCTCTAACGAGCTACAAAACCTCGAGATAAGACGGCCGAGAGGATGGATGAGACAATCGATTATCACCGCATAAAAAAGATATGCAGTATTTTTATGAGTGGCATCGCGCGGTTTTGAAGGGCGGTTTAGAAGGGAGCTTTATTTAGCAAGAATAGAAATTCATATGAATGAAAATAATACAAAAATTATGTTTTCTATATAATATTTTTTTTTCAAAAACCCAAACAATGGATCTCTTTAGGCGGCGACTACTCATTTTAAACACATGCTGATGAACCACTCAACTGACAACGAAGAAATGCCGCAATACGCGAAAGTCATTAATTTCGTTTTTTTTCGCATATAATTTTTGGGATAGGTCGGAAATTTTGGAAGTGGACTTTCGATTATATATCATTCGAATGATCATTCGATTATAAAATTAATTCGAAAGGTAACCTCTCGATTATTTAATTCATTCGATTATTTCCATCGCTACTATATAGTGAGGCCTCTGGGCCTACAAGCTCTACGCAGGCGCTCTTTCTAAAAATAAAATAATAAAATAAACGATATTAAATTTCCTTTGATTCTAAAAAAGGCCACGCAATCATAAAATTTGAAAATCGACACTTTTTGATTTAATACAACTTCAAACATAAACACTTTTTAGTTTCATTAAAAAAAATATTTCCAGATCTTGCCGAGGTCCCCCGATATCGTGAGGCCCGAGGCTGCAGCCCCCGTAGCCTCCCCCTTAATCCGATCATGGGTGAATTCGAATCCGATGTCGAATTTTTCAATTGGCTGTGGTTTTCGAGATATCCTAACCTAAAAGTGCCAAAGTCGCGATTTTTTTTATATATTTGAGGTTATGTTACATGGAAAGGAACATTTTTTTGCTGAAACCATTAATGGGGTCTTATTCTTTAAAACGCACTTGGATTTATCCCGATATCATTTTTCGCATTTGAGAAACCGCTTGTTCAAATTTAGTAGTTCGACTCATTTCTCGATTTTTGAATATACTGTCAACACAGCACCACAAACCTAAATTCATCGGCATCCGGAGGTAGAGACCTTATTTGTTTTTGGGGACGTTGATCACGAATTAGTACCTCCAAAGTACTTACGTGTTTGAACTTTATGGGTTTCTGAATTAAGGGTTTACATTCTTGTGGGTTTGTGTTTAGAGTTTATGGGTTTGGAGTTTATAGGTTAAGGGTTTATGGGCTTAAGGCTTATGAGTTCGGGATAAGCGTATCGGTTGATTAGGACGGCCACAGTAAATTTTCAAAAGTTAACACTTTTTTTATTTTTAAACAATTAGATTACATTTATCAATCTGTAATTTAGTTTTTTTAAATTATAATTTTAAAGTACTATTTTTTCTTAATTTTATCTGTATTTAACAAAAAATTTAATTTCCAAATAAAAATAAATAAATAAATAAACAAATAAATAAAAAATAAATATCATATTCAGTGTGTTGAAATATATACCGTCATCTGGGGTGAAAACGGACGATTTTTGTTTTTTTTTTACTGATAACTGGTACCCTTTTTGTACAAAAAAAATCAAAAAAATAATATAGATAGCCCCATATGTGTCTAGAATATTATGGGATAAATAAAATATGCAAACATTTTATCCCCACTTTTTTTTTTTCTATTAAAGCTTGTTCGCCTTCGCTCCTACATGTGGGGTAAACATGGACACCCATTTATTTTTATTGAAAACTCATCTTTTGGCATAGAAAGAGGCGAAGGCGGACAAAAATGCAAAAAAAATGTTTTATTAAAAGAAGTGGCATTAAATGCAGAAAAACAATATTTTCAACAAAAACGCTTTATTCAAGGTTATGAAATAATAACTTCAAATTTTCAAAAAAAAAATATTTTTTTGAAAATTTGTTTGCAGAAAAAGCAAAAACAAGATCTTATGAAATTATTTTTTGGGTGATTTATTCAATTCTAATGTTTCTATATTTTTCTAAAATAGTGAACTGATGCCTGTCGAATACTTTTATAGCCCCTCCCACTAAACATTTTTCAGTTTCTAACATATTTCAGAAACGTTTCCATTTTTCTCGAAACGTTTCATAAAAAATCCATGCAACTTTCTGGTAACGTTCTAGAATCCCAAGATCCCCAAAATACGTTTCCAATGAAACGTTTCAGTAACATTCTTTTTATGTTGCATTTATGCAGTCAATATTTTTGTTTTACGTTTCAGTATATTTTCAGAAATGTTTCAGTAACATAATAATTTTATTACCATATTGTTCTCATAATGCTCTTAACTTTAGATAATTTTCATTTCAAAAGCGTTTTTTAAATAGTATAAATAGTGTGAGTAATTTTTTAAATATTTCTAATACTCTTGTGTGATATTTTTATTTGTATTGTGAATGACTTAATTCGAACTCCAGACAATTTTTTCTGATTTCTCAAAAAATGTAACTAAAAAAAGTTGTTACGTTTATATTAAAAAATAATAAATATGCCCTTCTAGTTTGGGGATGCAGCAACTTTTACCAAGAATTTCTTTCTTTTTGAGAAGCCACTGAAAGTTTCTAATATGGATTACGAATTTTGCCATTCATCGTACAAATAAATATGCCACAAAACAATATCAGAAGCATTTTAAAAAAGCTACACATCACTTTATATTGTTCAAATACGCTTCAGCAGAAATGGAAATTTTCTAATGTTGAGACCATGGTGAATATGGTAACAATGACGAACTGATAATTAGAAAAGGTTAGTTATGATTATGAATCTTGAAATGGTAGGTACATGAAAAACAAATAACATTATTGAAAAATAATGTAAAGTTCAATTTCTTCTACGCGTGGAATAAAAGAATTTTTGTAGCAATAAGGGTGCCAGACCTGAACTGATCCCCTCGTCCCTTCATAATGTATAAAGAAATTATTCAATTTGTAAAACCCTTAAAGGTGTACTTCACTGGTTCCCTTGACAGGCAATGATTTATTACTTTGCATCGAATATGATCGTACTATAAACTCTTTTATTTAAGCATGCCTATACACAAACAAATATAAACATTTGTACAAAATATAAAATAAATGACGTCTATTTCGCTTGATTCATCCATATTTCAAATAGTTCTTACTGACGAAGTAGTTGCTCTTCAAATTGTCCTCTTCTATAATAGGTGTAGTGGGGTGTAACTATGTTTAGGTAGATGTGACGCAAAATTGGAAATCTCTTTACACATATCGTTTTAAACATTTTGCATCAATATTCATTATTTTATATGCACCTTACAATAACCATAACTGCACACACTACAAATTATCACATAAAATAGCGTCAAAGTAAAGATGGAGAACTACGAAGCCAGGCAAACTGGCAAACCGCAAACCTAACCTAACATAATACGAATTGAAAGCGACACACGGGAAACAAATAAACTCGGGCTGTTACGCGTAGTCTACGCAAGTCACGAACATGAATTTTTTCTAGACTTGTGTTATAAATATGCTACCACAATTTTTTGTTCTGTTTATGTTTATTTGTATAAGAAAGGCAAATGAACTAACGCTTAAGTGGGATTGGGAATTGAGAGCAAAATTTAACTAATGCCGCATGTTCCATAAGATAAGCAAAAAAAGCAAAGGATTGTTCGTCTGTTATGTTTCCGAGATCGAAAGGGAATGTTTCGAGTAATGTTTCAAACTCTCTTCAATTGGAACGTTTCGGCTATGTTTCACTAAATAAGTTTTCAAGTGCTACATTTCTGTAATGAAACAGGAACGTTTCTAGTTAATGTTTCAAATGTTTAGTAAAACAGCTCATTTGCAACGTTTTGCAAAAGTAGGTAGGTAAACTAAAAAAAGTATGGTTACCTATCATTTTGCGGCCACATGTTATCCATACACTATTTAAGACTTTAGTGCAAAAACATGTTTTGCATATATAGGCAATATCTGTGGGTAACAGTTTGTTTCCAAGATTTAAAAAAATTGTAAAAAACGAGTTCATATAAAAGTATAAAACCTCACCTGTACGCTTCTGCCATAAATAAAATCAAACCAATATTCGTCCAGTCTTACATCCTAGTCTCCATTGACACCATAGAACTGATTTTAACATTTTTTTGCAAATCAGTGGCTTATTCTTGAAAAATATATACGTACACGTGCGTCTGTCCGCATTCGCCCCTACTATCCGACTTCACCCCAGATGACGGTACGTAAACAAATTTTTTCATTGAAAAAATGCAATAGCATAAGGTAAAATATACAGTATGTTTAATGCATAAATAATAAACTTTGTTTATAACAAAATATGTGCAAATTAGACAGCTGGCATTACGATATTCGAATTCCTTGGCTCGCGAGATATCAGATTAAAAAAAAGATCGAAATTGGTTCATTTGAAGTCGAGATAATGCAATTTTTTTCGTACCTTCGCATTTTGAACCACCGAATTCAGTCTCGGAGCGAAAGCCCCCTTCCCCACTTTTTCGTGTTTTGAGTCACTTTTTGCGCGTGCGAGCGACAGCTTTTCCGCTGATTTATCTATGTTGGCGATAACTTATGGATATGAAAATTTTTTTCAGCTTAGAACTCGGAAAAACGAAGCCACTGGATCAAAGATTATTGCTAAATTGTTTATAAATTAACGGTAAATCTCGATAACCGCTTATACCTCGAGAAATAATAAACGGACTTTAACTTTTTTTTTTAAAGCGTCTTTCCGAGTATTATAAAATTATAATTTTTGAAAAAAAACTAAATTGCAAATTGATAAATGTAATAAATTGTTTAAAAATTAAAAGAGTGTCAATTTTAAAAATTTACTCTGGCCGTCCTAATCAACTGATTTCAATTTTTCAAAAACCATTTGAAAGGTTGAGAGGTCTTTTCTGTGAAAAATTTTTTAAATATGTAGATGCTTTATTTGAGGCTGTACAATATTTTGAAGTCGAAAATTTTTTTCAAAAAATTATTTTGCAAAAACTTCGAACAAATTTTAATGAAATTTCGTGGATTGTTTTGTTACACTCTAAAAGTTTGTTTTAATTAGAATGCCTTCAGAGCAATTAAAATTATTTAAAAAAAATTATCCACAGAACTTGATTATTTTGCTTTTTTTCATAAATTATTTCTATTTTGCAACATCTGTAATAAATTCAAACATTTTTAACTTACAGTATATTGTGCAAAATTCAATTCAAAAACTTTTTTCCTCTTCAATATTCTTCAAAATGCATAGGTTCCAGGATATAAGTAAAACACTCAGATAAAATACGCATTAAAAAAAAAATAAATGTTCTGGACCTCGCCCAGATCTAGGAATCTACACTTTTATTATGTGAGTTGTACTGAAGGTATTCCAACAAAAATTAGCTTGTCCCGTCTTACATTCAAGAAGTGGGATATTTCGACAGATCCGCCCTGTCTAATAAGGTAAGTTGCGTTAAAATCACTATATTTTGGATTCCCCTAAATGCTCCTGCTCTGTGTCGGTTCGTATGCGAAACACCCTGTATAATAATGACAAATGAGCATGTAAAGCATTGGTAAACAGACAAATGTAAAAAATTTGGAAGAGCAGCAAACTTTCAGGATATTTTACGATTCATAGCCTCCTATAATTCCACATAAAGATATTTAACTTTTTATAACCACCCTGTACAGAAGTATTTCCATAATAGCTGTTCACTTTTAGAAAATTAGAATACAATGGCTTTTCAACTTTTATTAATTAACTAAATATACAAAATATACCTCCTATAAACTACCATACAAAATATTATACTAAAATCTACGGTTTACGACTACCTTAAATTAAATCGACAATATTAACCTTGATTGATATTTTTCAAACAGGCGTAATATGCATAACTTTGCGTCGGATTTGATCTCGACGCAAAATTTAACGCAGCCACCGCTCGAATAAACAAAATTTTCCCATACGGGGTGTTACAAAATAAGTAGGGCGCATAGTTCAAGCTCGCGATAAACAATTTAAAGACGCACCGAAATATTCGTCAGATTTTTGCCGATGTTCTTAATACAAAATGGTCTTTTTTTTCATTCCCTCTTTATGGGAAGTACCTACTCTGAGAATTTTACGACACGTCATAGCTTACAGTTAATGGTTAAAAAGAGCCTCGTCGAATACAAACGTATGCGGTGGATGCGCTAAACGAACCTAACCTAACCTTAAAAACTAAGTGCAAATAATAAACAAATACATTTGCATAAAAATAATAAGAAAAAGCATTTGCATAAAAATAATAAGACAAATTATGTACTAAAATTGTTATTTATGGAATATTGGAATTCTGTAGACAACATTTCTCGGCAGCTACAGTACGGTAAAGATTTCGGACACACCCTGTATATATATTCCAAAAAAAAGAGAATTAAGAGAATATGTAATGGAAATAAAATGAGAACATGTGCTGCTTGGAAACGGGATGTAATATACAGAGTGTTCTAAAGTAAAGTTAGACTCTAGATTTCAACGTTCATATGTATTGCAAAACAGTTTTAAATTTCGATGAATTTGAACTACTAATACAGGATATCTAGGAAAGTACTGCTCCGAAATATTTGAAAATTTGTTAACATGGCAATGTCCCTGGTGGGAACACAACTAAAATATCTAGAACTCTCTAGCACCTCCAGTTATACCGGAAGTCGACACCAACTTTGTTATTTTAAATGGGACACCCTATATATTATTGCATATTTGTATTCTACGTGAAATTCGAGGGTCACTTTATTAAATATTCCCTATACTTAGGAGTTATAGATTTTGAGATATTAATTTTGAAAGAGATAATTTGACAGATGCAAGGGTCTGCGGAGATGCAGGAGCAGGATATCAAGCGGATTTTTGGTAGCTTTAAAGGGCATAGGTAACACTACATTATGGTATGCCAACAAATTAAAACATTTAATATTAGGTGTTTCATTTTTGCTGTTACATTTTGATAACTTCAAATAGCTATAACTTTGTTAACTTAAATGGAACACCCTATATTTTTTACTCGGTCGTATGCAGATTGAAATTTCCTTTCAAGCCTTATAAGCATTGTTAGGGTTGCTGTTACTACTTTTAGAGATATTTGCAGTTTTATATTTTTTTGACAGTTTTTCTCGTAGCAAACCTGTTGTCAAGTTGGCCATGACCAGAGACACTCCAAAAACAATTGAAATAATATGACATTTGTCAAGTTAGTTGTCAAAATATTGTTGTGTCAGAATAGTTTTTACCGAAAATTTAAATAAAAATGCCTGGGGATCGTTTAAATTATACTAATGAGGATATATAATCTGCTGCTTTTTTTCATAAATAACAACAAATTAAAATAATCCTCATAAGTATAATTTAAACGATCCCCAGGCATTTTTATTTAAATTTTCAGCAAAAACTATTCAGACACAACAATCATTTGACAACTAACTTGACAAGTGTCATTTCAATTGTTTTGGAGTGTTTCTGGTCATGGCCAATTTGACAACAGGTCTGATAAGAGAAAGTGTCCAAAAAATAGAAAATTGCAAATATCTCTAAAAGTAGTAATGGTAATTATATGGCTTGAAAGGAAATTTCAACCTGCATACGACCGAGTAAAAAAATACAGGGTGTTCCATTTAAGTGAACAAAGTTATAGCTGTTCGAAGTTATCAAAATGTAACTGCAAAAATGAAACACCTAGTTTTAAATGTTTAAATTTGTTGGTATACCATAATTTAGCGTTACCTATGCCCTTTACAGGTACCAAAAATCCGCCTGATATCACGGTCCTGAAAAAAGTTACTAGTATCTCCACGGACCCTTGCGTCTGTCAAATTTTTTCTTTAAAAATTAATATCTCAAAATCTATATCTCCTAGGTACAGGGAATATTTAATAAAGTGACCTTCAAATTTCATATAGAACCCGAAAAACCAATAATATATAGGGTGTCCCATTTAAAATAACCAAGTTGGTATAACCGGAAGCGCTGGAGAGTTCTAGATATTTTAGTTGTGTTCGCCCTAGGGACATTGCCATGTTGCCAAATGTTCAAATTTTTCGGGGCAATACTTTCCTAGATATCGATCAATGCAGTTTCCGGTGGGACACCCTGTTTTAAAAGAGAGATACATTGTTGCATCAAAACTTTGGCAACATACGGAAAAAATTCAGTCATTGATAGAGAAATTTCACTTTAACAAGGATTCGTCGAAAATTTTTACTGTGAAGTTAAAAAAAATGAGATGTAGGATTATATTTCGACGATTCTGAATTTGCAAAGTTAAAGGCAACGAATACGATTTAAAGGCCCATTTAATTGGACTATACAACAAAAAAATTCAAAGTTTTCCAGTTAGATTTGAAGAATTTCCCAGGAAAACATGTTCTATAATTGCCATTTTTCAATCGCCACATTTCCAATTTTTTTGTTTATCTCTCCTTCATAAATATTATTTCAAAAACGATACAGTAGCTGCCATAAAGTTTGAACCTTATTTTCACAAAATTTGAATAAAAAAAAAATTATCTAATAATTTTTGCTCGTCTGAATATTAAGTAAGTATCGAAATATAAAGTGTATTTTTTTTTAAAGAGGGACTTTTTGCCTAATTCTATTAGCATACAGGTCCAGAGGTGTTTAATTTCCGAGATACAGGGTGTTCAAGTTGAAATTTCTAAAAAATATATATTTTTTGATGTGTTCAAAAACATGTAGAAAATGTATAAAAAATTGTATTCTTTATAAGAATGAAAACGATAGCGATGGACTAGAATCATTCGGGGTGGGTGAAACTGGACGGTTTGGGAAAAATTCTGTCCCGTCCTCAGGGTTTTTCACTTATTTAAAACCACAATTTTAAGATTTGGGTTTTTTCAAACGAGAAAATAAAAAAACGCAAGAGGCCGCTTTTGTGCGAAAAACTCAAAATTCTGGTCAAGTTTTGGGAATTTGGAGCAAAATTTAATTAAGCTCCTAATTTTTTTGTTGTATGTTCTTCAATTAATTCTAAAAATCATTAATTTTTTCTTAATTTTCTTAAAAAAAAAGAAGAATGTTAATTTTTAACTTTTAAAATAAAGTAAAAACACAAGAACCAATAACACGCATTTTAAAAAAACTTTTTGCTTATTCTGAAGAGTTCTACCACCAAGTAAGTTCGGTTTCTGCAAATCTGGACACCCTGTATATAACAAAAATGGAAACGGGAGCGTTAATAACTAACCCACTGACGTCCAGTCATATCGCAACCGATTACAGCTGGAATCAAAACAAAATCCAGGAAAATAGGAAAAATTCACCGAGGTTTTCCCGGTTTTCCAGACCGACACAAAAAAATTCGACCATCGATAAAAAATCGTTAGAAAAATATTCCACTTTAATAATTATCCGTCCAAAATCTCATCAGTCGCCAAAAAAAAAGTCCACAAGTAAAAGGAAAAGTACACCTAGTACGTCAATTTCTCTTTAATACGCATTAATTTCCATAAATAACAATCCACCAACGCAAAAACAGCAAAAGAAATATTATGGCTCACTTTAGAGCGGGAAAATCGTCGCAATTTAGGTTAAAACCGTTAGACTGTGACTTGAAAAATCTATCGGCACTGTTACCGTCTTGTCGCCTCCAGGAACCGTCATCAGAACCCGGACTGGTTCTTTGCCAAGCGGTCCTCTTTCCGTTACAAGGAGACCTCAGACTTGGAGATTTCTCACTCTTTTTAATGGTGGACGATTTGGTTTTCGGCGAAGAAGCGTTCTCGGAGGCCTTTTGTTTGGATTTCGCTCTTTCCTCTGCGGCTCTCTGGCGCATGACGCTCAACGGGGGCGGAGGACCAGACTCTCCGTTCGTCACCGGATGTGGCGAAATCGAACTCAAGGAGGAGCAAGTGGAAGAGCTTCTTTCTATCAAGGGAGAGTTCGGATGTGCCACTTTGTACGGAGATGAAGTTTTCGAAGTGCTGGTTGTCTCAGAGGTTGGGGTTTTGTTTTTTTCGTTGGCGATAGTCATAGCCCTGACCCCTTGCTCTATTAGTGCGTTGGAATAGCCCATGCCCGCCACCTGAAATAGTAAAATACGTATTCGCATTCGCTAGTGTCAATTATTTGTATCAAATTTTAAATCTGCATTTGTCTTTCTGTATTCGGAGGACAGAAAGATTCTACTCGTTTTTAATATGGCTGACTTGCTCAAAGTCACAATCCTTCATCTCCAAAAAACAAAAATGTATGCCCTTACTGAATTGTTTGATACCTACTGTGATAACGTTCTGTTGGTGAGAAATAATTACTTATAATTACATGCATATTTGTTCTATAACCTCAAAATTTTATTTGATTTGTGTCGCAAAAATCTCGACTTTTGATGAGTTTTTGAAAAAAATGTTTAGTTATTTGTCACAACCGGAACAACCCTAAAATTAATGTTTTTAAAACTTTAAAAAGTTTGTGCCTACTGGAGTTATTTAACAGTAAAATATTGTAAATCAAGTAATACTACGAAATATTGTGCAATAAACTCTCCTTTTTAAATCGATTTTAAAAATAAACAAGAATAAATTTTAAAGATATTAAGCTAATACAAACAAAACCAAAATTTTTTTCTAAAAAATATCAAATGAAGTTGAACAATGTTCTTTGATACAAGAAATCTGGATATGCAAAAGATATCTAACCCCACATACAAGACCACAATTTTTGCTATGTTCTATTGTTTTTCAAGTTCAAAAACAGAGATAACCGAAACTGCACAGTTTTACTTCTTGACATTCTGTCATATTGTGTCAATTAAATGCATACTACATTCTCAGATTCTCACTTTCACGTTATATTGACCCTAACACCCGCAATGTCCAGTCTGGAGGCGCAAAAGCATTATCCTTATCGGTAAAACTGGCACCCACCTGTCGAATTTTCCTTTGTACATCCTCAGTCACAGAATTATCAGAAAGCTGTGAGGCCCCTGGTCGCATCATTGTCCTGAATCCTCCCCGGCCTCGTCCCGGCATAACATAAGTAACGTCCCCATCGCCAAACATGGGATTGTCGTAAACACTCCCAGTATTATTCGCTGCCATCTGAGCTCTGTACTCCAGAATCGTTGCTGGCGGAGGTTCCTCTATCTCGCGGCTTCCTACGCCTTCCATTTCCGATAGGGCCCATATGTCATCCATGCCATCGGTCTGATTTCGCCAGGTGGAATGCATTTTGAAACTAAATGTATTTTAATTAGTTACATATGTAAACGTAATCACTTACTCTTTGGTAATATATGAACGGTAAATAGGTCTGTAAATGTCGTGTACACAATAGCAATATTGCTTTGTTTTGCTAAAATTCACATCAATCAAAATGAAATGACACTTGTTAATGAAACGTAATAACATGAATACATCTTTTTGTAGTTGTTTTTAAACGTTTCACATATTTATTTTATTTATACTAACCGCGATTTTTGTAATTTTTGTCATAAATGGATTTGTCGTCTGTCACTTTTTTTAAATCGTCATCGTCAATCGTCAAACGCCTGTCAAACGTTTATTAAAGATTCACAGGAATATTTTGCGTTTAAGTTATTTTTCGAGAACTAACATTTAATCAATGAGCTATATACACAGTGGAGTCTACCGTGTTTTGTTAGAGTGCGAATTGACGGGGGCACAGAAAGAGAAGTCATAAGCGGGAGGGGTTTGTTTATCTCTTCGTTTATGATAATTTTATTAATATCTAGAGTTCTACATAATTATATCTTCTGTTGCTATATTTAAATTTGTATTAATAGTTTACCAATTTCATAACGAAAAGAAGTCATTAAGAGTATAACAAGACCGTTTTAAAAGTAAAGTCTTAGATCACGTAACTTAGGGCAATCGTCATGTTCGACCAAAAAGGTGATTAGACTCCATCGATTCCTTGTTAACTTTTTATAATAAAGGCTTTGGAGACACATTTTTGATATAAACTTACTTTTTTCCAAAATGATTTACTTCTGTTTGTTTTGGAGGATGTCTGTGAAAACACGCTTTTTGTTTACATCGGTGGTTTGTGGTTTGCAGCCAACTTCCTGGTTTTTTGTTGTTAATAATTATCGAACTAACGAAACTAAGATAAATTGGTACTTATCCATTTGGAAAATAGAGAGAAAGAATATTCTAACTCAAAACATGATAATCATCACTGAAGAACAGGTGTCCGATTTACTGAACTGGAACGATACTTTCCGCGCGGTGGAAACCGCCATGTTGAGAGTTTCGCAGGGGCGGGTAGTTCAAAAAGCGCGGGTCAACACCGAACTATTGAACTCCGACAATTTGTTACTGACCATGCCTGGATATTTGGAAGACAAAACGTACGGCGCTTTGGCCTGCAAATTAGTGACTATGTTTAAAAGCAATGCCGATATGGAGAAACCCCTTCCGACTATCAACGCAAACATTATGATTTTTGACGAAACCACCGGAATTTTAAAAGCTGTAGGTTTGGAGGACTATTATTTTATTATTGTAAAATAAATATATAACGAATATTCATGTATTATAGGTACTTAATTAATTATAGTTTATGGCGTAAACAAACTAAGTTATTTTGTTGCAGAGTATTGGGGGCACACAAATAACAAAGTGGAGAACAGCAGCAGCTTCAGCGGTTGCTACTAAACATATTTTCAGCAAAAATAATAAAAAGTGTAACGTTCTAGCCATTCTCGGGTATGGGGCTCAAGGGAGGGTACACGCTGAGGCGTTTTACAATTTTTTTAATTTCAAAGAAGTAAGTAAACTTAATATTTCCTATAATATTTATCATTGTTTATCTTTTGCGCGGTTACCTACTTATACGGTATATTACGGATAGCATAATTCAAGCTGTTATATGAAGCCTTTTAACATGTTTTCTTTTAAAAAATCTCGTTAATATCACGAGCATATAAATATATTTTTCAACTCGTACAATACTTGAATTTGTATGATTCTTGTGCTAATTTACGCAATTACAATTACATGAAGTATATCGTAATATTTGTGGTGCAGTAAGACGAAAAAATAATTTTAAGTAAATAGGTATACATCGAGAAAAGTGTTCGTGAACAGAGACAAAATAAAAATGAGAAGAAGAATCCTCTTACCAGCTTTTTTATTTGTTGATTAGCAGATGCGAACCAAACTGCACATGCACAATAACTAATTACTGACGACTCTGGCGAGTGACGACAAGTTGAGTAGAGAGTTATCATGCATATGACATATGATGACCGCAAATATTTCATGTGAAGTGAGAGAAAGGGAAGAAACTGCCATGGAAAGTGCTTCAGCAGCAAAACTACAATGATAGCTTTGCATGATGCAAAACTAACCCACGCGTTTGATAATATTACTGACATACGCGATAACATAAATATTTTACTTTCAGTTTCCTGCTATACCTACTTACTTACGTGAAGTGTCGTTTAATAACCTCAACGGCGTCCTTTATACATTAAAAATCGTTCAGTGATTTATTTCTATAATGCCGTTATAATGGCTGTTAAAATAATTTGTTTATGGAGGGGAAAGTAGGTACATATCTCAAAAATGTTCATGAAAATTGTAAGTGATATTTTCATTCCAAACATTTACATAGAAAATTTCGCATCCCTATTCTGTAGCCAATCAAATGTTATTTCAAAATTTTAGTAATATTTCTTTACTAACTGCTAATAATGTTTTTAATAATATAAAAATATGCAACATAAAATAATACGAACAAATAGGTATAACAAATAACTTAATATTATTACAAAATTGCTTATAATTTTGCTCGCAATTTGTAAGATTTTGAGTTTTTCATAAGGGAAAATAAAGGATTGAAAAGAGTGACAAGGGTGGAAATCGGTCGTCGATTATTAGGTTGACAACATGTGAATATATTTGTTAGAGTTGTTTCAGAATCTTATGAGCTTTGACCTTCATATGCGCAGAAACATAATTCCGAGCGTCGCCTAAATTATTCTACATTCTAAAAACATAACATCTATTATTCACAGCCTATCTCGAGCTTTCGTAGCGTAAACAAGCCTTTGATCCTATTACAATCATAATAAAATGCCCTATTCTTTATTATTTTAATTTAAGCAATAGAAATATATATAACGAACGTTGCCAGTTGACTTTATTGATGGCAGAGCGCCTTAGTTCATTTCTACTTGTAATGATGCACATGGTATAGTTCTGAGTCAATGTTTTCACAACGTGCTTATTAGAAGAATTATGCGGATACGCCACGCCTTTCGCGCATTTCGCGGCTCATAAGATTTTGAAACTACTCTACCTCTCTTGCGAGCGCAAATAATTATATGTGTAACTAAAGAAAAACGTAAATAGGTACCTCAGACAAATGGTTTCTTGTCGGGGCAGGTCAGGACTTGACCATTGTGATTGTAAGATGAAATAAAAATGATTTAAAAACATACTTGAGCACCCTATTACCTAGTTAACAAATGTATGTCAATGTACTTCGCTTCTATTTATAAATATGTCGGTGTCCATTTAACATTAAACATACAGGGATGGCCAGAAGTACGGAATAAAATTCATATCTTTTGAATGAGTAAATTTTTTTTAAAACGCCGAAATACGTTTACTGATTTTGATTTTTTCCCATCTTTCGGTTATATAATAATTAATTTTTCTTCAATCCCCTAACCCCCAGCTACCCCTACTTTTTTTTTCAAATGGAAACATAAGGCACGAGGGGGCTAGTTGAAAAGCTTATAGAAAACCGAATCCAGCCATACCAAATAAACAAGTTTTATTTTTTCAATAACAAGTTTTTTTTCATTTAGAAATTGAAACAACTAGATAATTTACAAAAATAAACTCAATGTCGCAAATGCTGAAAATGTCCTCCATTCACTATTTGGCATTCTCCAAGACGATAGTAAAAGCTGTCCACAGCATTCTGAATGACTTCAGCTGGTAAATTATGCATCTCCGCCCTAATCTTGTTCTTTAAATTCTCAATATTATCCGGTCTGTCCTGGTAGACTCTTTCTTTCAAATATCCCCAAAGAAAATAATCCAGGGGTGTTAAGTCGGGGGATCTTGGCGGCCATTCAACTGTACCCCGTCTACCAATCCAGCGATTTGGAAACATTTCATCTAAGTATCTTCGAACATCAATACCAAAATGTGGGGGAGCGCCATCTTGTTGGAACCAAATTCTTTCATTCGGTATATCTGGATCAATTTCATGAGGGAAAATCACAGCTAGAGCAGGTATCAGGTCAAATGTTAGGAAATCCAGGTAGCGTGCGGCAGTAAGATTTTCTTCAAAAAAGAATGGGCCCAAGATTCTGTTGTTGATGATACCTGCCCATACATTAACTTTTTGTGGATGCTGCGTATGCGATTCGCATGTCCAGTGTGGATTTTCCTGGGACCAAAAGCGATAGTTGTGCCTGTTAACCACTCCATTTAAATAAAACGTAGCTTCATCCGAAAAAAGTACGTCTCGTTGAAAACCATTATTGTCGTCACACCGTCTCATCATTTCCTCACAAAATTGTAATCGCCTATCATAATCGTCTTCCAAAAGCTCTTGGACAAGACATACCTTATAGGGGTGGTATTTCTCTTGTTTCAGAAACATTCGAATTGCAGTTCGAGAAGCATCGTGATTGCGGGCCAATGAAACAGTTGAAGTATGAGGATTTTCAACAAGTTCTAATGCAATGTCTAATTTCTTTTCTTCATTCAAAGCACGTGCCCGTCCAGTTTTGGGCAAAGTCTGTACTGTACCGTGTTCCTCAAATTTGTGAAATATTTTACTAACTGTCCCTTGCGAGATTTGGTTTTCGGGATATTTCGCATTAAATAAATCGCGCACTTCAGCCTGACTTCTTATTTTGTCTCCACATCCAAGCAATATCAAGATTTCGATGCGTTGCCTTTCCGACAATACCATTGCAATTCAGTAAATAACTTGATTTTGACACAATAGTAACGTTTCGAACTCCAATTTACAACTAAAGCGAAAAATTAACCAGAAAGCCTGGCAAGTAAGTGGTGCCAAAAAAACGCAACATAAAAAATATATCTTTTTTGCGTTAGCAGTGATAGGTACAGTTTCAAATTCTTTATTTTATTCTGTGCAAATTCATGGAGGATAACACTGAAGATAATTAAATTTTATTTCACTTGTTAAGTAGGTGTTTTATACAACCCTAAAAACCTTGCTATTGAAAAAATAAAACTTGTTTATTTGGTATGGCTGGATTCGGTTTTCTATAAGCTTTTCAACGAGCCCCCTCATGCCTTATGTTTCCATTTGAAAAAAAAGTAGGGGTAGCTGGGGGTTAGGGGGTTGAAGAAAAATTAATTATTATATAACCGAAAGATGGGAAAAAAATCAAAATCAGTTAACGTGTTTCGGCGTTTTAAAAAAAATAACTCATTCAAAAAATATGAATTTTATTCCGTACTTCTGGCCATCCCTGTATATAAGGTGTAATATATCTACTGCACAATCAATAAGCAACGTACACAAAAAACATTGAGCTCTACACTGTCAGTACTGACGAGCAAAACAGTAAAGTGCGTCAAATGCATAGACAACTTATTCACATTAAAAGTTCATCAAACTTACTAGTAGCTGGCCTATCAGCTGTGCAGATTTAGCAACTTAATTCGTAATACCAATTCATCAACAGTTACTAACACAAATTAATCCTTTCTGTAATATGTACTTAACCCTTATTGTTACTCAAATGACAATTTACTATACTGAGTATATATCTTGAAATATGACTTTACTAATCTATGCAAAAGATACTTAATTCTTTCTTCAATTGAATATGCAGTCTAATTAGTGACGCTCGTAAAATCAAATATACTGGGTGTAAGAAGTTTGACTGCCATTACTTCAGCAAGAGATAAATGAACAAAAAAGTTGTATATTACAGGAGGGTAAGATTAACACTTTTCAAAATACAGCGAGTATTAATTAATATTGGGGAGTTTCATCACAACGTGACAACAGCGCTTAACCTAACACTACACAGCTGATGCAGACCACGTGTGAACGCAGCAGACTTGTTCCAGAATAAGAAAAATGTAAACAACTGTTGTGAAACATTTCCAGTTTTTAAAGAAATTAAATAATCGATTTTGAAGTACGAAGATAGTGTCGTGTTTAAATTTTAGCTCGAATTTTACTAATTATGAATCTGTTAAAACATGAACTTGATTTTTAATCAAATTATGAAATTGAAAAATATGTAATTAAAGTACCCATAGAATCACGTCGTCCAAATAATCATACGTATTAAAAATAATTTAGGTACCTACTTACCAAAAAGGAAAATTTTCATTTTTCAGAAGATTCTTCAGCGTTTTGCTGAAAATTGAAGGGTGATGGAGCAATTCTGACTCCGGATTCGTGTTCAGCGAGCGAAAATACATCGGAAATCATATGTCGCATGTACATTTCAGACAACTTTTTTTTTGTGTGGTGGGGTTATTTTTTGGAATTAAGCATAAAGAAGTTCAAAAAGGGGATAAACATTGAATTTTATGGTATTCTATGCACGCAGTTATGTCAATATTCCTTAATTAAACGAACTTTTGTACATCAAGTGGGATTGACAATTTTTTTCTCGGAAATGGTTGAGTTTAGGACCCATGTCGTATAAGGTTTTTTTGTTTAATTTAATGTATTCTATCATCTGTTAAAATTAAGACAGTCAAACTTCTAAAACCCTGTATAACTTCTCAGTAAGATTGACAACGTAAATTAATATAACACTTCTAACAATTATTATTTTCAAGATAATATAGCAATGTCAATCAATACTAAATAAGAATGCTCAGTAAGAAGACTCACAAGTTATTGAATTAGTTATAATTTCTAACAAATAGGTATGCTCAGTAAGCAAAGCTCTCAAGGTATATAAATAGACTATAATTTCTCATAAATGGTGTAAATAAAGTAATCACTGCCTGGGACATCCGGTATACATCGCTGATGTGGTCTACGTGCGTCTCCAGCCGACTATTTAGCTCATTCCGCTGAGATGACAGATTTGTATTTGTTTATATTATTATTAAGATACATTTTTATGTTTAAGAATTGGGATTGAAAGAATTCATTGTGCCTCGAGCTGTAGACCCTAGCGGTTTAGTTTAATTTTTTACTTATTAAGACCAAAACTCACCGAATATTCAATTGTGGCATAATTCACGTTTTCACGGTACGGTCACACACATGTAAAGAGGGTCAATTTATATAAATAAAAACAACCCGTTGAGGAACAAAAACGTCGTGAGGATATCTATGTATGCTATTGCTTATCCAGAACTGCTCGATTCCGTTGCGTCCAGGCCCATGTCTTGATTTCCCGCCCTTGTTTTGACGTCCACCAATTTATTGGACCCCTCACCTTGACTAAGGTGACACAATCGGGCTATTTTCTCCAATACATAATGATCTCTTGTCAAAGTTTAGGTATAAAAGGGTCTGTCTGAAATTTCTCTAATCTAATTAAAATTAATGGGCGTTAAGTGGCCACTTGAGCTGTTTACAAATACCAGACGGTATGCTTTCTTTCTAATAAATGTAAGCAAAGCTTGATCAATTGCCTGTTTAAACTCTGCCCTGTAATTTTAATAAGTTGTTGCTGTTCAGCCCCCTTTATGGACAAATGTAAGATACCAATCGCTCTTGCAAAATGATTGGTTATTATAACTTTCTTTAGTGCCAATTCTTCTATCAGAAGCTGCGAATTTAAACCAAGGACATAGCATTCTTAATGTAATGTGCTATAGTTGATATAATCATAAACGAATATGGCATGTTACTCACAAATTCACAAATCATTAAACATATGTGTTCAAGCTAGCACACACATTTAATAATCAACCTTATTCGGGCGCTGGCCAGGCACCACTGTCACAGAGAATAACCTCTCTTAGTTTCGGCATTCTGGGCTACGTTATATGCTCATAAATTATATTATCTCAAGGGCAAATAAACACTTGGCTGGCGCTTTCCGTGTGAACAGCTGAGGTTTGATTCAAAGCAACCACGATAGTTTGCATTTCATAATAAGATATATATTCATTTCTATTATTAGAATACTTTAAAAATAAACAAGTGTTACAAAAGTGTACACGAGTGTGATACCTCATCCCGGAACCCACTGTATATGGAAAAAAATTGTTTAAAAGGAACATTTATTTAACAATTGAACGTCGTCTCCGATGGTTTTCCAGACACGGTCGGAAAAGACAAACCGAAAATCGTTATGGGGTTTTTTTGGGGCGCTGAATCCAAATTTCACCCCGAAAACATACCTCCGGACACCTGGTGCACCGGAACCTCGGCCTGAACGTCATCTCCGAGGGTTTTCCTTACACAATCGAAGAAGACGAACCCAAAATCGGTATGGGTTTTTTTTTGGGGCGCTGAATCCGAATTTCACGTCGAAAGCGACCCTCCCAACACCTGGTGCACCGGAACCTTTATCTTGACATCGATGTCATTCCCGTGAATGTCAATCAAACCCCCGCGTGAATTTTGGAACAGTCCCACGGAGATGACGTTCAGGGCCAGGTTCCGGTCACCAGGTGTTCGGGGGGTCGTTTTCGACGTGAAATTCGGATTCAGCGCCCCAAAAAACACCCCATAACGATTTTCGGTTCGTCTTTTTCGATTGTGTGAGGAAAACCCTCGGAGATGAGGTCCGCGTCCAGGTTCCGGTGCACAGGTGTTTGCCGATGCCATATTTGAATTCAGCGACCCAAAAAACCCCCGGGCGCCGAGTTTCTCTCCTTCCCCGGCGTTCCTGAGCTCCAGGTCGGCTGTGGGTCAATTTGAACATCATAATCGTGATCAGCGACCTCGAAAACCCCCGGGTACCCGATTTGGGCCAGTTCTGACTCTTATTTACAAAGTTATTAAATCTTCCAAAAGCCGTCTCAAAGAATGCATTTTTTGAATGCATTTTTGGCTGCAGCAATGCAATTTCCGGTTTGTATAAGATACAAAGTAGATACATTTTCTACAAAAAATTTTTGGAAGCGAATGCAAAAAACCGCATTCCGATCCGTCTTAGTGCAAAAAATTCCGAGGTTGAGTGCTTCATTGCCTTGACTAAGATCTGGCATCACTTTCTAGGGCTGCCCCTAGAAATGCAAAAAAATGTAATTTTTTTTTCAGTTTTTATTGTTTAAAAAAATTGTTCACGACTTTGCTGTGGAAATCACTTGGGTTTTCATTTACTAAGTATTTTTTAAAAGGTGATACATGAAATTTGCTGTAATATTTAAGTGTGCCAAAAAATCTCCATTGGTTGGCCTAAAGAAAGAGGTAAAGTAAAAATGTACTTTTTTTATTATTCTCAACGTCTTGTCATGTAAATTTAAGATTCGCATTTGGGGCCGCAGCCTCGAGANGTTGTTATTTAAGTATACTTTTTAAAATGACTCCCGAGAATCCCGAGAATAAAGCAAAATTCCCTATTTCCCCAATTCCAAAAAAATCTGTAGATCTGGCATCACTCTGTTAGGTGTATGTTTTCAAGTGGAGCTTATTTACAATTAATGATTAGGATTACCTTACGGGTGTAGTACGTAAACATGCAGTCAGACTGCCAAGAGGCAACAATGGGCAGATGAGATGTGATCAGGGTTCCTGGCAATCACTCGTGATATGCAACAAACAAGTACTGCTGTATGTTCTTAATACGTAACTAATTATGGTTTACACTCACCGGGGGCACCCCGCCCCGTCCCTCGCTGTCCTATCGGGTAGTCACTCGAATAAGCATCCCTGATGTAGGTTGTGCATGCATCTGGAACACCTGTAATCAGAACTACACACACATACGCTCACTTCTTTCATCCTCGTATCTCTCGGCTCAGCCCCTGGATACGGAGCCCCTTGGCTAATGCCCTCGGCCTCATCATTCATTCTCGTATCACTCGCCTGATACGGCGCCCCTGGGCCACGACTACCTCTCGGCCTTACCATCCACTCTCGTCACCAGTCATTCATTCAGTAGTAACACAATAACAATAATAATAATAATAACACCTTATTTATAGAGACAGATCTGCCCTAATGACGTACTTTTATTACTAGGGTTTTAATAAGTAATCGCTGAGAACGTATTCACTACACTGCTGAAATAAGACTCCCGTCTCTAACGCAGGAACCCAGAATCACACCGTCAGCTGAATCTACATAAAATAATAACGCTATGAAATACAATCCATCATTTATTGAGAACTAAGCCCAGTTATTCACTTATTTGTTTATTTAGTTTTTCTCTAGTAAAACAGTTCCTAACAACTCTTTCTAGGGCTGCCCCTAGAAATGCAAAAAATGTCATTTTTTTGCAGTTTTTATTGTTTAAAAAAAATTGTTCACGACTTTGCTGTGGAAATCACTTGGGTTTTCATTTACTAAGTATTTTTCAAAAGGAAATACATTAAATTTACTGTAATATTTAATTGTGCCAAAAAATCTCTATTGGTTGGCCTAAAACTTAAAGAAAGAGGTAAAAATGTACTTTTTTTTATTATTCTCAACGTCTTGTCATGTAAATTGTTTCGTATCCTGGAGAAAACATGTGCAACTGGTACAACGAAAAGAAACTGTTCGTAACTCCACAACAAATTGCTATGAATTTCTTTAATAATTTAAGATTCGCATTTGGGGCCGCAGCGTCGAGAAAGCAAGACTACTGGTGGACGAACTTAATAAAACACTGTCGACCGAGGCATTCAGGGTGGCTGCCAGCGGCGAGGAATGTGTAAGGGAAGCGGACGTCGTAATAACTGCAACATATGCGACGGCGCCTATTGTTCAATTTGAATGGGTAAAAGCCGGAGCTCACATAAATGGTAAGTTTCGCAATTATTTTCGCTGTTTGCTACTCCGTCGACGTTGTGTGGGTAAATGCGACGCGGCGATATTTTATTGCTCTCGTTAATTTCGAATGCAGCTGGAAACTACGACGGGATCAAAAAATTGGGTCACTCCGACCAGCGGTCATTAATTTCTGAAATATGTTTCTTACATGAGTTCTGAGGCGGTTTCAAAATGGAAAATGTTAGAATAAAACCGTTATTTTACTTAAAACACGCAAAAATACTGCAAAATACTCAATTTAATCTTTTATTTGTCATCAGATATCATTCATTTGAGTTTGCAGGGACCCACAAAGCATACAGGGTGTGGCGGTGGCGTGTATAATCTATAAAAATTAAACTACAGTTTCCTGATGATATTTGTAATAGAAAACTCTTATACGAAAAAGTTCTATTTTCTCGTTTTTTTTTTTGTAAATTAAAGTTCATTTATTCAACGAAAATGAAAGCCCACCCTATGTTATTTATTAAAAACTTTGGAAATGTTTCTATGCGACTCGAGATGCAACCTTATAATTTAACTCGGTATAATCTAATACTAGTAATTCTAACAGAAGGTTAGGTTACATTGTCAAAAAATTTGTGCAGTCAACTGATTTTGTATTCGTATTGAATTCATTATTCACTTATTTATTACAGTACCAGTATTCCAGACTAAAGTTTTTATTTAGTAATTCCGCGATAGTGACAGTATAATTTTTATAAAGAATAAAGAATAAGAATAGCGTGCCGATTACATTAGAAACGAGATACTTATTTCTTACTTTGCTTAATTTTTAGTATGTGCACAAGCTAGTTTTACAATGAACCGAGAAAACAATGCATTTACCATTTCCGAACGTGTCGATATGGTGTTAGTGTATGGTGCAGCCAGAGAAAATGCGTTCGCGGCGACTAGGTTGTACCGGGAACGATGGCCACAAAGTCACCCCCCATGTGCAAATACAATCCTACAGTACGTTCAGCGGCTGCGAGATACGGGAAGTGTTATTCCTCGAGGAGCAGGACGTGGTCAGCAAGTGAACCTAATGTTGAAGATGCAGTGTTGGAAAATGTTGACGAGGACCCCACAATTAGTACTCGACGACTCGCATAGCAAGTATTAACCGTACATCGCATTTTAAGGCGCCAGCTGTTGCACCCCTATCATCTGCAACCTATTATGTTAAACTAACATTATGAATAAGATAAATAAAATCTACACACGTGTTGGTAATTGAATAAAGTATTGTGGCAGCTTTCCCTCAACTACTCCGAGGGCTATATGCCCCTACCGGCATTGAATTATACTCGCAACACCTCGTACAACAGCTAGGGTCGTTCGTCAGTTTACCCACCAGGCACAGACCGGTTTCGGACTTATTAGCCCTCATCAGTGTGTCATAGGTGAGGCAACCGACGAACGAACCAGCTATTTTGCGTCGTTGCACAACTGCCACCCACAGAGGGCGAAGACAATGTTTTAATTGTCAGTGTTGCGAGAAACAACTACTCCTAGGGATATATGCCCTTACCGGCATTGGATATATACTCGCAACAATATAGCAGGCTTCCTACTGTAGCCATTTGATTGGCACAGTTGGGAGTCAGCACGACAAATGAAGCCATTTGCGCTCTCGCGTACAAAGCTTTCCCTCATTTTTAACTCAAATATAAAGAAATAAGCCATTTAGAAAATAATAAAAATGAGTCATATAATACAAAAAAAATTGCAACTGTTATGCAACCAGTCATAATTGTATCCGTATTGGTAGTTGCGGAACGAATTACCTTGGTTATCGAATTATAACCACTGAATAATTTAAAACGACTGACTAATTAGTAAAAGTCGACCTACCATTATTTCTAATCACCTCCCGACTTCCATTTCAGCTGTAGGATGTGGGACGAACCACTACAACGAACTGGACGAGCAACTTTACCTGAATTCAGACGTCTACATCGACTACTGGGCCGGAGCCCGCGATTCCCTCTCCGGACTGGAAAAGCTGGGGGTGCACTTCCGCGGAGAAGTCGGGGATGTCATCGGGGGTGGGCTGCCGATACCCGCCCCTGATCGAATCACCGTTTTCCAAAGCTTAGGTAAGCCGTCCCGATGGGGTCTGAGTGCTGTTGCTGGCAGGTGCTTCAAAAGCACTAATTTCTCGCGTAGTCTTTGTTAATTGTCTCAGCCGAACTTCCCTGATTTACTGCCATTAGTAAGGGAAAGGGATCGGACTATTAAAGCGAGGTCGGGGACTCGAGTTTGATCCGTTTGATCGGTTTTAATGAAAGAATTCCTTATAAAAGGGGCTTAAGTCAGAGGAGGCGTACAGACATCTGGAAGTGAGCGCGCTTAATGTTGTTTTTTTATACAGGGTGTTTTCTAAGTATACATATACAGGGTGTTTCAGAAAGACCTCCGGTAAATACAAGAGGTGATAGTACGACAAAAAATACGAATTTCTTGTTTTATGAACTATATGTCTATCTCCTCTTGTTTTCGAGATGCAGAGCGACAAAATAAAATTTTTTAAATAGAATTCTTACGAAAATTTGCAAACGGTTCGAAATATTTTTATCATATTTGGTATTCCGGGGTTTTTAAGGACGCTAAATACGCTGGTCTAATTATTTTTTGTATATTTTATAGAGGGCGCTAGTTATGCTACATTCGTATTACATTTTACGTTCTAATTTTTTTGAGGTTAGGTTTTTTAGCATTCGGGCTCCAATTTCTAATGTACCATTTTATTTTCTAAAAATAATATACTCTTGTTAGAACTTCCTAATGTGGACGGCTTTCGAGAAAAAAGGCTTTTAATTGAACTGTTACAATATTACGGTGAAGAAAATAAGTGACCACAATGACCGTCAAGGTCAAATGTGGGTCGACTTCCAAAAGTCCCGGTACGGCAGAACTTTCGAAGAACGCATTTTGGGAAAAAATGTTTCAGACAAAAGTGTAAGGATTTTTCCGTGGCTGGCTGATGGTGACCTTGGATTTGACCTTGACTTTGACCACTATTGCGGATTTAGAAAGAGCAAAGTCATTTTCAAAGTCATGGTCAATACCATCTTTGGACGTAAAATTTCTTGCTCTTTCCAAATCCGCAATAAAAAATAGTTTTGAAACAACAATTTTGACCTTGAAATGACCTCGAAGGTCAAGGTCGAATACAAGGGCGCCATTGAATAGCCAGGGAAAAATTCTAAAACTTTTGTATTTATAATTTTTTCAAGAAAATACACTCCTGACGAGTTAGTTATTCAGGGGTTTCCATATTTTTGTGCCACCCTGTATAGATGTTCAGGGTTAGCCACTATAATTTGACAACTTATTGTGAGTTTATTATTGAAATTATAAAAAAGTTTTTTATACAAAAGTTTTAGGTTTTTTATGAATTTTTTATAATGTGATTTCCATTATTCAATTGGTTTTTCTAATACTGTATTATAAAAATTAATAAAAAAAAAGATGAAACTTTTGTATTAAAAACTTGTTTGTAGTTTCAATAATAAACTCACAATAAGTTGTCAGATTATAGTGACTAACCCTGTACAAACCATTAACGTAATAAATAGGTACTGAAACAACTATACTTTAATAAAAATTGTTTAAAACGTTAAACTGCATTCTCCACGTATTTCAGATCTATTTAACTGAAATTTCAGACATTTCAGACGGCACGTGAGGAAGCCGAACCACTGCACTTGAACAAAGACATAATTGATGGTGTAATGATTGCTCCAACAATCTAACCGCACATGCAAGAAGTGGGATAAATTTTTAAACCTCGAATAAAGTTATATCCTCACATATGCCTAAAATGATAAAAAAGGAAGTAATAAAATAAAAAAGGTCGCAACGACTCCGGAAAAACGACGTATAACCACGGGGATGGAGGCGAAGTGTTTTTACAGTATTTGACACGCTCTTTGTGGCGTAATGTAGCCTTATAACACTACGTGTGGGCGTCGAGGGTTATATATGACAGTTATCTTTCTTTTGTTTTGGAGCGTGAGTAGAATAAAAAGGCGTTTTACTCTTGGTGTGTTCTCTACAATTTTTTTTCAACAATCATTTCAGTTAATGATTGGTTTATGATGTACAGTCCGTTCGATATTTGTTGAGATGGAATTTCAAGAAGACCCCTGCGACACTTTTTTGGAATTAAGTGCATTCGATATTCGATGTAGAAAGCATAGGCGTAGCTAGAATTTTTGCTTGGGGTGGACCCAGGATGACTGCAAGCTCTAACTTCTAAAAAAAGCTTTCGCAATCAGCAACTTGCCAAATAAAATTTAAAAAACATGAACACGTTTTGATTTCATTGCAAAAAAAGGTCACGCAGTCAGCGACTTATCGATATGCCGATATGATAGACGATCGTATTAGATCTATTTTCTGGGGTGGGCCGTACACACCCTGCTCCCCCCTAGATACGCCTATGGTAAAAAGACATTGGCGCCGTGGCGAAGTAATTCATATCCATGACATTTAGTTCAAGATTTTTTGGGATTCATGATTTCCATTTTTTTTTTTGGGATATTTTGCGGTTTTTGCAAAATTTTTAGGTAATGAGGCTCAACTGACTAGATTCAAATTCGACTCGACAAAATTTATGAGAAAACACTTAAACCAAGCTAGAAAACCGCTTTCTAAATTTTTTCACTATTATTAATATGATTTTCTGCCATTTCAACTATTTTTTCCGTTTTTTTTGCAAAATTCGAAAGTTTTATCACTTTTTTGTTTATGATTGACATTTTTACAGCAACTTTAAAAAATTGACGTTGACGAAAATCATGTCCTAAGCATTTTTTCGTACAAAGTCATCCCGCTGAGTTATTTAAAGAAAACTACTAAAAACATTTTTTTTCACGATTAAATTGTTAATAATTTTTTTTCCTGATAAAATACTTTGTCAGCAAATTAGCCTGTTATTGTACTCATCATTTAAAGTAGACCTGTGTAGTTATTTCCGGGTTATCAAGGTTTGACACACGCCCAACCACTACCAACTGGACTATTAAACAAACCCACATTATTTTTCATAGTTAAATAATTTCTGAAAGACACCAAGATAAAAAGTGAAACACCCTGTATAAATCTCTAGGCGATTTCATTAAGATCGAATCGAATCCTTCCCCCTCCAGCTGCCACGCGTAACTGGAAGCTCATAATCCCTAGTAATGCCATTAAATTTTATTCCCGTAATTAAATTTGAAATCTCCCTCTCTGGTATTTAACCTCTCAGGGGCTGGTAATCACAGCCCTTTCGGTGCGGTGTAGGGTGTAGGCTGTTGGAATTTTAGCGGTAAACATTAAAACAATCCCGCAAATTTATAATGAAAGCGCCAACTTCACTTTCCCTCATAAAAAAAATCCCGGGATCGGTCAGCCCTATTTATGGAGGCTTTGGAAGGCGATGATCTGGATGTAATTTGTTTATTTTGGTGCGAGGGTCGAAAAAGGTTAATGTGGTATTGTGGGATAATGGAAAGTCAGTTTATTTTACAGACGTCGATTTGTGAGCACGGATGTGAGTTCGTCCTGTTCACCGCGTTGCCAGTCCCATAGGGTTATGGGGTTCATGGGTTTATGGCGTTGTGGTAGTTCCTGGTGAAGAGTTACGGGGTTGTAGGGTTACTTCTATTTTGGTTCCAAGTTTAGTCGACCGTAAATACCTGATCATGTGAATTTCTTTGCTCTGTTAACCCTATTCCCAACTACATAGGGTTTTGGGGTTAATGGGCTTATGAGGTTATGGTGGTTCATTCAGTTTTCCATTTCAAGGTCGTGGAAGCCATCAAGATCATCATTGTAGGGTTATGTTGTTATGGGGTTGAGGTTAGGGGGTTTCAAGGTTATAGACTTTGTATGAAGGTCCCATCAAATACCTACTTTAATTATTTGTAGTCGAGTGGTCTAGTATTATTAAATAAATATCCATAACTCGCTATGAGTTTTACCTTTTGTTCCGTTGACCTGAATTAGATGTCGCATGGGGTTTCAATCTCTGATCTTAAGTATGGACAAAGTGAAAAGTATAAGTTATTTACACCGTAAAGGATATAAATAATAGTTAAGTCGGCAAGAATACCCTATCTGTGATTCCTAATAAGATTGCACAGTTTTTGAAACTAGAACATCCTAAAACATATCTATCTAAGCTATCATTCCGAAGAACATCGGCAACGTTACTGGCTAATACAGGAGTTGTTGTATTAGCAATCAAGAGACATGGTGGGTGGAAATTAGCCACAATTGCAGGAAGTTATGTTGCTGACAGCTTAAGTAACAAAAATGAAATAGCCAACAGGATTTGACAATGTGACAATTAGTAAACGCGAACGGAATAATTATTCAGATTGTGTAAATGTTACTAATTGTAAATGTAATAACTGTACAATTACCTGCTATAAATATTCATTCATAATAATTAATAAAATGTAATGTTCATCAAATATTTATATTTATTTGTTCACAAAATATGCATTTATAATTCGAAACCGCTTTTTTCCCCTAGGAAGGTAAGTTGTCTTACTTACCTCCCGTTGTCCATAGCAACTTCAACTTCTACGGTAAAATCCACCTACCTCTTTAAAAACAATACATTGTTACTACTATCTACTATAGTGGGAGCAGATAAAATCTATTTTCCAACTGATTAACATATGCAAGCAAATAACAAAAACCACAGAAAAAGTCACTCACACATTTTTTGTTTGTACGACAATTTGTAATTTCACTTACGAAAACGACTCCTTATCCGTTTTTTCTAATTATTTTGCTCACCTTATACATACTTCTAGCCATAAGTCGCTGCGTTGTTTCAAGCGAAGAATTCAGCAGTAAAATAAATTTCGTTTCAGGGATGGCTGTGGAGGATGGGGCTATGGCTCGTTTGGTCTTCGATTTATACCAAAAAAGGGAGACCGAAAAACAGAACGTCGTATAAATCTTAACTTGACATAATTTTCTTGAGTCGGACGATTATTTCGTCCTTCTTCGTAAACACATTCCAAATTTTTATTATACGCTCGTGACGACTTAGTGATTTTGTTATAACATAGATATTTTTGTAGTATTAAAAAAAACTAACACTGTTCATGAGTTTGTTATTGTTATTTTTTTTGATTTTGCTGAAATTTATCCAAATCTCGTTTAAAAGTAACATAAAAATTAAACGAATGAACGAATTACTTATCAAGAGACGATGTGCTCTACAAAAATTATTCAAAGTTGTTTCCATGTGTTAATAAACATGCTTCTAAAGGAAGGGCCAAATTCTATCACCAAAATCACCACACATTCACTGAAAACCATTGCTGAAACCAAGATCTCCGTACAACGTACTGCAACACACAATGCACGTGCACAAGATGCACAGGGTCGGTTTACATTTATGGTTAATTTTCTTTATTAATTTTCTCGAAAACAGAAGCATTTGGACCACAGACCACCTAGACTGGCTTATAGAGCGATTTTGGTGAAAACACTTTGGAGCCTGATTTGGAGCCCAGCGCTCAGTCGTGTCCTAGCATTTGACGTGTACGCATCGCTGTGATTTCAATAATTAGACGTTTTATCATGGGCAAGTGTATTGTAAAACATTGTATAAATAGAAGTGATCGAGTTGGTGAAGAGAGGCGAAAAGTTTCCTTCTTTAGGTAAGTAAAAAAAAAAGAATATATAAAAGGTAAATATGTACGCCATTTTTCGGTTAACGTCACAAGTTTCCAGGGTTAGCTTTATAATTTTGTTCGCCCACATAGTGTAGTGATTAACGTGATATTGTTATTATAAAATAATGAATGAATTACTGTAAAATATATTTAGTAATTATTTACTTTATGTGAGTTAAATTTTTATGAAATTTTACCAATTCCCGTCATTTCCAGATAGCTGAAAATTAATTAAATATTTTTTTCAATTAAAAAAATCGCAAACATAACTAATTTCAGATTCAGTATTAGTACAGTCAATTTATTTTTATTAAAGATCGTGGTTGTTTGACGTATCCATCACGAGATGTCGTAGTAATATGCTAAGAAACAGAAAAATTAATAAAATGTTTAAATAATAATGAACACCTAGGCTACATAAAAATAAAATTGTTTAGCATGTATTAAAAAACTTTCTGAATGTGAACATATTTGAAAATTTGCATGAACATCAATTTGATAATTTGCCTAAGAATTGTAATCATTTAATTAGAACTTGTAAGGGCTGAATGTGAAAAGTATATGGATGTACGAATAAATCATGAAGTCAAATTATTTAATTCGGTAAAATCTACGAAAAGACAAATATTAAATAAATTAATATTATTTAGAGGATAATAGATATATTTAAATTATTTTGTAGTTTTATTTAATATGACACTAAAATATACTATTTTCTGAATTACAAACTTAAAATTGAATATTTGTCATAAGATGCAATATAATGTTTAATATGTAATAAAAATATTACTTAATCCGGATCTGCTTAAAGATGCGCGCGATCAGTTTGCCTTCCACACTCCACTTCCCCGGATTTTGCATTCACTGGTACCCGTGCATTGGAATTACATATGGCCAGTCTAGGTGGTCTGTGATTTGGATCATCTGTTGCTTCATAAAAGTTGCATTTTTCAGCCCTTCTCTAGAACTGGGGAGGGGTAGAGTGGGGCAATTCCACAGACAACATAATTTTAGAACAGAATTTATTACAAAGATATCCATTAAAAATAATAACAGTCTATCACCCTATCGTAGACTTTTTAAGTAAAATCAATGTTCCAGAATTCTATAATACAATGAAACCTGCTTACAGTTATGTATATAGACAATTGACATTCATCATATACTGCTATATACTCTATTATTAATGTTTACACATAGCTACGTTGGTCCACAGAAAAAGGACAATCTTAGGCTTACACAGTTAGATTTTACGCAATGCCGACAAGTTACAGCAAGTTATTTTTCCATCATCAGAAACAAATAAACATTGCAGTAACTGCCTTTTTTTGGTTTTCTATCCTATAAAGATCGGGACAAATTAACATATTTGGATGCTATTTCGTTTATTTCACTTCATCACCTGTCAAAATCTACCTAGTAGTTTTGAAGAATCGAAAATCAAAATCACTGTTTAATAAAATACCTGGTATGGCGTTAATATTAGATTTAAGTAAAATCTATACGATTTTACCTGTGTTTCTAATAATAGGTGTGCCCATATCCCAATTATAGAAATAGAACCCCTCCAAGCGCTCTCATTCGGTGTATTTCTTTGAGGTTATATTTCTACGTTGCGTCGAAATTGACCGATGGAATTTACTTGGAAATTGTTTATGCTATATGGCGTAAGTATAATCCATAAAACACATACAGTGTCTAAATCTACGCTATATCTAGCTACCCTGGCTAAGTTTTTGGCGCACTCGGTATTACTGATGAGCTACATAATGTATAGATAATAATAATAAATTATGCAATGTTATAGAAAACATTCGAAAGATAGGCGAAAACTGGAAAATTTTCAACATTAAATCGTTTATAGAATCCTCTAAGTGCTTTTGCAAATGGTTAGTCTTAATAGATGGCATTTAAAGGCGGTGTTGGAGCTTATTATGTCGACGTTTTAATGCTCCTAACGGAGATGGTTAAGCAAAAAACTTCGCGGATCGTTACTTTTAGAAGTAATTGAGAAAAATGTTTTTTTTTGTAAAGGAGAAGGATACAAGTAATGGAATTTTTGCCACTGCTTTTAAAATTAGATTTGTTAAAGGTTTACGTTACAATGTGCTATTCAAATAGAATCTTAAGCTGTTTGGATTGATTAAAAAAAAACGAAAAAGTCTATCTATATGTTATTTTGAGTCTGATTCCACAACTCCACAAACTGATTGTTCAATAATTTGTTGCGACATTGTTATAGAATTGCAATAGAATATTAAACATCTTCATCTAGAAAGTTGTATTTTTTAAAAATAATTTTTATTCTTTAACTTTTCTTATTAACAAAAAATTCTACCATTATATAGCTCATCAACCGATATGATTTATAATAATTAATTTATCATAAGTGATTCACCGAAGTATCAAAATTTGGAAATTTTTGTAGGATATCAAAAAATCAATATGACAATATATCGATCTTGTCAAGTTATTTAGAGAAAATTTGAGTTTGACCTTCAAGTGACCTTGACACTTATGATGAAGGTTAATTCCAAGGTCATCAACATATTGATTTCTTTATATCCTACAACTTTTATTAGAAACTTTTTTTGATAAGACTGAACTCTTGAAGTTATCGGTGGGTTCGGGTCTTTTTGGGACACCCTGTACAGTAAAAAATTACGATTATGATACTTTGGCAAACCTTACGTTTGGCACAGTTATCTTTATATTATTTATCACATAAGTTTAAGAAACGGCTTTTATATCTATCTTTACGCAGTCTAGTATCTGTTAGATAGTAACAATTTTATAAATTTCTGTTTATTTAAATATATTACACGACTATTTATTTCATATTTTGATTTTCGTAAACTCTTGAGAACACCATTTAAATACATTAGCTAAAAATTAAGAATTCTAGTTAGTTAATTTTGATTTATGACACAACTTTTTCTATCATATAAAAAGTACTCGAAATAAATCTTTAAAGTATACTTAACACTTTTATAAAATTAATATTTTTGCGAAACACATTTATTTCTACTATACTTATATTCGAGAGGCGCCATTGCCTTCCTAGAACCCACAAAAACTATACACACCCAACAATAAAAATGTAATATAATACTTATGCTTCAATTTTCTAACAAAGTTTTATTAAAACAGAGACAGCTAGTTTCATAAAATTTTGTGGACTTTAGGAAGCAGCTGTCTCTCGATAAATTCATTGGACAGTAAGTTAATACCATATATTTTCGTCACAGGGCTTTTCGTCAGAAAAATGCAGTTTTCTATCAAATTGAAATATAGTATGACCACACAATGAAGTGTCTAAAAACAATATTTTATGTTCGGAATACATGAATAAAGTGATATTTGACGTTAAAAATCTCAAATCAAACCACGCACGCCACTGGAAAGATATTCCTCTGCAAATTTAGCAGTCTATGAATACATTTGGATAAATTACGTTACAAGAGGTGTTCAAATAAAGGAGAAATAATTTATTTTTCCAATGGCGTATCATAATTTGTAAATCTTGGATCTCAAAGTAAATGTTCATATCAAAACATTCTTAAATTAAAAATATTTTTAAAATTTAACGACAAAAATGCTTCTTTATTTTTGACTCGCCCTCGAGTTATCCCCTGTATATTATTTTATTTTATTCAAAAACCCCAGTGGCGTAGTTACAATTATCAAAATTGTTTTTGAAAGATTTTAATACGACACCATCAGTGATTGTTATTTTAACCAAACTTTAGACAGACTTGATTCTAACGAATAGTCCTGTGGATTTGCTTAAAATCTAAGATGGTCATATCAAACATACGTGAGATGGAAAATACAAAAAAGATAATTTGAGGTTCGAAAATACTGTTGTTATTAAAAAGTATTATTTTCAGTTCCATTGTTTAGTAAAGAAAATATGAACATTTAAAATTCTGTTGTAATTCAAATTTTTCAAATAGGATATCTGGAATAATTGCACTTGATTTATTTTTAATGGAAGATAATAAAAGTAGGCAATTGCTAAACATTTTTTAGTAATATGAAGCGGCATTGCCTCTCTCTAAACCTTAGCAGTTCTACACATACTTTTCCGTTGAGTAAGGCTAGTATTTATTTCTAAGTTTTCTTTTCATGCATATTGAAGACAGCAGACAAATGTAAAATGCAATAACACATTTCTGTTTATGTTGACTACAAATTCAAAAGCAGTAATAATAGAATAAACATTATATGATATCTGTAACTATGAAAATAGGCGAAAAACTAATTTAAAATGTTTTTTGTATTTTGTACTTGTCTGCTTCTTTCAGTGTTAGATTTTTAGTTAAACAAAACTATTTTCACAAAAATAACCCTTGACTTGATTTTTTCACAGACAACAAAATGCCATGAATGACTGGAAGGATTTTTTTGAAATTGTGATGGTGTGATATGGGCCATGGTGCCTACCAAGCTAAAATATTTTCAAGGTCATCCTACTTCCGGTTATACCGGAAGTCGATACTAACTTTCTTATTTTAAATGGAACCCCCTTATATTATTGCATTTTTGGAAAGAACATCTAATTTTAAGTTGAAAACATATAGCACACTCCATACCATATTGACCGTTTTCGAGATATTTTGATTTTTAAGCAAAAATTGACAAATACACACTGTCACCAAAATTTAATTTTCCCGGAAACACAGGTTTATTTTTTTGTGCAAATTGGACATTTTGTAGAGGAAGACCTAATTTATCGAATTTGACATGGGACATTTTCCAGTTTTTATACAGGGTGATCAAAAAAAAATCGAATATGAAGTTCAGAAATTGTACGATAACCTTGAAAATATTTTAGCAAATTCAAAAAAATCCTTCTAGCGGTTTGCCAGACATCCATCGATGGAGTTCGTGGTGGGACACCCTGTATAGGTTTGTGTTATAACCGAAAACAGGGCACGTGAGGAGGATCGCTAAATTTTGTATTATTTTTTTATTATTTTCACATCTCACGTAGCTCGGGGGACTACTAACATTCCCTACTTAACACAAATAAACCACCAAAGTCATGAAGTTCAGCAGGACTGGAAACTTCCGCCCATAATTACGCAAACTTCGTCCAAGACGACCGGGCGGCAAGAGCGGGGACCCTGCTCTCCCCCCTCGCGCCGCCCGTGTCCATTTCACACCGGCGCCACAGTTCATGCCGTAATGTAGTACTCCCGCCTCTCGATGCACTTCTCCCTCATGATGTAGCACAGCGCTATCGTGATCAGAACGGCGATGGCTATGCCCATCCCGATGCTGACCCATATTATCTCCTCGTTGATCCCCTGGTAGGATCGGCCTGCAACCAAGGGAGATCGGTTACGAATGTCTTTTGTTTGGTTCTTGTTCAGGTTTTGTTACGTTTGGGAAATCAGGAGTGGGATTTCAAGAGGAAAGATAGTGGGCTTCGTGCAACTCTTCAAAATTTTATGTGGAATTACACATTAGAGTATTGGTTATTTGCGTAATGCAGGCTTCCAAACTACGTCTGAGTGAGTGGTATAAATTAGGAGCAAAAGAACCTTACGCAATTGAAACATCTCCGCCACTGTCATATGAATAAAAATTGAATAAGCACCCAACAGTAGCTAATATTAATGACAATACGTGTATAAAATTTGATTTCTATAACTCAAACGGTTCCTGAGATATTGCCAAAAAACTGAAAAAAAATTGAAACGGTGCGTTTGCGGATCCATGTTAGTAACAACTTTTTTTTCTAAGAATGAGCCAAAGAATCACACCCTTCATTCTCATATGTTTTGAAACACAACATCTGAAATTAAACCGGAACAACATAAAACAGCAACAAAATTAAGCCGCGAATGATGCGCACGAAACGAAAGCTATTGTTGTGAAGTGCGATTCTTATAAAAGCGTGTCTTTGGCGGCTTTAGACCAATAGTTTCGCAGCTGCATGTGCTTTATCGTTGTTTACACACGACGCACCTAATATTTAGTATTAAAAAACGGGTTTTAAACAATAGTAAAAAATTTGATCCATTTCCCTTACAAAGGAAGATATGGTGCTTTGTATTCACTTCAAAATAATAGGACAACATTCATATTTTTTTCTAGTTGAAATTTAAAAAAATCGCTGCTTTTTAGATAACCCCACAAAAAAAATCTAGTGGTGTTAAGTCAGGGGAGCGTGGTGGCCATTCAAGCGGCTCTCTTCTGCCTGTCCATCGATTTGGGAAAACTTCATTAAGGTAATTTCTTACATCGAGGCGAAAATGTGGAGGGGCACCATCTTGTTGGAACCAGACATCACCAGCAGGCATATCGTGCTCATTAGGGTTAGGAAAAATTATTTCCAAATATCTCCTGTCAAATTTCCCTCAACGAAATAAGGTCCCAGTATGCGATTTCTTACTATTCCAGCCCAAACATTGACGTTTTCCGACCCTTGCGTATGTTTTTCTTGCATCCAATACGGATTTTCTGGGCTCCAAAACCTAGATTTTGCCTGTTCAGGGTTCCGATTTAGGCGAGCTCTCCTAATTGACGGATTCGAATTTTTCAAAAAGCGTTTGACAGTTTAAGAGCCCTTCTATATGTGATTAAATTATCAAATATCTAAGGGCCTTGGTTTTTGCTGTGCAAAATTTAAAACATTTGCAAATTTTTTTTCAAAATTTGGATTGCAACATTATTATGCAAAATCTATCAAACCGATTTTGATGAAATTTAGTGTGATGATTCTACATAACATGAAGTTTTCTTGAGCCAAGTATGAAGGTCCTATACCCAATTTAAAGACCCCAAAAAAATTCCCTAAAAAGTAATGTTTTTTAACCCCATTTTTGGCGATTTTTTCGATTTTTACAATAATAATCATGATTCATTCGATTTGTAATTAGTCATATTTATATAACATTTTTTCATTTTCCATTTTCGCCTAAAATCATCTCTTGAAAAGATACATAATTAAATAGGAAGAAAAATATGACATTATTCGATTTTTTAACATATTGTGCCGTCAAAAGTTAAGCCCACGTTTTTTATGCGCATAGAATAATTTTCATTTCTAGGGATATTTGAAAGCCAAAAAGCCAAAAATCTCCGTGGATATACGATTCAGCAAAATATGGACTTTTTGAAACAGATACCGTCTGGACTATAAACGGGCAAGCATTTTTCAAAATAATTTTGAACAATGAATGAATTGGAACTAGAACGATTCACATTATACCTAAGGTACCCTGGTGGATTTTGTGTGTTTATAGATGTTTTTTTTTTTGGGAAAAGAAGCTTTAAAGTAAGTAGAAAAAGATTAATAAAGAGTAGGTACGTTTTTTAAAGTACAGAAGAGACTATGATTCTTTGAAATAGTCACCAGTAGGTCTTTAGATTTATACTATAATTAAACAAAAATGTCGGTAATGTTATTTCTATTTACTAATTGACCTGTTCCAGCGATTTTTTTAAATCTGAAATGGAGAAAAATATGAATTTTGTTGCATCATTTTGAAACACACTGTATAAGTGCAATTTTGAATAGAGGTAAGTTCAGTTAAATTGCCTAACTTTCACCCCAAGAATCTGCGTTGGTTCCATGAATATGAAATATTGAGAAATCCTTCTTAACTAAAGACAAAAGACGATCTGTACAATTATTACGAACGAAACAAAAGGTGGCGTCGTATCGTTTGTCATAATTTAGACGACCGCTCGAGAAAAGCCTTATTTTCTGCTCTGTTACATAATCTGACGTTGCTTTTTCTGTAATACGTCTGCCACGAGTTTTATTTTGAGTTATGTCCACCGTATATCAAGCTTCCCGGTTCAAGCAAATCTTTTATAATCTCAAAAACAGGCAAGTAGGTTTATACCTTATGGTCCGTAATTTATTTGAGTTTCGAGAGATGCCGCCGGTTTTATGTCGCTCCTATATCTGTGAGACGAAAATTGGCAAGCACGTGTAACTTTGGGAACCTTCCAAGAATGTACGCGAAGGTTTTTCGTCGATATATGGCTCAGTAATCAGAGCAGAGAACTGGAAGCTGATCGAAATCGACGATATATTATCTCCGATAACTTTCAGGTCAAGACAAACATTAAAAGAATCAAATTAAAATTGTCCGCTGAATTAGGTACATCATGTACGTTTAATATAACATTCAGTGCAATTTTTGTGTGGTTAAATTGATTATAATGCACTTGAGCGCAACATTTTAATGTTCTTCATCAAAGCCAACTCGATTTCTGCAACTGAACCGGAACGAAAATCTAATGGGATTCATCGAACAATTCTCCGAAATCTCCATATTTTAATGGACGGGAATTATTGGGATTGACGGCCATAGATCTGTATTAAAAGATCGGAATTACTACACTGAGAACAGAGTTTACTCGAACGAGAACAACTCGCGCAAAAAATTATCACTTCGAGATTCTACACTGAAAGAAAGTGCTTATTTTATTAGTGTAATCTTCTACAGATATATTTGTGGTTTCTAGTAGTAGGTATGTTTAATGCGAGTAGCCAAAAAAAAAAGAAAGGAAACTTCCATAATATTCTAGCCTCCTCATAATTTTTTACCTTCTGTAGAGAAAATAAAAGAATAGTACAGAATGAAGTTTTAAATAGAGAGAAAGGCGCAAAATTTTATATGCCTTTTCCATTTGAAGTACTATATGAAAGTATTTGGTACGCTGTCATCTTTTTTTGCCGAAAATCACTAAGAAAAGGTGTGTAAAAATACTGGGTGTAAATTTGAATGAGGGTTATGTTTATACCGAGGCTGCCTTTGACCTTTTTGATTTTTGATTTTTTTAATGCCTTTTTCATAATTTTTTACCCCGCCACTGGCGTCAAGCATGTACACACTTGGAAGCTATAACATACTTTGTTGTCAATTCTCTCTCGTTAAGAGAAAAAAAAAATAGTAACAAGTTATCAAACAAAAAACTCAAACAGTAGTAAAAAAAAATGAAGATACTAATACAGTGCAACCTCTTTAATCCGAACACACGTTAATCCGATCACACGCTAATCCGAACGGCGAAATCTGAACGATGACAAGCGAGATGACGAGATGACAAGAAAAGACTAGATCGCTTCGCGCGTACGCGAGTAGTCGGCAGCAATGCAGCAAGATGCAGCAATTAAAAATAAGAATCACAAAAATAACAAACTTTTTCAATGCGCCAGACAAAAATTAAAGCCTTTTTATTTATTTTTTGTTACTTAAATTGATAAAAATTGTGAAAAGCGTAAAATAATACATATGTATTATTTATATAACATTTATGTATATGTAACTACATGTTTATGTTTTACTTTATATAAATTTTATGTGTCTTGTATGATTTATATTTATATTGTTATAATAAAATGAGTATGTAGTTACATAATATACATATTGTACAAATCTTTATAGTATGTTCGATAATCCGAACGATTCGATAATACGAACAATGCCTGGCAATGTGGTGTTCGGATTAAAGAGCTTACACTGTACATCGTACATACCATTACTAAACACTGAAATAAACGTTAACCATTTGTTATTTACTCGTCTTCCACCCTGATGTCATGATCGTATAACTGAGATGTAAAGTCAACTAGCATTTCGAGCCTGTAAACATGACCAAGTACTATAACATGCATATATACAGAACCGTACTTCACAACGTATAATAGTTTTTATTTCGTGCGTATCATTTGCGGTTTAATTTGGTAGCTGTTGTATATTGTTTTGGATTAATTTAAAATGTCTAGCACGGATTCAGATGATGAAGTGGTTTAACGAGAAGAAAGAAAGAAAAAACATATAGTATTTCATTTAAAATTTTGCAACTTCTGACATGGAGTGTTACAAACCAAATGTATTCTTTAAAAAATAGTAGCAAGCATTAAAAACTTGAATTATTTAAATTTGTCAGATCAGTAAATATTTTTATTTATTGTTATATATTGTTATTGTTATATTATATTGTTGATAAGTGGAATTTAGGAATCGAATTCGACCATTTATTTGATTAAGCAAAATAATAATAGTTTCAGATTAGTGTTCTGTGCAACACGTACTATTGCTCCTAAAAAATTGACCCCCATTTAATTTTACACACTGTATATATTGTCTTGAAACGTGGATAAATTGGTGAAGCTTTTTCTCAATTAAACGACTATCCATTATATAAATATGACAGAACATAGAGAAAAGAGGTAACAGGGAATACAGTCGCAAATAATTTGAAAAGAATATGTGTTACAATTTAACAGTTTTATCAGTGTATACTTATTTCATTTGCGTTTCCAATACAGTTGGCGTTGCTTTCAGATTTTCACTTCACTAATCGCAATAATCTGCATTAAAAGTCGCCAGAGGGCTCGTTATAAGGGCAGCAGAAATCCAGGCTGTTTTATTCAAACAAACCCATTTATTTTTATCCTCATATTTACTTTTATAGGGTCATTAGGACGTTAAAATTTGCATTCAACGCTGCCCGGAGAATAGGGGAAGAGGAAATGGGTTTTGGAATGTTTTTTTTTAAAGGATAGGTTCGTAATTATTAGGGGTTCGATCCATCATAACGAGAGATTAAAATGATTATTAGAATAGAACAGCAGATCCACCAGACATATACCGGGTTCGAAGTTATTAGTTATCTTGAACCCCATGAGTAAGTTTTCTTACAATTTCCAATTTTTCACTTTTTATTGTTTTTGTTTCGAGCATTGTTTCGTTTTCCAATAAATAAGTGTCTGCTAAGAGGAAACTCTCATTCAACAACATCCTGTGTACTACGTAAGGAATTTTTTTTATTATAACGTCTAGAATTTTGTTTTATTTTGATTTTTTATTTTTACTGGCACCACGTGAGGCGCCAAGATTTTATGTGTAAGAAATTTGTGCGAAAAAGAATGTTTGTTAATAAAAAGTTTTATTTCTTAAAAAATGAATAAAGGCATATGTACTAGCAAAAAGTAAACTTTGCATATTTCAGATAGATATATTTGCTTTGTTGTGTATATTTTATATTTTTATTATATTGGTTTATTTTGTCACCATTTAGATAATTCCAACTTTTTTATTGTTTTGTTTTACTTTGTTTTGCCTTTTGAATGGGTTGTAGACTGCTGTTGTCTCTGCTCTATTTAATACTTTTTTTTTACTGATATACTTTTTTCTGTGCTTCTATTAGCAGAATTTATTGCTACTAATTTTTGTTTTTGTTATCCTAAAATTTTTGGAAAAACAATACGATTTTTGCAACTTTACATTTATTTTATTATTATTTTCTCAGTTGCTGATATTATTTCCTCTTTATTTTCTTTAATTCGGTCATTTTTCCCGCACTTTCAATAGTGACTTTTAGCTTCACTTTACATTTAATTTAATTTTTAGTTTATTCAATTTGAAGTACTTTTCTCAATCCGCATCGCTCATTTAATTATTTTTCTTTTATGTTACAAATCGATGCTTGCCTTTACTGGGCATACAGGCTGAAATATGGCTACAGTGTTGCCAGATCAGAAAGTACGAAGGCCGTAGGAACAAAAATATCGATAGATTGATGAAAACAAGTTTCATGTAGGTTTAAATAATGTTTTAAAAACAAAACTTGACAAAAAATAATTGATAAATATGTAATTATAATAATGTAAGTCAACAAAATAAATTAAATACATATAAAACAAAACGAATGTCTATATGAAATAATAATAAAGTTTACTCATTGTTGTTTTTGTTTTATTTTTGTTATAAATTAAGGCCTAAGTTAAATTGTAATAAGCAGTTTTTATCTTTACAATTTTTTGTTTGTATTAATCATATTATTCTTCCTTTAATAGACAAACGGTTTCTCTGATTAGTTTTTTTTTAATTTGTCAAACTAGGTATTTAAAATATCTACGAGTTGTAAAACTTTTTTACGAAATGACTCCATTTTTCATGACGCATTGATTCCCAATTTTTTTTGATAAGATATGAATCATCCTATATGTTTCAATACATTTATTATTTTTGTGCAATTGTAACTAGCTGGTATATATTTTTTTAAATTTTTTTGAAACAGTGAACGCTTTGCAGAAATTAAAGAATGGTCATAGAAAAGTGCAACAAACTCTCAAATCAACCAAAAGTTTCCTCGTCAGTTAAAAAAAAAATCAACCAGCGTCCTTTACTTATTATTCAAACCCACTAACCGTTGTAGTTGTTGGAGATAATCCCGCTGACTTTTCCCGCTACCCTCCCGCCGACCGGCATTTTGGAAGGATCGAGCGGCTCCCTGCAGGACCTTCAAGCTCCTAGACGCCGTCAGTCGTCCTGAAAAAGAAAAGAGAGAGGAAATGTAGAACGGAAGTACATAGATGGCCTCTGCGAGCGTGCGGTGCATTTCGTTTACGAGCTCTTGCCCATAGGCGACCAGATTTCTCTGGGGATTACTCGGAAGGTGGGAATTTAACATATACAGGGTGTTTGAGGGGAGCAGAAAAAATTGTTTCGTAAAAATTGTGTGATTTTTCACGTATTATCTTCTGCAAGGCATAAAATAAGTAAAACGTTTCGAAAATTAACAGAGAAAGAGAAAGAATGTCGATTTTGTCGAGAAATTTGAAAAATATTCGAATGCCTTTTAATATCTTAACGTTTACAGTAAAAAAATGTTATTCTTGATAAAAAGTTTTGCCTATCTTGGGAAGCCATGAACAGTAATCAAGTATGTAATAAAACATACAGGGCGTCCAAAAAATTTCAAAATGAAATTTTCCCTAAGCAGTGCCTTTAATTTTTGTTTTTGTTAAAAATTGTATTTAGCAAAGTTGATCGAGAACTCAAGAAATTCTTAAATATGGGATTTAGTCAAATGATTTAGAAGAATAAGATTTAAAAAAAACAATAATCACATTTTGCAAATAAAAAGACTTCGCAATTTTTAACCATCTGTATATTATTCCTTTTTTGGATTTTTCAGAAAATTTTAGACATATTTCATGTACAATATCCTATATCTATCTTCAATTGTTTCGGAAATATAAAGTGTTTTCGTCGGAGTCTTTCTTGAAGTGCCTGGTATGGAAACTTTTGGAACTTGTACGGAAACTTTAAGACCTGTGAGAGTTCAAAATTTTTTAGAAGAAATTTTATATAAAGTGAATATTCGTAAAAATTTGTGTGATTTATTGTATTTCTTTATTCAGTTAACAACAAATGGAAGTTATTCAAACACCTGTATATAACCGTAAAAGCAAAATTTGTAGCGCACTACATATACTGGCTAAGTTCCGATCCTGATTATTAAACTGTATGGTACTCGAGTGGACGTCTGAACACAAACCACGCTGAGTCCGCAAGGCCTAACAGTGCAACTTCGTGGAGAAATTCCCGATTTTCGTGCGTGAAATTGTGTTTGCTCGGCCTGTTCCTTTCGTGCGTCGTAAGTTGTCAGCACTTTCTTGTCCACGGTTCCGAAATTTTAGGGGGATTTGTGCACCGTGAATGGCTTTTTTAAGGTTCATGTATCCTTTGCAAAAATGTTGCCCTACCACTGTATTCCATTGACTAAATCCTCCTATCAATCTAGATCATCACACGAGATTCATCGGTCAAGATTTACAGAAACTTTGGTCTCAAACATCAAAGCGACCCGTGAAAGTTTTTACTCTTTGTACGTACATCCTCTTTTGAACAATCTAAGCCCGATCTGATTTTCTTTCCATCTTATGCCTCTTGCTACTCTAATCCCAAATCATATCCAGTACCCCTCCTACTTACCTTTCCCGATTTGAATATTCATTCGCTATATTTCGGACGGGCAAATAAAGTCATAAGCAATTCAAATTGCTGTTTCCCTGGGTACACCCATAATCTGAAACGCGCCATCGATTTGTCATTACTACATCAAAAGATTTGATCGAATTAAGTAATTTCTGGGGCTCTAGCTAAGCCGATTGAGGGCGTAACATAAATTGTTGCGGACACCCGTCTGGGAGGGTTTGGTAGTAGTTTGTTTGTCTCACGTGTATTGAACACATTAACTACTTAGTCGATATAGCTGTAGATTGCATTTTTTTTTATTATATAGGGTATCCCAAAAAGGCAGGAATCCCCCGATAACATTTCAGGATTGAGTCCTATAAAGAAAGGTTCAGGTAACAGTTTGACCTTGACTTAAGGTTTAAGATCAAACCAAGGTCAGCTCGAAAATAATGGAACACCTTATTTGTTATTCCAACTGTGGAGGCACCAATCTCGGGTACGTCACTGTTTTCATGGAAATAATAAGTAATATTTCGGCGTAAACAAGAATAAAAAAAATTCTAGTTATTAATAAGCTTTATCTCTCGATGTAAATATTTGTATTTAAATCATTTCGAGTAATATTTACAATTAACGCATTGTACATTTAAGTATATTTTCCTGCATTGCTGCTGCTGCTGCTGCTGTTGTACATGTTATTGCTGTCGTTATTTTTGCTGTTGTTGTTGTTGTTGTTGTTGTTGTTGTTGTTGTTGTTGTTATTGCTGTCGTTATTTTTGCTGTTGTTGTTATTGCTGTCGTTATTTTTGCTGTTGTTGTTATTGCTGTCGTTATTTTTGTTGTTGTTGTCGTTGTTGTTGTTGTTGTTGTTGTGGTCGTCGTCGTCGTTGTCGTTGTTACTGTTACTGTTGCTGTTGCTGTTGCTGCTACTGTTATTGTTGCTGTTGCTGCTGCTATTGTAGATACGCCAGGAATTTTTTCTGGTATGTCCTTGCAAGCTATTTGGAGGTCATACTCATTTCTTTGAATAACTCCGCAAGATTGAATTGTGGAGCAAAACTTTTCAAGCAAAATTTCTAGCAGTTTGCATGCAAATACAATGGTGACCTTAGATTTGACCTTCACCACACGTTGCAAGGTCAACCTAATATCCATTAAGTCCATTTACTTTTGGCAAAAGAATGATATTGATTTGGACATAGTGATTAGTTCCAGTGACATATTTAATGAATTGAAATTTATGATACTTGTAAAAGAAGTTAATTAACTAAAAAAACTCGATGAAAACGCTTTTATATATAGTAATATTAAGTATACAAAGTTGTAACATATCGCGCCGAAATTTCACAGACGGTGAATTGCTATTTCGTACGTAGATCTACATTTCAAATAGGTCGTATATCTCAAACGGCGCTATCAGTGCCAACCTTAATTGCCTCCAGCAGATTTTCTCATTTGCATTATGCATTTACTGGAACTTGCCTCATAACGATGCTGTTTCACAAGCTCTAGAGAATGCGCTTTGGGATGTCAATAATCTCGTGTGATATTAAATAATTTATTAAAGAAGCGACGGTACTCAGTTACAGTTTGTTGAACATGTTTCATGACATTTCCAGAAGATGTCCCACATTTCGTCATTTTTATCCAGCCATCCTCAGAACTATATTTTATTCTGATAAAGTCATCTAAATATAGTACTTATCTCTCTAAAAAACTAATCAGCAGGAGCTAAAATATAAATTAAGTTGTTCGTCCATGGGAATGAGGACAAAGCGTTTGTTAGAACAAAAAAATCTGATTTTAAAATCAAACATGTGTTTTGTAGCTTGAACAAAAAAATATTTTCAAGATATCCGAACAATTCACCACATATCTGCTGTTGTCAACTCTAGATTGTGATGATTTCAACTAGTAGGCATCAAACTCCGGTGCAAATTGCAAATCGATAATTACTCGCCTATTACAAAGGAATTTGGACGTGGTTAGTGGAAGTTATTACATTTGCTAATTGATTAATAGATTGTTACAAGTACTAGACCAGTGAGAGAGGAACAATTTCCAGTTATATAGCCCTTTGTTCAATCTATGACGACAACAGTAACTTCAGTTAATTTATAGTCAGAGATTTTGTAACAGTTCTAATCAAATAAACTGTTAATTGTTATTAATAAACAGTTTTAATATAATTTTGTTGTAGTTAATACAAAAATAAATAACGTACTGGAACTGTTATCTGTATAAATATGCATAATAAATTGTTTTAATCTGGACCCCTTTGAAAACGTCAAAACTATTTTTTTGTAGTATTAACTAACTCAATTTTGAACTCGCTAATAAACCTATCTATGTTTAAGGCGAATAAACTATTTATTACAAGTATGTCCAAGTCAAAATTTACAAAAAATGTAGTCATAAACATCAAAGGGACTCTTAAAAGTTTCTACAACAAATTAATTTTTAATTGTTATTAATAAATGGTTTAATAAAAATTTTGTTGCATTCAATATAGAAATACATGACCTAAAATAATATTTAAAAATGTGATCTCGTTTCACACCTCTAAATATATTGTAATATGTATGTAATCTGATTTGTATCTGCTAATAAACGGGTGTTTGAGTTAAATAAATGGCATATTTGTTAAAAGTATGTCCGTTACGTCAAGATTTGTACAAAGTTTAATCACAAGCTCAAAATGACACTCAAAAGTTTCTACGATAAATAAACTTTTAATTATTAAAAATAAACAATTTTATTAAAATTTTGTTACATTTAATGCTAATTTGTGTAAACTATAATAATTTTTAAATTTAACCCCGTATTATACATTGAAACTGGTTTTTTTAGTACTGTAGAGTTAAGTAATTCAATATTGTATTCACTAATAAACTCATTGTGAGTTAAATAAAATATTTATTAAAAGCATGTCAGGATTACTCAAAATTTAATCACAGCCATGAATGGAACCTTGAAAACCTTTTGAATGAATAAGCTTGTAATTACTGTAAATAAACGTTTTCGTTAATAATTTTAGATTTCTGAACTCTGATTTTGTACCCACTAATAAATCCATATTTGAGATAAATAAATTATATGTTTGTTACAAATATGTCCATTAAGTCAAGATTTACACAAATTTTAATCAGAATTATCAAAGGGAACTACAACAAAATGCTTTTAACTGTTATGAATAAACGGTTCTATTAAAATTTTGTTGCATTTAATGCAAAAATATACTACTCACAGTAATTTTTTAAATCTAACCTCGATTCATAACTCTTCTTTGTAGTATTGTAGTGTTAACTAACCCAATTTTGTTCCTACTAATAAATCCGTGTTCAATTTAAATAAACCGTTTATTAAAATAACGCCAACAGAGCCAGTGCGTTTTCATTTAATATATACATTGGCGTGAAAGAGAGTCGTTACAAGTCCGGGAATTCCTCCTCCAAAGCTCATTTTTCATCGCGAAGCTCAGTTACGTCCCGACATTATTTCTCGCGTTATTCTTAATTGAAATTTCGCCGCATTTGTCGTTGCATTAGCGATAAAAATCTTTTCCTGTTACAAAAAACGAGCGCGACGAGTTATTAGCGTGAATTATGCCTTCATTGGGCGTAATATTTCGCGTTAAAATTTCACAGAAATGATGATAGATAGCGCTTAATTATGTTGTCGTTATAATTTCTAATAATGGAGACGTAATGGGAGATCGAAGGGTCGCTGGAAGGGTTCGGAAAATAACTCTCTCGGCGCAAAATGGGGGAATAGATAATATGATATTTTGCGGTAGGCGATTGTGCGGAAAAATAATGGAAGAGGAACCACCCTTAGCGTTAAGAGGAGTTGTTCCTTTTCCATATACAGGGTGCTTATGAATTTTAATGGTGGATAGATTTTGAAAATAAAGATAGTAAAAGTTGCTTAAAAATTAACAGAGTATTTACACCCTGTATAACAATTATTCTTAATAATGTTTTCATGTAGATACTTACGTTTTATAAAATGAAAAAGAAATTTTAAAAATAATTTAGCGGATTGTGGAAAGGATTACCATTTAACCCATTGATATCCTTGAATACACAATGCGTTCAATAAACGTCCTTTGATAAAGCGTTCAGTTGTTGGCTGAAAGTCCCGTAAAGGGTGAAAAATGCGTGAAAATCCTGGGGGATCATCCACAAAGGGGGTGAAAAATGGCGCGATTTACGCGGATGGGAAGCAATTAGGGTTTTGATTTATTGCAAACATTTCGTGTGTGAGATTGATGTGCATTTTTACGAACGTTAGATAGCTTACTGTGATATAGAGAACTGTAACAAAAGCCGGGACGCGTGGTAATTTATTTATTAGTTCTCGGAACGGATGGGTCAAAAGGTAAAATATTTCAGTCAACACTAATTTATCGAAAGGTTAAGGGTTTTCAAGTAGGTAGAGTCGCCACAAGGCGAGTAAATGAGATTGACTAATCCGTCCCGTATTGCTACACGGAGTCACTAGAGGAAGGCTAGGGTTACTTGTATGTCCAGTTAGTCACAGAATTATTTATATAAATGTAAATTCAGTCCATTAGATAACTATTAACATGGCATAGTTATGTCAAAGCGTCCCGATATTCAGGGTTTCCGTCAGTAAGATAAGAACAGAAACGTCTGGACCCAAGAAATGGGCGTGTCGAAGCGAGGTGTCGAATTCAGGAGAAATCTCGAAAAAAAAGACAGTTTTTCCTTGGGTTCCACATTGAGCAGTCTACTTAATTTTAGAGTCTCGGGTTAATTTATATATTTTTAAGATAAATAGGTATTATACAGGGTGTTCGACAAACTCTATGACAAACTTTGACAGATGGTAGCTCAAACAATATGAACATAGGTCCGATTCGTTTTTGTTTAAAAGTTACAAGCATTTTAAAAAATATAATTTCTTATTGCAATCAAAGTAGCCTGATAAATAAAAATGGTGGTCGTTATAACAACAATTATTATTTGTGTTTAAAGTTTAAATATTAGTTAACCATATTAACAAATCTTAAGACTACAAAAAGACTACTCGAATGCAAGCCTCCCATCAGCGTACTAAAGATTCCGCCAATCGACGTATGAGATTTGGATTATTTTATATCTGGTATCTGCATCCTGAATTCTTTGAAGTAAGTTTACCTAATTGTAATGAATCCATAAGAAGCAAAGCATTTCATTTAAAAATTGTAAGGGACCCTGTTTTTGCTATAAAATAAAACGCGATGTAAAAAAATATATTCAGTTGGAAAAATGTCCATGTTAAAGTCCTAGTCATAAAAAGTGAATCACCCTGTACATATACATTTTTCAAAAAAAAAGAGGGGTACTTCTATGTAAATTGTAAGCGTTTGTTAGTCTTTTATATTCATTCTTCGTATTTTTACAAAACTTAATTCTATTATGTGTGTCGAATTACTTACTGTATGTTTTCTCTTGTCGGGAAGTTATTATTAGATTGACGTAAATTTATATTGTTTTATTTTTTCAAGATTATATTTTATATTATAATAATTTGGAGTCGAAAGGGCTAAGGTGTAATTAATAATAAAATTCTTACACATTTTAAATTTTCGGTAAAACGGTACACTATACCGATTTTCAACAGGCATACCTTTTTCATGTAGAATTGTCGATGGAATCTAAAAATGAATCCCAAATGATTATTAGGCCATTGGCGTAGAAGTTGGGGTAAAAAAATCCCACTTCACTACCCATTCCTACGCCACTGACATACAAAAATTTTTAAATTTTACAGTAAATTATGCACATATGTAGATGTGACCACACCAAATTTGAATCAATAATACGATTTTAACAACCGACCAATACGGCCCTGTACAATCAAAAAGGCGGGACTTAGACCCTTATAAGGCAATTCTGGACTATTTATTGAGTTCTATTTATGGTTAAAGTTTGATTCGCTCGAACTGAAACACCCTGTATAGAAGTACCTACTCTCTCTCTTTCTCTTTTCGTCGATATCCATTAGTTTGTACTCCCACATATTAATTTTTTTTCAACAGTTCTGAACTGAGAAAACAACACGGGATGTCCTTGTGTTCGTCCTTGGTACCGAGCCTGAAATAATACCTTTATTTGATCACAGGGGATAAGGCTTTTGTTAACATCCAGCTTTATTAACTTTTTCATTAGGATTACAATAAAGGTAGCTTGACAAACTTATGAAAATATGCCGGGCTTTAATATGCTCACAATAAAATTATATTTGTCCTCGTGGGGAAGTTTTTACGTAGGAAGAACGTAGGGGCTTACTTCTTAAGCTTCTTCGGGGGAAAGTGAACAAAGAAGAGGAAAAGTCGGTGGCTCACGCGTATACGGCATGTTTTTTTAATACTGCGGAAAAGTTTAAGCAGCGATTCCTTGCCAAAAAGTAAATTGTAGTCTTTATGTAAACTTATTTCCAAAAATGTCTTCTGTCGTAATTAACCCCTTAAAGGGGTAGGTTAAAATTGAAATTCAGTTTTTATTTTATTTAATCAGGATTTTCTACAGCTCGGGTTCTATTCTAATTTGAACAAATCAGTCGTTCAACGAATTTTAAACACCAATGGGTATCATGACAAATTCACAATTTGCCTGAGCATTACTTTGAAAACAGACTAAATTTTATAGCCTAAATTGTAGTAAAGGTAGAAACTGTTGACCAGAATCTTTTTCGGCACGTTCTTTGGACGGACGAAAGTCGGTTTGCCAGTAATGGTTGCCAAACAAGCGCAACGTACACTACTGGTCCATTGAAAATCTCCACATTGTAAATTGCTACGCTATTCCAGCCTCTACAACTCTACTAGTCAGAAGTCAATAAATATTATAGCTGGANCTAATTTACGGCAAGTCACAAAAAAATTCAAGAAGAGCTATAGAGTTATATCGAGAAAGGTATCCAGAGCGCCTCATTTCTGATCATAGAACCTTTACAAGATTGGAGGCGACCTTGCCACGAAATGAAGATGCATTTTCTGTTCGGAAAAATCAAATAATTGACCGAAGGGTAAGAAACAATGTTAATACAGCTAGACTGTTAGTATTTCGAACAAAATCCACGAAATTCTATGCGGCAAGCTAGCCGCGAATTGAATTTGAACAAATCAGTCGTTCAATGAATTTTAAACACCAATGGGTATCACGACAAATTCACAATTCGGAGTATTTGCGTGAGCGTTACTTTGAAAACAGACTTAATTTTATAGCTCAAATTGTAGTAAAGGTAGAAACTATTGACCAGAATCTTTTTCGGCACGTTCTTTGGACGGACGAAAGTCGGTTTGCCAGTAATGGTTGCCAAACAAGCGCAACGTACACTACTGGTCCATTGAAAATCTCCACATTGTAAATTGCTACGCTATTCCAGCCTCTACAACTCTACTAGTCAGAAGTCAATAAATATTATAGCTGGAAAGGCAGCACTCTTAATCTCAGGGTTGAATTTGTCTTAAGTCAGGGCACACAATGTTACTTGTGAAAAGGAAGTTATTTATTAATAATCTGTGTTTGCCTATCGTTCACTGCAGGGACTGATGATAAAAGAAACTTACAGGTTAACTCTGTATATCATTTACTAGTCATGTAGAGAATCAATGAGATATATAAGGTTGAACTTCAAATTTATGTCACAAATATTGTTAGTTATATCCCCCAAAGTGCAATTGCAAATTGTGTACAGTTAGCTAATTTATAAATCTAAAATCCTTAAACTAATATCATCAAATTAAGCTATAAGTACTACAACAATACAGATATCGAATAAACAATGAAGGATATAGAGGCCAGGTACTTATCTTCAAACGAGGTGTTAAAACTAGTATATATTCCTAGGAAGAGTAAGGTCGTTCCTTGCTAGCTCTTTAGGGAACTAAGGTGGTGCCAGTGGTGGGCAGTTCTCCTAGTATCAACAAGTGTCTTGTCTCAGAATAGCTGTCAACTAAACGAGGTTATATCTCTCTACACCGCTAACAGAATCACGGAGCGTGGTGATAGTAGAACGAGCTCAGCATGGTGGGAAGGCAGGATGTCCAATAGTATATTTTGTCAAAGAATATTCCCCCAAGGTCGATTCGATGTGAATATTTTTGAATTTAAAAACCGTCAGAGAAAATTATACAAAGAACAATTCTTACCCAACTAAGCGAGCTTCTCCTCGTGAAATAAAATCCAGGGGATAAACCCTATATAAATATTACTAACGAAATCCAACTTCCACGTTGATTAACTTTCCAAAAGTTACACAATTGTTAATAATATCTTTCAACGAGCTAATGAAGCTACGAAGTGATCCCTTCAACGGTTGAGATTTAAAAAGAAAGAAAAGACCTATGGAATATGGAATTTTAAGACAATGGTCACCTGACTTAGATTTATTCGTTCTGATAGAGTAAATTGAACAGTTTCACTATACCCTGGTGGCTCGGAAAGTCACCAGATCTAACACCCCTCGATTTTTTATGTGGGGGATTTTAAAAAATGAGGTTTACAAAACACCTTCGCGAGATATTAATAATTTGAAAGAAACAATTACAAACGTTTGTAATGAGTTAAACGGCGAAATGTTGATAAACGCAGCCCACAAAGAAGTCAGGTGAAGATTGGATATGTGTCTTGAAATTAGAGGAGGTCATATAGAGAATAGGTTGTAATATGTATGTAGTATGAAAGCGTTTGCCCCATTTTTTTAGTTTAGTTATTGTTATCATCACCTTTTGTTTTAACTGTATTAAAGAATTATCGAGTTTAATCCTTTTATTTATTTTTAATAACATGTATGCAATTTAAACAACGAACGTTCACTTATTTTCCAACGACTACTTGATCCTTTCACCGCTAATGTGATTTTTAGGTGGTATTTGTTTTGAGACTCTTTAAAACGATATTGCTTATAACTTTTAAATGGGAAATAATACAGAAAAATTTCTCTAATGAAAGTTTACTAGAAAAAAGAGAGCTTTTTAACAGAAACCAATGTGGGTATGTTTCTGGAAAAAATATAATAATTGATGACGTCATTAGTCGTTTCTGTCAAATTTTATTTAATTTTTTTGTGTCCTCACAGTAGGCCGATATTATTCAGTTTGAGCCACCCTATACAGTTTTTTTTAAGCTTAATGGCATGTCCCAAAACCCTGAAAATTAAAATTTTTGATACATAAAACTATAATTTAAAAAAATTTATAAGGGCTCTGAATTAAAAATAATTTCGCATTTACGGATAAAGTTCTGTTATATTAATCTCTCAATTTTCACTCCATATACAGGGTGATTCAAAAAACCTCTGACAGACTTCTAGGGTAAGTAATACATGAAAAATTAAGACGAAAAGTCTTAATAAACATAGGGTCGCAAATGCCTCCTTAACGAGATACAGGGCGTCAAAGTTTCCGTAAAATTAAAGCGTAAAAATGACAAAAAGAAGCTTATAATCTAGTTTACTTAACTCACTTGTACACATTGACATTAGTGACAGGCGATGTTTAATTTTATTTTGAATAGCACAAGCCTACTATGCGAAACTAAAATGAATGAAAATAAAATTGGCTTTACAAATTTTCTACAAAGGTGTTTCTATTAAAAATGGTTGCTTTAATCCAAATTTTGCAAGAGACCAATTCGATAGACAGTTGAACACTTTACACGAAAATAGTGCCCTTTTGACAAAATTAGCAGTGGCGCAGAAAATATTTTTAAAAAAGGGTCACGTTGACCCCGTCTCTACGACACTGCTGCTCATAAAAATTTGAGCAGTACATCAAACATTGGTTTTAAGGTGCTAACAACGCATAGCAAATTTGAAATAGAAATGTTCAGGCATTTTGGAATTATTGCAGACAATGTTTAATTTTACAGAAACTTTGACGCCCTGTATCTCGTTAAGGAAGCATTTGCGACCCTATGTTTATTAAAACTTTTCGTCTTAATTTTTTATGTATTATCTACCCTAGAAGTCTGTCAGCGGTTTTTTGAATCACCCTGTATATATAATAAAAAAGAAATCTAAATCCGATATCTTACCATCCCCAAGTTCGAGGCACTTGTTATTTTTATAGCACGTTATAAATTACACACGGCGTCGGGGGAGAACATAATCGATAATTACCTACAGTTTTCAATAGGCATCCTGTTGCTTTAACATCCTCATAAAAGTTTATTGTACAAGGCTTTACTCTGGAACAGCCAGAAAAAACGACTATGTTTCTCTTTGAGATTGTTTTTCCCGCTCTTTACACCGTTGGGGACGCCACTGTGTCGTCAAGAGACCAGTGTTAGACGTAATACTTTTAAGGACGGAAACCTTATACGAAGGCAACAAAGTTGTCATAAAAAATGTAATTTCTTTTCTAGAAGACTGGTAGGTGATGCATTTTTCGTGTAGGGCATCGTATGTCACTCAGTTTGAAGGTAATGTAGAAAGTAGCGACCATTAATTTCTAGCGAGCTTCAACGCTTACTTCTTCTTGAACCGTATTGAGGCTCAAGGATGCCAGACGAGATTGGGAGTTTATTAATGGTGACAAAAAAGCAACGAGGACTGTAATTCAAATCAATTCCAAATCGAAAGTAAAGTCACTATAATTTATTTCAGTCTGATTTTGGCGTCTCTCAATTTGTAATTTATAACAAAGTCAAGAAAATCGCTGTGGTGTTAGGTTAGGTCGACTTTTGATAATCAAATAATATTTATTAAACATCAATTTTCTTAAAAGTTACATATATCATATAAATATTATTACAAAGGTGTTAGGCTAATATGTATAAATAAATTACGTTATTTCCTAAAAAACTCTATCAATGAAGTCAAACAATGTTGATATTGCAGGAAACATCTACTCTATCCAGCTACTATGCAGGGTGTCCCAGAAAAACCTCCCAATAACCTTCCAGGACTAAGTTCTATAAAAAAAGTGTTGTATAAAAGTTGTAGGATATCAAGAAATCAATATACTTCGGTTTGACCTTGTTTTAAGTTTCAAGGTCAGCTTCAATAACTCGGACAAAAATGTAAAATTTTTTAATAGTAGTATTTTTTTAAATTTTTAAACATTTTTGCAATTTTGAAAATGTTCCGGACCTTGCCCAGATCTAGGGATCTACACTTTTATTACGTGAGTTGTACTGAAGGTAATCCAGAAAAAATTTGCTTGTCCCCTCTCGCATCCACCTCGAAACAGATCCGCTCTGGTCTAATCGGCCTTAACAAAGACCAAATAAAACAGCCACTATAGAAAGACCTTACTATTTCCACATTTTCCTTAGGATTGCTTCTTCTGGTGTTTTCCTTGCGAATGGAATTAATAAAAAATAATAGAACAAAACTATAAATAAACATCAAACTTTTAGGAAGAATTACATTTTAAAACGACATCGACAGTATCAAAAGTGTTGACAATATGATAATATTGATAATACATTAATATATTGTTATGGCTTCATTCCGTAGAGTTTGTTTAGAAAAAAAGTGCCATCATTTCTCGCTTAAAGGATATAATGGATACAAGCAATAAATGACTAATATCTTTCCATCCAAGAAAGAAAAAGGGGTTAGTCATCAATCTTACTAAACGAAAATAGGTTATAATGTACAATCAAAGCTGTACAGTTGCCAGCAAATCCAGTGGCGTACCCTAAGGGTTCTATGGTTACAGATAAACATATAATTTGGTACATAAAATAGAATAGACAATAGGTTAAATGTGTGATAAGTACTTTTAAGTTTTTTCAAGTTTTCAGTTTTAATCCTATGGAGTATTGTACCGAGCTTGTAGAAAATTAAAATTACATAATTTATTAGAAAACCGGATTTTCCTACTTTGTTTGCAGCTAAAATAAATTCCGAACTTCACTAGGGGTATTCATATATTCGAACTGTAATAATTAAACGAGTTGCAAAACTGGGATCTAGATCGGGGTATTATTAAATTTGTGATGCATAAATGCAAACTATCTCAGCATCGTGCTTGTTTTTAAAGTTATAAATTTTATTCTGGAAGGTTCAGGACAAAGGTTACTTGATTTTAATGCAAAATAATGTTTATTATAGAGTTATACGAGGAAGGCTGTATCTTAAGTCGTTCAAGTGTTACTAAAGTGCATGAAATGTTCAGTGCAAGGCCATCGTGATTGAATGTACTTTGAACAAAGCTAGCTTGATTCTGCTGTTCCTTTCGTGCTATTTGCTCCATATACTGCACTTTGTGAATATATTATTAAAAAAGGGATGCGCTCTTGGGTAATATATTTTCTCGGATTATCACTGCATCTGCCGCTCCATTTCTCAGAAGTGCCCCGTTTGTTGGACGGGTCATAGATGGCGAAGATTATGAGACTGTTCTGAATTCGCAGAAAATCCCCTACACTCGATTAAATTGGTTTATCTACGACCGCGTAAAGTTGCAGGAGCTGTTTTAACTGTACTACAAAAAAAAAAGAAATAATATTTTTTATCGAAGAAAATAAAATAATCTTAAAACATATAGGCATCGGAAGCTTTGTGGTAATAACAAATAAATAAACAGTAGTAATCTATATTATCTAGTAAGCGGTAATAGGCACGCGTTGTAGTACCAGACATAGGCTAAATTTGTGGTTAAGCCATGTGCCGATATGCTCACAATACACAATGCTAATCACTGCCATAGAAAACCTTACCATATACTCGACCCAACAAAGCGTCATACTCACTTACATACGCACAAACGTTAATGAAACGCATGCCAACGTCTAGGCAAAAAAATCGCGATTGTTCACCGGCACGTTAGGCAAACAGGACAGGCATTAGGGTGCTGCTAGTACGTATCGAATAAATTGATCGATGCGAAGCTTCAGATTAGGCAAACGTGTATATGTTATTATATAATGAGAACTCCTCCAGTGTCTTCCAATAGCGTTGTGCACGTCCGTCTAACAACAGAGGAAGCTATCTGGCTTAAAAAAATAAGAATTAAACAAATATTAACACAATGCGCAGTTATATATAAGGTATTGGTTGTAAAACTCGTCAATACTGTGCCGTAAGAACCTAGTAATGAAATATACTGTTACCTACGTGTTTTATATTCAAAAGCGTAGTAAAATGTGGAGACTTTATATTGGTAACAGTGCAAAGCCTTGTTACAATACAATTAGCGTCAGGTTTTTATATGGCCTACGACGATTTGCAGCTATTAAATATAAACCGGCATCGACTGTAGCGTTTACGAGATCCTAAAACGCCAGCCTTCTATTAAGTTAGCTCGGAAATAAAGCTTTTCACAATACAAAGCAAAAGCGGACCGTTTTCGATACAAATTATTCTTTATAGCCACGTTTAAGTCTTGGCATAATCCCGTGTGTTCTGGAGGTGCCTCACAAAGAGTATAAGCCGTATTACCGACTAGGCTTTCAGCTTAATATTAGCTTGGTTAGAGCAATTACCTTCACTTGTGCTGGATAATAGTCTCCTATACCTCAGTACCAAAATAGTAGGCAGCATAATAAAAAATTAATCAAACGTCCTATAGTCACAAGCGCCTATATCTTTTTTCCTAGACATCCGAGACTGAATTGGTTTGAAATCTCGGTGAGGCGTGTGAGTGCGTGTCATAAGCGTACAAATTAGAAATAAGTGCTATTTTCACATCTTAGTTATTCCAATATCTATCTGTTGTTAAGAATGGGATCGTATACGGTTGTTAGTGGTCAACCCGATAATTAGGGTAGTCGTAAACAGATCAAAAACGTTATCAATAACGCATAAAATGTGCAATTCTTTAAGGAAAGAAAACCTGGTTGCCATGTCATCGGTTTAGGTTTAGTTTCGAGATACGATTGTCTACGAATAGACAATTATCAACATCTGCATGAAGCAGATGCAAAACATCTTGAATATAGACGGTATGTTAAAAGTAAAATTATTAACAATTGGCACAAAACAAACCAATGCAAGGTGTAGTGACTATGTCAGTTACAGTGATAGTAATAACGACAATAGTAATTACTGATATGGGAATGCTTATAAGTCTCGTCTCTAGTGTCTTATCTTTCCAATAATGTTTATATTTTTTGGAACCCCGTAAAATGATACGTCTATGGAATCGCACTGTTGATAATAAGTCACTGCCCACTATTTTAACACTGATGTATAAGTCTCGTTTATTTCTTTATCTATAGAAAATGTTGTTTTCACATCCTACAATATTTACGAGCACATTTCGTTGTTTTTAAGTCTGCATCTTTTATTCATTATTTGCTTTGTGCCTTGCCTTCTCTGGACAAATTACCTCTGGTACGTTCCGGTTATTTTTTCTCTCCAAATGTTTAAATAAGCTCATTGTCGCTAAACACACAAGTGAGAATATTAAAGCGAAAGTTAGAAAATAAATACAACCAAGGGACGGGAGTGAAAATTGGACACATCCTTCAGTAGGAAACTGCTAAGCTCGTCTGATAATATGCCGTGTCAGGTTTTTACCCCATAAAGAGATGAATGTTTTCCTAAAGCTAGAAAACTCATACAGATAGTGTCAATGTCAACATAAAAAAAGGGAATAGATTACAGTAGAGTCCTTATCTGAAGGCTATAATTAGAGCTTGACACTTTGGTGCGTAAGTAAGACGGAGGAGTGGGGCGCTTATTAGTGCGATTCGTTAAATACACGTGTTGATACGGGTCACTACAATTAAAGTCTGAAAAGGTCTCGTTTGACCTCTGCCTATCAAGGAAATAAATTTTTTAAACATATTTATAATTCACGCTGTACTGAAGCAATAATAAAATTATTTCTGAAACAAATACACATTGAAAGACAACGATTCATAACAGAAATCCACTCTTGCAGCCACCGTACTGGAGATTTTTATGAAGAAATTTAATAATTACTAAAAAATGCAGATCTTACACAATTACTTTATATTTTGGTGAATGACTTGCATCAGTTTTATATCTCTAGATGCAGATGGTTCTCTTTGAAATTACTCCGTCCTTTTCACTAATAAGCGTATCTGTTTGAAGGAATAAAGTTAAATTAATTTCTAAGTTTCTTAGTGACGCCACTGACCATGCACGCAAATGTCGAGCTCAACTTATAATAACGCTAAAGGGACTGATTGGACTAATTAGGCTATTCGTTATCATATGCCGTCGAATTCGCCAATAGAAAATGTAGAAACAAGATAAAAACTTTGTTGTATTGCTCCAATAGAGCTCGAAGGGCATTAATGCTGTTTAGAAGGACTTTAAATAGATCCGTGCTAATGAAAGGGTCACATCCCTATTTAAAATGGTGTCCGGTGGTCATTTGGGCTAATAGATGGTGCCATATTAATTAAAATCAGATAATGCCGCAGCTGCTGAATACAGCAGACCAATTAAGTATTAATTAACAGTTCTAATTACATTGATGCGTTACAGAGAGGGTTACAGTGTCACAGACGACGTAAAATAAGGAAGATCGAGACGACCGACATTTGAACTGAATTTTATTTCAAACAGGGCATAGGCGTAGGCATTATTTATTAAAAAGCAAAAAATTAAGTTGTCTACAATACACCATAACCACCAACCGATAGGAATAGGAATTAATTACCCAACATCCGATAACAAAGGCAACCGTATACTAACGTGACATGAACGTCAAAAGCATTCTGAGGCAGCGGCTCACGCCATTGAATTGCGGCTCCCTCTGACAATCCTACTAATAACACAAACTAGTTTTATTCCCTAAAAAAATGCACTGGCGATGAAAATTATTCTTGAAGATATATCTGCAATGTCAAATACATTCTTGAACAAGTCTCTTATGTTTCTACGTTGACAGTGCCAACAGCGGCCAATATTACTGCAAAAGCAAATATCGCTCTTTACTGACGTCGACGCAAGTCATAAAAAAAAAATGGTAACCGACTTTATACTACTTCAACTACGATTTTCTAGCTAGAGCCAACGTTATAAGACGTGAAGTTGTTTTTAGTTATTTGACACCCTTTGGAATATAAGACTAGCCGTCGACGCTCCAGATTGCATTACTTTTGAAATGGTAGAAGAACTAACGGCGCAAATGGCTCGCCTTAAGTGATTTTCTTTTGTCAACAACTCGGCAGCGGCAATCGCAGCCACTTTGATTGCCGAAGTTTGCCGGTTATTGATTTTATTCCGTTGTTCAAACAAAATGAAGAAGTTCGTCGTTTGTCGTCCTACATTTTTGATGACGCGCGTATGCCATTTTCATCTAATATAGTCTCCCAAGCTTTTAAGTAAACTGTTGTGTGTATTGACTTTGCCGAGGCCTGACCTGTGTGTGTATTGGGATACCGCGGCTTGTTTGTTACCGAGACTAAAGTTCTGAAAAAAGAAATAGAGCGTTGGGCTTTGTCTGGTGTACCCTAAGGCTGCCCGAGAAAATGCTACACAGGGAAATGTTTCTCTACTTTGTCGGGAAATTATCTTCCAGGAAAGTGTCGTTCCGGAGAACTTTGAGATCATCGGGAAAATAGTTCGGGTAATAAATTTTAAGCTTATTCTTTTAAAAGTTTACGTATACAGGGTGTAACTGTAAATGGGGGTCATTATTTAAGGCTAAATATGAAATTATTTTTTCTTTATTGAAATAAATAGTAGAGAAAACCGTATCAAGAAAGTGATACGGTTAGAGTATACTTTTTGTCGGGAGAAAACGATGTTGTTGCAAGAAAACAAAATCAAATGGATTATCCCGACCCAGAAGTACCAAATAGGAAAATGTAAGATTGTTTTAATAAATATATATTAAATAAGAGATTTTGGGAGCTTTGAACAGCAATACGATAATGTTGGAGGAAACAAACTCAGAGAGTGAGAAACTAGAACCAGAAATTTTAATATCTGTTTCTAAAAGTCAAAGGTCTGTGTAAATATGATCTCCATTGAAAGCACGTACGAAATCTTAAACTTCTATGAATTATTCTCAGAAACATTTCCTAATTATAAACGAACAATAGTTAAATAAACTTCATCTATCACAAATGCAAGTTAGAATTGTAATACAGAAAATTGAGTTTGTAATCCAGATTTCAAAGTCAGAATAGTTGCCGTGACAAAACCGATAATTATTAAATTAACGCTAAAATTTCCCACAGCTTAAGGGTTAGATCATCACTGGTGACGTTATTTTAAATAGTTTCCTTGTTTTCTAGAAGCAAAGGTAGTTTCAAGATACATTTACATCAAAATATCCAAACAAACCTTGTAATAGAGTCGTCACATCTTAAGAACTCGAATGACAAACTTGGTAATACTATTATTTATTTTTGCTTCTACATTATGACTTATGCGACTTGTGTGAGGAAAGGGCGGTGTATTAAGACACTGTGAACCGCTTAAGCGCCTATACTTTTTTTAAACGACTGCATCTAGGCTGGATAAAAAGTGTGATTTGTTATAGATCCGAAAGCGAGGATTTGTTCCGGTATAAATCATTCATCGATGGGCGGTTTTAAATCCCTTTTAGCGGCGAACGCATTCATCTTGTTTTTCTGGATAAACATCGGTTGTGACGTGTGTACGTGCCCTATGGGGGCGAAATATAAGTTAGTATCAGGAGGATAATCAATCAGGGAGGGTTTTCCAGAAGTCACGTGCTTTTGTACACCTGGGAGAAGATCTAGGAGGATATATGAGTCCAATTTTTTTTTATACTCGCCCGACGCAAACACGGTTTTTCCATATTAATCAATAAATATTTTAACGCTCTGCTGGAGGTATCACTAAGCAACAGTAAGTACGTTTCAAAGCGAATAAATTAAAGGAAAAGTGAAGGATTCTTGGAGAACTTTAGTTGCAAGGAAATTTGTTACAAAACTTATCTTATTTAAAAATATTGTCGAAGATTTTAAAGTAATTAGACATGCAGTACCACAAAATCTAGTTTTTGAGCCAATTCTGTTAATTAATTTACTTACAAATGACATTCGTATAGGGTTCGGATTCGTTAAAGGTAGATGTAGATTGAATAGACAACAGTTATAGGATACAACAAAAAATGTTTAAAGAAAAAATGTACCCACTAAAAGAAGAAAGGAAGAAACAAAAGAAGGACGAAAAACCATTTTTCAAACTAGTAAGAAGCTTTAGTTTTTTTAAAATTATAGTTAAATAGCGAATCGTAATTTCAGACAAAAACACTTCTATAAAATAAGTTTCTTTTCTAAAGTTGCTACGCTACGTAATACGCAACCCAGTCAACGCAATATGCAGAGTAGAACAGCGTCAGCCATTATTGTGCATAGTGTGAGGTGTGTGCATTATTTTAGATTAAATGAATAATGACATGGTTGATGATAGAGAGATAGTTGTCATCAAATACAACTGTAATAAAATAAAAAGTAGTACTAAATTATTGTTTTCATTTAAGTAATTCCTCTATTTTTTGACAATTATGACAAAAAAGTAGGTACATATAACCTTTTATTGCTAAATTTTGATTTTTTTAAATCAGAACTGGAAAAAATGTAGATCCTGCAGAATTTATTCACTTTTTACCTCTCTTTTCTCTATAACTAAATGTGTCGTCCTGACTTACACAACAAAAAAACTTTCAGACACAATAAATAACTTTGTCATTAGCTGCAGAGAATATAGTACCTATATTTTTATTATAGATAAAATATTAAACTCAAGTTCCCAACTTTTACCGATACACAAGACAAACTCCTCAGTCGAAACTCGAAGTTCCCCATCTCCTTTCAATCCCCGGCAGTGATTAATGACCCAGACGTCTATAATATCGGAACAAATGCTCTTAAAATAACATTTTTGCCATTGCGGGGCGGATGAACAGAAATTTACATCCCCCCAACTTTTTCCTACAGTTTGCTACAAGCGAAGAAGAACCTGCCGAGTGCAAATCTCTCGACGTCCTAATCCGGGGTTCATCAATCATTCCGGTGGAGCTTACGTTTGCCTAGCACCTTTGGCATGTCGCTGTGAAGGGAAATCTCCTTCCGAGGGTTTAGACCCCTTGGAAGAGTTATTCGAAATGAATGGAATTTATATCGTACCTAGTTTGCGTCACAGCGTCAATAATCCAAGATTAAGTGGCATTCCTGTAGTTGTGGACATTTTTGAGGGCCGTTTTTAGGTGTTTTACACTGAGAGAAATTTAAGGTTTGGATTGAATCCAGAAGAAGAAGAACACGAATGACATTCTCAGAACTTATGGTAGCTTGTAACGAAATTTTAGTTAATTCCTCACATAAACTTACATCTTGCATATAAAGTTATTTTAAATCGTAGTTTATAATGTATTTGACCCAGTAATAGTTTCGAAATTATTAAATTAACGTAATTATTAACTAACAGTACGGCAAACGTCAGGTGGTAACGATATTACATTAGTACGTAGGAGAATGTTCCCCAAGGACCTATCCTAGGCCCAGTGCTTTGTAAGATTTATGGCAACGAATTATCATTGTTTGTAAATGATCAATAATACAGTTGTATGCTAAAAAACACTAAATTATACAGGGTGTCTCATTAATATTGCGAAAAATTCAGGGGGAGTTTCTTTGGCCAAAAATAAGAAAGAAAGTTCCTATAAACCTGTCCGAAAATGCTTCTTTTCAGAGATACAAGGTGTTGAAATTTAGAGAAAATACAAGGTTTTTACTAATATTTGGATAACCCTAATTCCGATTTTTTGGAAATTTGGTATGTTTGTTTATAAAAACTTCCAGTTTCACTAAGACGTTGATGAAGACGGGTGAAGATAGTATAATGAAGAATTATACGATTAGGGTATTTCTGCTCATAGAGGCGCCTGGCGGCTAATGCATTACCGTTGGCAAGGCCATAAAGAAAATGCATATCGCACATTNATTACCTGAAACGAAATATTAGCACGCCCATGGCCGGTTCTTATCTCGGGGTTTTATTACTCTCTTTAATTTCCAAACAGACTATAGTATGTAGGAGAATGTTCCCCAAGGACCTATTCTAGGGCCAGTGCTTTGTGAGATTTATGGCAACGAATTATCATTGTTTGTAAATGATCAATAATACAGTTGTATGCTAAAAATTATACAGGGTGTCTCATTAATATTGCGAAAAGTTTAGGGGGAGTTTCTTTGTCCAAAAATAAGAAAGAAAGTTCCTATAAATCTATGTCCGAAAATGCTTCTTTTCGGAGATACAAGGTGTTGAAATTTAGAGAAAATACAAGGTTTTCACTAATATCTGGATAACCCTAATTATGATTTTTTGAAATTTGGTATGTTTGATTATAAAAACTTCCAGTTGCATTAAGACGTTGATGAAGACGGGTGAAGATATATGCTGAGGAATTATACGATCAGGGTATTTCTGCTCATAGAGGCGCCTGACGGCTAATGAATTACCGTCGGCAAAGCCATAAAGAAAATGTATATCGCTCATTTCACTATCTGTATAATTCATTTTGAAAAGCAGCAATTGACAACTACACAGTTCAAGTACTTATTAAAATCATACACTTAAGCTATTAATTTTTTGCTCGAAAACGAAGCAAGATATCAAAGAAAGTAAAGAGACAAAAAGTTGTATTTTTTATCGCATAATTAGAAAATCATATGACACCTAAGAAAAAGCAGTGACGTCTCATATGTTGACTTATTAATGTCAACAGGAGTGAGTCGCCAGGTGCCGCTGATAAATAAAATAAATCAAATTACGTCAGAAGACGTCTACCGTTTTTATAAACAAACATACCAAATTTCAAAAAAATCGGAATTAGGGTTCTCCAGATATTAGTAAAAACCTCGTATTTTCTCTAAATTTCAACATAGGAACTATAGGAACTTTCTTTCTTATTTTTGGTCAAGGAAACTCTCCCTTTTTTGCAATATTAATGGGACACCCTGTATATAAAATTATATCAAAAACGGAAGTTGTGTATTTAGTTTCGTCTTAAAATATAGCTGACACATAAAATTCTTTATACTCCCAGTTCAAATAACTCTTGTCGTTGACAATAACTCCCCAGGGAGACATTCGTATAGATATGGACGACTTTTGTCGCTTCTTTCCCTAATGGTTCTCCAGGGACTCATACCTCACAGGTATTAAGTGCAGACCTGGAGCCCTGCAGGGAAGACGACGTTTTCATTAAATTGGGATTATTTTCGTGTGAAACTTGAGATGTTCTTCGCAGACCGCATTAAAATATAATGGAAGGAACGCTATGCGACATTACTCGAATTAATGGTGAGCATTTTTTTCGTCCCTAAAAGTTTTATTAGAGAGTTTGCCGCCTCATTTGAAAGGGAAATTTATTTGGAAGGAAAAATCGAACAGGCGAAACCGTTTAGAAAAGTTTTCAGTACTCATCGCCCATTTTCGTGGAGTCATATTTCCTTAGTCATGCTATAACTAGTTAGTCCAGGGAACGAAAAGATCCGAATTTTACGAAAATTTGGAATTAAACTTATTTCAACCTGTAGATGAAAAGTTATACAGGGTTATTCAAAAGTCCCGGTACGGCAGAAAAACTTTTGAAGAAAGCACTTTGGGAAAAAATGTTTCAGACAAAAGTGTAAGGATTTTTCCCTGGCTAACTGATGGCGACCTTGGATTTGACCTTGATCTTGACCTTCAAGGTCATGTGAAGGTCAAGTTAAGTTTTTTAAATGGGAACCTCTATTTTTTATTGCGGATTTGGAAAGAGCACGAAATTTTACATCCAAAATTGGTCTTGATCATGACTTGGACAATGAACTTCGAGGTCATTCCAAGGACAAAGTTGTCTTTTCATTGGTAATCCCTATTTTTTATTACGGATTTGGAAAGAGCTGAAATTTAACCTTCACGTATGACCTTGACTACGACTTTGACAATGACCCTCAAGATGATGTTAAAGTCAGGTTAATTTATCTACATTAACTATTATTTTTTTGATAAGTTAGGAAGAACGGAAAAGCAAATGTACGAATATGACCATAATCAAGCTCTTGGCCTTGAACCAGTATTTCAAGGTCATTAATTTTAAATCTCGTGAAAAATGTATCAGTTTTTGTACAGATTTTTTTTCCGAAAAAACGAATTAGCAGATTTATTTTGATCATAACGCGTGGTGGTAACTTGATAGATTTCATAGGGTACAGTATACGATAATTCAATAAACAAAGAAATCCAAATAAAAAATTTAGATAAATTTGGAACGAATACACTGAAGATGAATTTTTCGAGACAAAACGTCTAAATCTGGTTCGGGCTCAGGCAGTACAGTATTGGGAGTCATGAAGGCTTGCAAAAAATGTAATAAAATTTCTAGGGTCGTGTTTGATGATGGTCCTGGAGAGACGAAACGTTACATATAAAAATTGATTATGCCATTCGATAGAGGGCAAAAATTGGCCATGAGAAAGTGTTTTTCTTTTTTCAATATCACCAAGGCTGAAATGAAACAAAAACGGATTTCCAAAATTTCATTTTTTTTCAAATATTTCGAAAACTAAACATGTTAGCCTTGATTTTTAGAGGCATAATGTTGGTCTTCTGATTACGCAACTTTTCCCCCATTTAAGCTACTTCGTTCCTACTTTGTAGACATACTTTTCCAAATCGACGTTGTTCAACAAGGAATATTTTTTCAAGCGTTTATCGTCGAGCTCGTGAAACTGCATGCATTTCGAATTGTCATCATAATAACCACTAATGGGCGGATGAATATCTGCATATTATTTTCCAACGTCGATTCCAAGAACAGTTTTCTCTGAATGTTCAGTATCCTATTCACTGGATTGGTAGAGGAGAACCCATTCCTTGACCGGCTCGTTCCCCCGACCTGTCTCTTGGACAACTTTTTTGGGGCTACTTCAAAACTATGGTATGTCGTACTCCAGTCCATTCTTTAATGAAAAAGTATCATTTGGCGTTATAGATACAAAACTATTTTCAAGACATTGCTGATGTCCATTAATCGGATTTTCCACGATTTTCGGAATTTTCAACTTGATATACTTCAACGGATATTTTTCTTATTAACAGAAGTGGTGAAGGTTGTGGAAAACAAACAAAAAGTATATGAGGACCGGCGGGGGTAGCGACTTTCATTTCATTTCTTATCCTCACACGAGGCAAAATGGCCAGGCTATTTGTGCTGGCGCCGACATATTTCTCCTTTACACAGACCACTCTGCAGTAAACTGAGCCAACATTATGACCACAGAGCTTTATTAAAAGAAATTCTTTACCAGATCCGAGTTGGCCTAGAGAGAATCTCACACTATTTCCAAGAAAAGATAGTCCGTCACGTTTAAGCTCCTAGTCATCTCCTAAACGACTGGCTTAACGACAGCAATATTTCCGCCGATAAAAACACGTATGAGGAAAATCCTTTGATAAAATTTTTACTGGCGTTAAGTGGGTATTATTTGAATCCCAGCTTGCAACGAATTCCAATTTAAATTCAATGTGTTCTAGAATAGAATAAGTCAATGCATTTCAACGCGCGTTCCACATAAATGAATAAATCAAGGAATAAATTTTGATATAAAAGAGTTTATTTCTGACGGTGTGAAGTTTTAAATCACGATATTCATACATAAATGTATATTTACTCCATCTTAAAACTTTCTCCTGTATCAAAGGGTCGTTAAGCTTTCATTATCCCACTTCTGGGGATTTTTCCGACGGCAGAAGCACTCTAAATATTTATTAGATATATTCTCGAAGCCCTTTCCAATTTGTGAAATCGCTTTAAGCTTCCGTGCTTCCCTGCTTATTACCAAAACGTTTTCCGTCTCCGCGAAACCAGGAAACTTTTTAATTTTTCTTGTCTCGGGTTTATTCGACAATAGAGCCCTACAGGAACGGTTTTGATTAACGTCCTCAGTATATCCGACTCGATGTTCACGGGTTTAAGATGATGCGGACTTGATGAAGCGTATCAAGGAATATTGGATGAGGAGTTGTTGGAAGGTGTATTACACCAGGCGTTTCAAAAATGTTTTGAGATTTCTATGGGTGTAAATAAGATCCATTTGGGGGATATTCCATTAAGATACATTCCAATAATATCCCTAATTGGGTTCCTATAATGTCCACATAATTCCAATATTATCCTAAAAGAATTCCAGTTTGCCTAACTAAAAAGTTTAGTAGTAGTGTATCTCAATAATATTTAAGCTGGATTCCAACTGATCTACTCTTATTTAAAAAAATTGCAAACAAATTCCAAGTGTCCTAAAAGAATTCCAAATATTGGCAGATAAGTAGCGCTAAATTCCAATAACATCCCAAGTGAATATCGAATGCTTCTGTTCGAATGCAATTCGAACTAAATTCCGACACTATATTCCAAAGAGGTTCCAGTTAAAATCAGTTGTTGAGTAAGGTTCCAATAATATTCTAGTTGGGTTCCAGTTGATCCTATTCTGATGAAACTTTAACTAAGCACCAATAATTCCCCAAATATCCCAGAATACACTAAATTTCAGTAATGTAACATTTGAACTTCAATTCAAGTAGTAATATAGTACTAATCTCAAATATATTCCAATTGAAAAATAAATCTAATTGATTTAGATCCTACTTATGTTCTAACTGATGTTATTCCAATTGAACCTTAACTAAATTCCGATAACATCCCAAAGCGAATTTAATAAAATTCCAATTTGACTAACACTAGTGCCTTGCTAGTTTAATAGATAATAGTTTCAATGATATATTTTTTGTATTTTAATTGGTTCAATTCGAATAAAATTCCAATTAAATTAATATCCTAAATAGTAATATAATGCCCCAAATATTGTAATTAAAAAATTTTGATTTACGACTGTATTTAAAACTTTGTACCACAATGTTCTAATAATATCCTACTTGGGTGCCAGTTGAAACTATTCCAATGAAATTTTTGACTAAATTACAATAATATCCCAAAGGGACTTTAATTCCAACTTGACTGACCTTAGTACTTTATTAGCTTAATAGCTAGATAGCACTGAATTTCAATAAAATAAGTATCAGTTGAATTTCAATTGGTTGTATTCGAATAAAATCCCAACTAAAACAATGTCCTAAGTAGTAATAGAGTATCCCAAAGAGATTCCAATTGGATAATAGAACTGACTAATTTAGCATAGCATTTAGCAGATTTGTAGTACCATATTTCAATTAATACTATAGTTGTGTTCCAATTGATCCTATTCCTTTAAATCCTAAACTAAACACCAATAAATATCTCAAAACTACTCCCAATTAATTGCAATTTGATTGAATAAAGACTACTATGCTAGTTTATACAACACCAGTCTTCAATAAATTTTAAATTGTGTTTCAGTTGGTCCTCTTCGAATAAAATTCTAACTAAATTATTATCCCAAATAGCAGTATGCATACCAAAGATAGTATCTCAAGTAGGTTCCAATTAAGTAATAAGTTTGATTGATTTAGGACTACATTTAGCGGTTTTGTAGTGCAAGATTTCAATAATATCTTAATTGCACTCTAATTGATCCTATCCCGACTGGACGACTAAATATCGGTGCTCTCCTAGTTTAACAGCTAAATTTGAATAATATTTATATTTTGTTTTAGTTGGTCCTATTCCAAAAAAATCCCAGCTATATTCCGATAACATCCCAAAAGGGATTTCAATTTAACGATTACGGTCCCATTCCAATAAAATCCCAGCTGTATTCCGATAACATCCCAAAAGGGATTTCAATTTAACGATTACGGTCCCATTCCAATAAATCCCAGCTATATTCCGATAACATCCCAAAGGGATTTCAATTTAACGATTACGTACCTTGGCAGTTCAGTACCGCTTAAATGATGTTAATCAGTAATACATAACCTATTTTCCTATTAATTTCATGTTTCTGTTCAGAATCCGAACCCCCTTCCTATCGATAAACATATTTTACCCGTTTATATATTTACAGTGGAAAGTTGTATAAAAAGCGTTATTCTCTACGAAACCGCCACATTACGGTAAATTTATATGACATATTTATTCAAATGTATGCAATAAAACACGGTTTTTGGGCAGGAGCGCGGTTTGAATGTGCCGCTATGTGAAATTTTTTCCTCGGGGTTCCAGACTATTAATTAAATTCTCAGTTAGACTACCCAAACTGCGTATTCCTGTTTCGTGAAGTGTAAATGTTTATGTTGCTACCCATCGCGGGCGCGTATTATGGAAATTAACAGGTGTGTTATGCTGATGTATCCGCACTTTAGTTTACCTATGAATATCTCAAGAACGGGGTGTGGAACCGAGAAGATATTTGTTTGTTGCGCAGGGTGACAGGAAACTGTAAGGGTATAACACATTCTGTATTACAGATTAGGTGGAAGATATTTTATTCAGTGGTCCTGCGAGAATCAATTTCACATTTTCTCGCAAAGTCGATTGGGATGAACTGACCTCGATAGAGCCCGTCTGGATATCCTTCTGGACGGGACGGTATTAACTGCATATACAGGGTGAGTCGAGAGAATCAATCGCGCCAAGCTAATAAGAAAAAACTCAAAAATTAATTGATTTATATTCTATTAATCAAAGCGTTCTTTGATTAAATGTTCAAAAACACCATCATTGGCCTCTAAACACTTTCTACTTCATCTAGCGTCTGTAGCTCTCCTGATTGCTTCATGTTTTTCTTTAATAATTGCTGCAGTTTTGATGATACGTCATATTTGTGCCTTCCGAGCGTTCACTATGACTTTGTACATTTTTTTTTAATCAGCCCCATAAACAGTAATCTAGTGCTGTGAGGGTTGGAGATCTTGGAGGCCAACTAATAGGACCACCAATCCAACGTCCTGCACTCCGTAGGAGCTCATCAATCGCAATCTCATCTGGCAAGTCATTTACTGCATACAAAATAATAGTGGTCCTAAATTGGACCCATGTGGTACTATAAAATACACGCCGTTGTGTATTTTTTTATGATCACACATAATTGCAGTAAATTACTAGAAAAACCAAAAAATATATATATTTTTTTTTCAACAGTATATCGTGATTAACTTTAACAAACGCTTTAGTAAAATCTTTAAATATAGCATCCATATGACCGTTGTTATCAACCACATTAATTCCAGTAAATATAGTAAAATACATAAAATGGCGAATGTAGGCAAAATGCTGTTACCGCAGAAATATTTATATTTATAATATACGCTCAAGGAACGTATCACACTTGAGTATCAAGTGGCAGTATTGGACAATCTCTGTGATATACCATTTGAGAATAAGACGTGTTATTCCCTCTCGACTCCAGCAGTTCTCAACATGTTTCACTTTTTTTAAGGTAAAGTCATTATTTACTTATTTTTTTACTTTTTCGCGTCTTGGTTTAATATAACGAGAGTTAGAGATTAAATTATACCTACGAAAATCGTCGGAATTGTATCACATCCGAGCAGAAGCCGTTTAGTTTAAATTTGCGTCGTTAGGGGGTTAACTATCAAGAACATTTCTACGTGCTGCGAACGCAAAGAACCTGATAGAATATGAATCGCCCTATGCGGTTGTGGTTACCTTTAAACAAAACCATTTTATTAGCTAAAGTTAATAAATCAAATTTAATTTATTTACTTATTAACAGTAACATTTACATTTATAGTGATATATATTTCGTTTTTTGTTTTATCACATTTAACTTCCTTTCTGTTAATAACAACCCTTGTAGCATTGTTGCCATCATTTTCGGAACGCATAACATCTGCCGAAGTTTGTGAAGAATTTGCACAAGTTACGGATGTCTCTTCTTTTAAGAAATAGCTATATTTTCCTTGGATTTTCCTTGCAATATCAAGTTTGTTCGATATAGACTCCTCAACACAACTTTCTGCTACAGAGAAGTTCTTCCATCCACCATGCCGTTTGATGATTGTATGATCAGCACCTTTATTGGCCAATAAAGTTGTTGAAGTGCGTCTCATACAATGGCTAGTATATGCTTCTCGATTTGCGATATTCAGGAATGAAGCAACTATTGAGGGTATCTTCGCCAATGAGTTGATTCCAACAGGCTGAGAAGTACATTTTTGATTGATGTATCTTAAAAAGAATATGTCTTGTGTTAGGCAAATTGGGCGGAGAGAAATATATTTCAACAGTATTCACTCAAAATCCTTCTTCTATAATTGTAAATTTTCTTGAAATGCCTGTCTTGGTGTCAGACACTGACACAAGTAGATAACTGCCAACGTCCTGTACGTCATTAATTTTCAAATTTGTCAATTCGCAGCATTGACAGGCACCAGAAACCCCCACTATTAATGCAACCTAAAATAATTCAAAGTTCACTATATACCTAACAACATGTAAAAGGTAAAGAGATATTACCTTAATCATTAAATATTCTTTATCGGAAGCCCCAGTCAAAAATTCTTCAATATGTTCTCTTTCCAATACTGCAGCTTTTTTTGCTTTGTATCTTTTCGATTCACTCTTCAAATAAGCAGTAAGCTTGTTATATTTTCCAATATCTATATTTTTGTAGAACTTTATAGTAGCGTTCAACATCGAAGTACCACATAGATGAAATTGCATATTTTTTCTTCAAATTTAAAAAATACGATGACTTCTTCATTTATTATCATTACTTTTCGTTTTTTCCTCCATTCGTTAAATTCGGCGAACACTTTTTCATAATGTTCCCTTGAATTCGTAGGCAATAAAATGGAAAATTGCTTCCTGAGCTTCTTCAAAAACAGCCGCAGAAACACAATTATTTTCTTGCAGTTTTACCAACTTCAGATAGAATAGGGTTGTTGACCAAATTTCAAAAAGTAGATAATATAATTCTACACGTACTAACTAGTGTGTATACACAATTAGAGACTGAGAAATGCGCCAGAACAGTTTTAAAATAATTATTTAAAACTGATTTTTTTATAACATTTCAAAACGGCTGTAAGTCAGTTTCCGACCTAACAAAGATACAAGACATTTTTTCAGAATTTATTTTTTTTTATTTTTCAACATAGTCTCCTTGTAACTCTACACACTTCTCCCAGCGATGCTCCCATCTCTGTACCCGTCCAAATAGTACTCGGCCTATTTCTCTCCAAAATAATTGTTCACGAAGGTGATTGCCTCTTCATTTGACGAAAATATCTGTCCTCCGAGCGCAATTTTTAGATGAGGGAACAAAAAGAAGTCGCTTGGGGCTAGATTTGGTGAGTAAGGCGAATGGTCAAGCAGTTCAAACCGTAGTTCGTGGATTTTCGCCGTAGCAACCGCTGAGGTGTGAGACGGTGCGTTGTCTTGGTGAAACAGGATTTTCTTTTTCTGCAAATGTGGCTATTCTTCCACAAGTTCTGCCTTGAGCTTGTCAAGTAATGATGCATAGTATGCTCCTGTAATGGTTTTTCCTTTTTGAAGATAATCGATTAAAATAACTCCATGACTATCCCGAAAAAGTCGCCATCACTTTCCCAGCCGAAAAAACAGTTTTTGCTTTTTTTTGGAGCCGGTTCCTCCTTTGCAGTCCTGTTTGGACTGTATTTTTGTTTCGGACGTAAATGGTATATCCAAGTTTCATCTACAGTAATTACTCGGCGCCAAAACTCGGATTTATTGCGCCTAAACTGCGCCAACAGAGCGTTGGAAATGTTCATTCGGTCTAACGTGAGCAAACGCGGCACCCAAAGCGCGGACAGCTTTCTCATGTTTAAATGTTGATTTAATATGTGACAAACTAGTCGAGGCAATGAAGCACTAAAAAGGCCAAAAGTTCGGAATTTTTTCCATAAAGACGGATCGGAATGCGGTTTTTTGCATTCTCTTCCAAAATTTCTTTGTAAAAAATGTGGCTACTTTGTGTTTCTGACAAACCGGAAATTGCATTGCTTCAGCCAAAAATGCATTTTTTGATATTTTCCTTGACAAAAACAACCCGAAAATCATTGTGGGGGCGTTTTTTGGGGCGCTGAATCCAAATTTCACCCCGAAAACGTACCTCCGGTCTCCTGGTGCACCGGAACCTCGGCCTGAACGTCATCTCCGAGGGTTTTCCTCACACAATCGAAGAAGACAACCCACCAGGAGCACCAGGAGTCCGGAGATACGTTTTCGGGGTGAAATTTGGATTCAGCGCCCCAAAAAACCCCCATAACGATTTTCGGTTTGTCTTTAGCGATCATGTCTAGAAAACCCTCGGAGACGACGTTCAGGCCCAGGTTCCGGTGCACTAGGTGTTCGGAGGATCGTTTTCGACGTGAAATTTGGATTAAGCGCCCCCAAAAAAACCCATAACGATTTTCGGTTCGTCTTTTTCGATTGTGCGAGGAAAACCCACGGAGATGAGGTCCGCGTCCAGATTCCGGTGCACCAGGTGTACAGGGGGTCGTTTTCGACGTGAAATTTGGATTAAGCGCCCCAAAAAACGCCCCCACAATGATTTTCGGGTTGTTTTTGTCAATCTTGTCAGGAAAATTCTCGGAGATGACGTCCATGTCCAAGTTCGGGCGCACCAGGTGTCCGGGGGGTGTTCGACGATAGCATATTTGAATTCAGCGACCCAAAAAACACCCGGGCGCCGTTTCTCTCCTACCGCGCGTGATTTGTGGGAGAATCCCACGGAGATGACGTTCATCGGCGTTCCTTAGCTCCAGGTTTTCGGGGGGTCAATTTGAACATCATAATCGTGATCAGCGATCTCGAAAACCCCCGGGTACCCGATTTGGACCAGTTCTGACTCTTATTTACAAAGTTATTAAATCTTCCAAAAATGCATTTTTTGAATGCATTTTTGGCTGCAACAATGCAATTTCCGGTTTGTCAGAAACACAAAGCAGCCACATTTTTTACAAAAAATGTTTGGAAGAGAATGCAAAAAAACGCATTCCGATCCGTCTTTATCGAAAAAATTCCGAACTTTTGTGCTTCATTGCCTCGCCTAAACACATTCTTTTGACATGTTCATAACCTCTGCTATCTCTCTCACTTTAATTCGGCGGTCGTTTAGCACCATTTGGTGAACTTTGGCGATGTTTTCGTCGGTAGTTGCAGTTTTTGGACGTCCCGAACGTTCATCGTCTCCCAAGCTCTTACGGCCACATTTAAATTCAGCTGCCCAAAATTTCACTGTGGTAAATGATGGTGCAGAGTCCCCATACACAGAATCCGACTCATCTTTGATTTGCGTAGGCGTATTGCCTTTCAAAAACAAATATTTAATGACAGCACGATACTCGATTTTGTCCATTTTCATAAAAACACTCACATCAACTCACTCAAACGACTGTTACATAACAACTGCGCGTCAAAAATGGCTGAAACTTTGGTGAGTAACTGTCAACAGATGAACAACGAAATTCACTAGCTTTTATCGAACTACGTTCTCGCGTTTAAACATTCTTGCGTGGATAAAATGCTACTTAAAACACTTGTACAATAAATAACTATTATTGTTCTCATTTTTAAAAAGTTCTGTGTACTTTGGAGCACATCTTTCATATTTAAGAGTTATCGACACTATTTCTGTCCCGATCAAATTCTTAAAATACCACCGCAAATAGGCGATGAAGGAAAGAAACGACCCCCAAATTGCGGTCTACTACATCCGAAAACTTTCGTTCGGAATTACAACTCTTATTCAACAAATTCCTTTTACGACTTAACAGCTCGCCTTTCAGCCCTGGAGGGCGCTCCTCGATAATATTCATGGTCCGAATTCCCTTCTAAGCCACCGGGATCACACCCTGCGATCCGAATATTTCGGAACGAAAGAGGATTTAAAGATTCACGAAGGCGTGGGTACAATATGCGTCAAAATTGTTTCTTTATACGCCGAGGCTTCTTACAAGAATACCGGAAGGCGTCATCGGAGGCCTTAAATGGATTTAACGTGCTTTTTATGTTTATTTTTATTGGGGAAGTTGGGAGCGCTAGATCGGAAGTATATTAGTGCTCAAAAATATTTCTAACAATATGAATTCCTATGGAGAAGACTTTTCAAAACAAAGTCTTAAAAATACCAATATTTTAAATTTTTTTAATGTTTTAAATATCTTTACAATTACTGTAACAAGTTCTAAGTAGATTCTTTTAAAATCGCAATTAGAATTTATGGGAATTAATTAAAAAAAAATTGATTTAATTTTCTCTCAACGAAAACAAACCTTTCCTGGAAGATTTACGCTACAATCATTGGCTTTGTTGATTTGTAACGCAAAAAACAATCTCCTAACGCTATTGTTTGACTGTATTGACGTTTTTTTGTTCCATTAAGATCGGATCGGACTACGTTGCTTTTGTAACTTGATCAAAACATTGGAAAACAAAGTTATATGAACGATTTCTGACCGAACAAATTTTTATTTCCTGTTTTATTAAATTGGGTTTCGTTTACTATTACAGACAAAATTAGCTTAAAATTTAGTCAACGACTTTTTCAGTTTTTTATATAAGAGATGACAATACTTTTAATTTGTCATTGGATATCATTATAGAGAAAACAAAGTAAATAGGTCCATAAAAGATCCTTTGAAATTTTTTCTATTAGTGGAAAATTTCTTTGTCCTTGTTATTTCTGGTTTTAGAGAGAAAGAATGATATTTCTAGATGACCATATACGAAGTTTGTTCAGAAAATAATAGAATTTTATTTTTTTAAATTTAATTGAACAGACCTTCTATATTATATAAGAAAAGAACTTAAGGAGGTATATCGGGGCCGAGGGAAGTGAGGAGCGCATGCTTTTCTTATGGGACTAAAACCCGCTGCCAATTTGAAAAAATTAAATTCTATTGAAATTATTTGCGAGAAACATTATCTATATAGCAAAGAAATCTACTCATATGCACATAGCATACATATTGACTAATTAACAACGCAAAAATATCATATTTAAGTAGTTTTAAATTATATTTAATGAACGCATAAAGACTATGTAGATGTGGCAACAGCGCTAATAATTGACTAGCAGTTGTACACACTGCGAACCTACAGACCTCGGACATCGGAGATATTGGTGTGTAAACTATGTACAATATAATTATTATATATAGCAAATATATCGTATTATCCTCGCGAAGATTTGTATCCTTTATTTAAAATCCGTAAATCATGTGAATTGGCAAAACAACGAGAATTATGTTAATATAGTTCTAAAGAAATGAAATGACACTCGCGCCCATCTCTCGTCCAAGTCAAAGAAAATGTTGGATGCAATTTTGAAGGTTCTGTGATAGAAATTACATTATTACTGTTTCTAATCTCTATTTTAGTAATGTTACAAAAGTTTTGCAACTATAACTAATTTTAGATATAAAGTTTGCTGAGAAATATTTATGTTCCTTTGTTATTCCGTACAAATGCTTTTATCTCAAGTATTACTAATTATATTAATCAAGTACAGAAAACTTTATGTAACCCTAAATATTGCTGGGTAATGATTACGATGTTTTTATAAACCATTAAATATATTAAAAGGATTTATACTGTATTTTTATTCCATTAAATATATCACAGCTTCCTAGTCTTTTTTAATTAATCTAGTTTTTTAAAAACATTACAAAAAATCATCTGTTGTCGATAATTTATTGTTGATAACAATGTACATGGGATTTAAAAAAAATGTATATGTTTGAAATCAATTTTGTTTTTATCAAGTCTTTCAAATGTATTCCCTCCTTGCTGTCAGCTGATTGCGACGTTGCCACATTAATCCTCAAGTCAGACAGAAATGCAATTATTGGTTTCTGTTTCTAATTAATACAGCTGTACTATGTTCAAAACTTACATTAGTTTTACATCAAAAATAAGATACTACTGTGTACTATCTGTGGAAAAGTTTTGTTTCACAATTTCTACATTTTTTTCTCAGTTATGGGCAAAAAAAAGAGCCGTCCATCTTCGCCATATAAACCTATATTAAAATGAACAACTTTCAACAACAATATCTCAAAATCTAGATACAATAAAAATTTCAAAAAGATATGACGCACAGAGGAAGCACTGGGTAATACGCTAAATATAAATTTCAAGTACATCTGTGCATTTGAGTAAACCCGATATACCTCCTTAACCTGACCTAACCTAACTTATGTATCTAATCTAACCTAACTTGTATGTAGAAATTTACAAGCTAAGACTAAGTTCTTTTTATATGAGTTGCATAAAAACAACCTAACCTAACTTTACATATGTTGGAATTATTTTATTTCTTATTCCCATTTATCATATTCTCTTATTTATATTTGAAACAGGATCTCACTCAAAACTCTCCTTTTTTCGAAGAAAGAAAATGTAGGTCATAGTTTGAAAATATACTGTATGCTCAAAAGATTTTAGAATCAAAGGAAACAGGCAGTATTATAACATTAAACATTTTTTCTACACCGAAACTCCCTTGACCAATATTTTTCTATAAAATAAGTATTTCGTCGCCATACTGCAATCTTTGATATTTTTTTTATTATGTTCCTTTGTAAAAAAAATTTATGACATTGCGATGTCATATCGTACCTTAATATCGTAAGCATAAATATATGATAAATTAGTGGTTTTACAAAACTCTTAGGTGTTAAAAAATTTTAAACAATTATTTTCCCCCCTTAGGTTTTTTAGCACATTATAAACAAAAAAGTTCATATGCACTATGCCTCTAAAATTGATAGTTTTAAAGTTATAAACAATTTAAGTTGCTAAAAATGCGAAATTTACGATTTGCAATGGCCGATTTCCGGGTTAGAAATTGTTATATTTGATATTGCCAGGTACCTAAATTAAAGTTTAAACATCCCTCTACAAGATGCTGAAGAGTTTTTGGGACTCGCATTTTAATTGTTAATAAAGCGCTATGAGCCGCTATCAGACATTTACTCAATCATAAGAATTCTCACATCGTTCTATGTTACAACCACAAAAAGGTAAACAAGTGACATAGTTTTTTCCTACAAGAACAAGCTTTAGTACAGTTTTTTGTACATTTTACATTGTTTAACTAAGTCTTTGGGTAATGCACCTTTGGTAATAAATTTAGGTAATAATTCACCTGTTTCATTTTGAAGCTGTGAAATCCAAATATTGACATTGAGGAAAAATGGAACTTTTCCATATGTACGTTTGTAAAGAAGCTCATAGCGCATTATTCACAATTAAAAAACAAGGCTTTAAAATAATGAGACTCCCAAAAACTCTTCAGCATCTTGTAGGGGGATGTTTAAAGTTTAATTTAGGTACCTGGTAACAACAAAATAACAATTTTTAACCCGGAAATCCGCCGTTGAAAATCGTCATTTTCGCATTTTTAGCAATTTAAATTGTTTATAACTTTAAAACTATAAATTTTAGAGGTATAGTGCATAGGAACTTTTTTGTTTATAATGTGCCTAAACACCTAAAAAAAAGGAGTGAAAAACCAATTTTAACAATTTGTTTAAAAAAAGTTTGTTTAAACAAATAGCCACCGGCATCATCTTGATTCATGTTAAGGAACATCTCACGAATCTGAATATGCAAGAAAATCGAGTCGGAAAATTTCTTCCACGAATGCGAGGTTTTCGCCTTGACTATTTGGGGTTTGACATAAACGACTAATGACGTCATCGATTATATTTTTTCCAGAAACATACCCAAATTTTTTTTTTCTGTTAAAAAGCTCCCTTTTTCTAATAAGCTTTTATTAGAGAATTTTTCTGATGGGATATAATTGGGTGAAAATAGAACGGTTAAATATATCACAGCATTTATTTTAATTTTCATTGTTTAAATATTAGTTTTTACTGAAGTAGTTTGAACTGGTTTAATTGCCTTCAAAATGAAGTAAAGAGATACTGATGAGTTCCAAAAAATAAAGCTAATGTTCACTCTCTGCCTGATTTTAAAATTTTCCAAAGTTCCTTCCAACTTTCCGCCCATATAAATTCTTGCTACGCATAAAACAATCAGGTTCATTTAATTTTCGTTATACACTGTACTTCAAAATACTCCATAGCGTGGCAAAATTAAATTCCAACTTCGAACGAAATTTTATGGAGACCCGACGGGAGAGTCATAATGAAATATTTCCTTTACATAAAGAGGCCCTTCGCGTGCCTCAGTCGCTTAATAGAATCCCACATTAATAATTGCAAAGCAGCGATACAAGTGGCACGTTAATTATTAAAGGTCGGATGGAGCGGTAAACAATTTGCAGCGCGAAAATCGTAGTAGGTATGAAATTTGAACGTTGCCAGTGAACTTTGGCGCTGATGGAACTACTCGCTTTCGAGAATATTGCGAATCAGCAAGTTAACAAATGAATATTTTTAACGCAAAATGGTTAATTGTTGATCAGAAAGTTGATTATTGAAAGTGTTTTGTAATATCTTGTTAACTGTGAGATATTTGACATGTGGCATCTACACCGCAATCACCCTGTATGCATATGTGGGTGAATAAAACTATTATTATTTTTGCCTACTACATATTTTCCAGTGAAAAAAAAAATGGCAGAGTAGTGAATTTAAAAAAAAACGCAAAATTTTCCGATATTTTCGGGTTTTCTTCGTATCTGATTATCCGACCGGATCGATCGACTTTGTATTTCCGAAACGAAGCATTTTTGGACATAGGTTTATAGGAACTTTCTTTCTTATTTTTAGTCAAGGAAACTTCCCCTGATTTTTTCGCAATATTAATGGGACACCCTGTATAAGCATATATCTACAGAACAGACTGTCTTTTATATGACGGCACAGTCCGTATATTACTAGTTTTTTGTTACAAAATCACTGATTGATTGGCCCAATGAGCTTGCAAACTACTCAGCTCTGTGCATATTCGGTGTTAGGGCTTTTCTTCCATGTTCACGCTGATACACGTAATAGGAACAAAAAGGATTCTGTAACTCGTTACAGGTCCTAAATACAGAATTAAAGACAATCTAATATATAAAAGCATCTACTTTGAACGTACTCTGAATGCGAATGGACGGCTCAAGCTTCAGCTAAAACAAAGTCACTATTTTCTTTGAATAAGAAGGTCTCCAAGAGTAAGACGTCAACAAATAATGGGTCTCTTTGAGCTCTGTATAGAGGCGTTAGACAAACAATTTCATGCAAAAGGGATTGGCTTTTAAAGACCTAAAGGAAAGTGTTTATACTGATGCTGGGAAAGGACTTAGGCAAGTTTTTTCAATTGAATTTGTTTGGTAAGAAAAACAGAGTAAAAAGCTTTGAGCCATAACACATTTGAATTTGATATTCTAATATTTTTAATGAGTATGGTAAGTGTTTCGAACAAGAGTAATATTTTTTATATAAATAATTCCTATGGGCACTATGTTTGGAAGTAAAACACAATTCTTGATCATTTATCATTGAAGATTTGGTACAGTACTAATGAATTCCTTGTTCGCCTTCAAATTTGCGTGGATGTTGGTGGAAAAGTAGCCGAATAATGTTTTATTATACAACTTTTTTCCAAATTTACTAAATCTTTAAAAAATTAAACCAGTTTTGTGTACGAATTGTTTTATTTTAAAACTGAAGTATTTTTTTGGCATATATTTTGCTAAATATCACTTCTGAAAGAGCAAAAATAAAGTTAGTTTATTCAAATTTTCTGGACACCCCGTACATGAAATGTTAACTTTATATGTATGTATACAGGGCGTATATAACATCGCATAACATCACAAGTTCCTATAAAAATACAGGCCCCTAACTGGTAGTACGAATTCTTGAGTAAATTGATTACTCAGAAATACACAGCCTTGTAAAAAAATACTATACTATTGTAGTTATTCATTTTGCGCAAAAAAACTGGCGCAAACATGTACAAATACTATTTTCATTTAATTCCACAAAAAATATTTAACGTCTGTAGCAGTAAAAGTTACCCTTATTTTTGACAAAGATAATTAAAATCGAAAAGTCATTAATTTAGAAGACAAAAAAATATTTTTGAAACGTTAACAATTTTTTAAAGGCTTGTTTCTTTGTATTTTCTATTTTTTGTTACTCCAAACTGTTTTCATAAAATAACTTTTTTTGTTTTATTAATATTTCAAATTATATCCACGGGCGATAAAATAGCCAATAAATAAATAAAAAACAATAGTTATTTACACCATAAAGGAGGTAAGTATTACCTATTTACCAGTCGATGACGATTTTGCGCCCGAGCGGAGCGAGTGCCAGCAATAGAGTGCGAGACTGGTAAATTATACTTAACTTCTGCGTAGTGTATAACATTTTATCAGCTCCCTCAGTTCTTTATGGTTCATGAAATAAAGATTACGTTTTATTTTTTGACATTTCTTAATCGATTCATTTTGACATATTCGAAATCTTGCAAAGTCGCCTTGGATTTTGTCGTTTCTAAACAAAGCTACATAAAAGTTGCAATTTTGCTGGTTATTTCTAAATGAGTGATTTTCAAATAGAAAGTGCAGCAAATGCTGCCTGCCAATTTTTATTGAGCGAGAAGTCGAAAGTGCGCTACGGACAAGCATATAGAAATTTCAAAGAATGGTGTTAGAACAAAAATACTGATGTTTCTGAAATGTCACTGCTAGCATATTTCATGGAGAAGTCAAGAAAAGTCACCTGTGAGTTTGTGGAGTGGAATGATTAAGTCAACTATTTTCATACAGGAGAACGTGGATATATCAAAATACCCCAAGCTGAGAGCATTGTTGAAACGTAAGAAAGACTTACAATTCCAGATTCTAAAAATGGTATATCACGTACGTTTACAATTACTTCTCGTCTGGATTCCCTTTCTCACCTAGAAATTCTCAAGAAATATATCAAGATTAGATTGGAAATTAAAACAGAAATTTCACGCTTTTCTATGCGTTATCATGCAGGTAGAGGTTATAACCAACCAGTCGGCAAGAATACCCTTTCTATGACTCCTAATAAGATTGCACAGTTTTTGAAACTAGAACATCCTGAAACATATACAGGCCATTCATTTCGAAGAACATCGGCAATGTTACGGGCTAATGCAACAGGAGTTGATGTATTAGCAATCAAGAGACATGGTAGGTGGAAATCAGCCACAATTGCAAAAAGTTTCGTTGCTGACAGTTATAGTGGGGGCAGATAAAAATTATAGGTACCGGAATTAAGTAACTTCAGACAATATTTTTTTTACGTATGAAATTTTGAAACATGTAATGTATATGTGTACAGCTTAAACAATAAACTTCTGTATTTCAACTTTCAACAAACAAGCATTCCTCTAACGTGTTTTTGAAAGGATATTGCGTCCCTAAACCCACAGCACGCGCTATAGAAATGGCAAACCAACACGTCGACAAACCAGTCTCTTTCTTTTCCAAGTCTCGCGTGATGTAAAAACGTTTCCCTTACTCCTCAACCCACCGATGTACATAAACCCTGAAACTCCCGAACGACAGCCGAGCGTTCGTCTATGCTTCAGGCCCGCCTCTAATAAAATCAGGCTCCCTTAGATAATCCGACGCGCGACTTTCCCCAAACAAAATAGAAGGAAAATTGCGGCATAGTTGCCGTGCCACCGTCACAGTCAAGCCTCGTCCGCTATGCAGGCACGCCTCGTTGAAGACTTGACATTAAAAATTAATTACTTTAAAATTCGCCCTGCTGTTTCTGAATTTGGCTGACGACAAGCGTTGCGTCGCCCGCAAGTGGCTTCATAATTCAAAATGGCTCGACTTGTAGAGTAGAGAATATGGGGAATGGGGACGAGTTGTTTTTAGTGACAAAATCAGCCGATGGTGGCGATTTTGACAGTGATGAATGGTTGGCAACAAAGTTACAAGTCGTTAATTTTAAGAAAAATGTAATATTTTGAGGCATTTTACCAAATTTGTTTGCTTCTAATACTTCAAACTGAACTACATACACTAAAGCTTCAACTATGGTGCAATATAGATAGTTATGCACCAAGGGAGATACAGGGATAATTGTCAAGCAAGTCGCCTAAGGACATAATCATCATACTATCTCCCGTGGTGCACATAACGTTTTATTTTTTACTTAAACATATGATTTTATATTTAAAATTTAATAATTAAATGTAAATGAGATTGAAAACAGTTTTTCAGTATAACGAGCGTTCAAATAAAAACGTGGTCGAAGTTGGCTCTGACACATTGGACGTAGGGAGTAGCTTATAGCGACCAACTTAACCTCATTTCTATAGCAGCTGTCAGTTTCATTAACGTTAATGACTATATAACTTTATTTTAAAGAATAATCGTGATAACAAACAATTAAAGGAGCTGCGGAAAGTGTCCCCCTCCTTGTTATAACAATAAATTAAAGCAGCTGCTGAAAGTGTCCCCCTCCTTGTTCCAAGCACTTTTCACACCTGTTCCTCAAAGAATTAAAGACATTTTCTAAGATGCTCGGGGTATTGTTAATTTCACGAATCTTGTCTATAAGTCGAGCCTGCAGATAGTTTAAATCAGGAATAAGCAGTTCAAAAATAGTGTTTTTAAGGTAAGGCCACAAAAAGAAATCACACGGCGTAATATCACATGACCTCGGTGGAAATTCATGTTCAGCATTGAGACTTATGTATTAGCCGATTTTGGAAAACTTCCCTCAACATATTCATCGTCTCGCCTGCCGTATGTGCCCTTGCGCCATCTTGTTGAAAGTAAAAGTTTGTAATTTCGTTTTCTTCCAGCTGGTTAACAAAAGGAGCGATAATTTCTTCTCTATACCTTTGCGCAGTAAGAGTACCATTAAAAAAAATAGGTCCATAAATCCTCCTTCGATTGAGAGCACACCAAACTCCAATTTTTTGAGCGTGTAGAGGGCCCTCGACAAAAAAGTTATCTGGTTTTTCAGAAGACCGCATTCTCATATTCTGTGAGTTTACGTAACCACTTAAATGAATTCAGGCTTCATCAGAAAAAAGGTGATATTATGAAGTTCACCGTAGTTGTTTAAAAACCATTCACAAAATACAGCCTATCGCGGAAAATCAACTTCATGAAGTTCTTGCTGACAAGTTAAACGATAGGAGAACAAACGCAAATCTTTTTTTAACACTGTGTGGCAGGTACCGACTGATACTCCCACCATTTGTGATAAAATACGTACAGAAGTTCTTGGCGCATTTTCCATTATTTGTTGGACATTTTCTTTTAATTCTTCAGTCCGCTTTTTAGGTCGGCCGCTTCCTTCTTTTCTTGTTACACTGTCCGTTTCACGAAAAACATTAACACAACGCTGAACTGCACTTTGAAAAATTTTGTACTCAACAACGCCGGGAAATTAATTTTGAAATTCTATGAAACATTCCTCAATAGAATACTTCCATATTCCATCAATGTTGCGTCCATTTCTAAAGTAGGACTCTATGATAAACACTTTTTGTTCTTGAGAAAACACCATTTTAAACGCTTTTTAAAACGAAAATATTCAAATTGATAGCGGCGATATAGCGCTTTGACAGATGACGTTTAAGTTCATATGCTATACGCTACGTCCTACGTCCAAATTTTCAGAACCAACTTGACCACGTTTTTATTTGAACGCTCGTTATAATCGAAAATGCGGGCGATAATATTTATGTCCGCTTATTTCGCTTTAGAGTGATGTGACGTTGTTTTCCAATTCCGTTTCCTAGTACATAATAAACAAGCTATATCGAAGTGAAAAATAAAAGCGATGGTTTATCTAATATAGAAGCTGACCACATTCGAAAATATTCTATTTGACACTTGAATTTGATTGTCAATAGTGTCTTCGATGTAACTTTCCTTCACTGAAGTTGACTTTCAATCCGCGTTGTCTTAAGTAACTATTCGCGTATATTCTTTCATAAATACTGATGAAATAAAGTAGGTACATTATGTACCTTTTGAACGTCGAGATTCCCAAAGCTGCTTCTATCACAAACATACCGTAATAAATATTTATTAATGCAATGTGAAGTTTCCAAACATTTCAGTTTCAGCTTCCATATTGATGAAATTGCCGTTCACTGAGTGCATCCAATTTGTATTTTGTAATATTTATTAATTACTTAACGGTCGAGTGGTACTTTCAGGCCAAATATCTATTAACGTTCATCGAACAAAGTGGAATTATTAATTGCACAGGTCAAGCACGTTGGAACTATTGATTCTGATGAACCAACTACGCTGTTGCACTGGTTCGGCACGTCATCGAGTTTCCCAAAGTTGTTCGTACATTGAAAAACAGCCTTGTTTATTTGAGTTCGTGGTGACTCGTGGATCTAGAAACAGGGAGGCCAGGTTTAAACAGTTGGCATAACCTCAAGCAAATCGATTATCTGATGCTTTTGAGATGAAAAGTGGTCAATTATTCTTCGAGCACAGCTAATGCGTTTAACCTATATTGTCATTGTGATTCTTAAAAATGTTTTTTTTTCATTTTTCCACCATCAGAAAAATAAATACACAAGATATTGTTAACGAACAGTTGACAGTTGTAACATAGAAACTATATTATTATTAAAAGTTTCTCTATTTTGAAGTATTTAATTCAGTTTTAAGTTTTAGTTAGTTTATGACTGTATATTTTGAAAATGTCTTCAGGAAGTTTTTTAGTTTTTAAACCAACTGCGTGATATAATTGAGACACTATAAAATGATTGCTGCAACCAACCAAACCTGTGTTTAGTTTCAGAAATTATTATTTCTAACGAAATTTTATGTTATACATTTTTTATTTTACTTTTTCGTATCAGTTGAAGTGTATGCACCGAATAAACGTCCACCTGATATTACAGTTATATATTGTACTAGTGTGTTACGGTATATATGTCACGCTGGGAAATTTTCCCAAGTGACATACGACGTAACACACGAGCGCCATACAAAATTTTATCCAACACTTTCATAGAATTTCGTTTTAATAATAAATAAAAGGAACTTAAAATTTCAAGTTGTCAATGCCAGAAAAAGTAATTTAACGAAATGAATGTATTTTTAAATATTACAAACGATGCGAGTGTCAACCAAAATTGTGTCTGTAACCAAGGGTTGTCAGTAAACAAACAATATTTTTTGAGTTGAAATCACGTTGAAATCCTAAAACCAAGACTGAAAAAATTGAAAATGTGGAAATTTTATATGAAATTTTAGAAAAAGCTAATGCGGCTACTGCAAGCATCATTCCGGAGAAATCAAAATCTATATACAACAAAGAACTGAAGGAATTTCAAGATTAGAAAATCAAAGAAGGGGTGAAAGGGGTAAATGAAGATATCTTGCTGGTTTATTTTTTCAATTTAACTGAGAAATTAGCTCCATCCACATTGTGGACTAAATATTCCATATTGAAGTCAACTTTGAGAGTTTACAAGAACATTGAAATTTCTAAATTCGGAAGACTAGTGGCATTTCTAAAGTCTAAGCACAAACATTTTCAACCAAAAAAAATCCAATGTCTTAGAAAGAGAACAAATCGAACAATTTTTGCGTGAAGCTCTAGACGAAGATCTTCTTATGAATAAGGTAGGTTCTACTAAATAGTTTAACCGAGTTATATTTATTAAATTAGTTGTTTTTAGGTGGCGTTGATATTAGGAATTTTTGGCGCTTGCCGTTGCGAGGAATTGACCCAGCATAGACAATATAGAGGAAAAAAGGCAGTATATCCACATCATGATTTCACATACTAAAACGAACAAACCACGAAGCTTAGCTGCGTTACATGAAGGATTTTGTGTTAATCCAATTGAATTAATTAGAAAATAGTCTAAGCTAAGGCTTCAAAATGTGCAGCATAAAAGGTTATTTTGCAATTTTCAAAAGGGAACAAACACACGTCAATGTGTTGGTAATAATAAGCTAACAAAAACACCTAATGTTATTACGCGATTTTTGGTCTCGACAGATTTTATATACAGGGCATGGCTTGCGTCGCGCATCTGCAACTCTCTTGGCCAATGTTGGTGGGGATATTAGTTACAGCCCCCTTAAGTCCGCTCCTAAGAATAATTTTTTTTTTATATCTCAGAACCCTGTTGTACGAGAATCACTAAATTTTGTACACAGGGGTTTTATGACATGTGGAATCTGATGGTGCAACGTTTTTTGGCGGGGAACCCCCTTAAGACAATTTTTCGTGGGCCCCCTTGTCTTTGGAGCCAAAAAAATTTGGTCGCATATTTAAATTTCTTAAAAAATATCAGTCCACTAGAAAGCCATTTTTAGAAACTTTTTGTCTCTTTATACTTTTTTCGTAAAACATGTAAAAAGTGTTTTCGAGAAAAATGTCCAAATGTGATCGAATGCATATCGTGATTCGCCACTTTCCTCAAAAACATTGCGTTTTTCGAAACAAATATCAAGGAACAAAAAAGTTTTTAAATTCAATGGCTTTCTAGCTAACTAATAATTAAAAAAAAATCAAATTTGCGACCAAATATTTCTGGTTCCAAAGACAAGGGGGGCCATGAAAAAGTGTCTTAAGGGGGTTTCTCGTCAAAGAACGTAGCACCATCAGATTCCACATGTCATAAAACCCCTGTGTACCAAATTTAGTGATTCTCGTACAACATGGTTTTGAGATATAAAAAAGACTTCTTAGGGGCATATTTCAGGGGGCTGTAACTCCGAAAGAGGGGGCCAGTTGGCAAAAAGAAAAAATACGGGTCTCCTGAATTTGTCTTAAGAATCTATGACCAAATTTTGTTGCATGAATTTCCGGACACCCTGTAGAGGAAAGTTTTTATTTTCAAACAATTTTCAGACATTCAAATTATGCGTAGGTACGAAGCTCGATACATAGGTGCATGGCCTCGAATTTAAACTTTGCGACCTCGAAAACGACTTTGGCAACTTCGCAGCAGCTTTGCTTCTTCACAAAGGACATTATTACGGGAAGTTACGTACTTAGATGCTCCAAAGGTATCGTTCTTCGCGATGAATTCATTTTTTAAGCCCCAACGATCCTGCACGGGTCTGAAAAATGAATTGATTTTGCCTAGCGGAAACGGAAATACGTTCCGAACGAGTGGCATCATGCAAATATCTGTCGGGGAAATAAATAAACGATTTTGCTTCCCTCGGGATGTGAGTCGTTGCTCCGGATTTTAATAAGAGAGGGATGTCGTTCGGAAGCTTCGTGTCTGTTAGTACACAAGGCGTTTATTTCTGAAATTCTATGTAGAATGTTATGTTGCAGCTTGTAGAACTATTAAACATTGGCTGGACTTTACTCGAAAGGTCGGCGAAATGATTGCTGTTAATTATTCCTCTTTGTCTCTGTTCCCTCTAAATATTTTATATGCTATGTCTAGTAAAAGATATCTTTCGGCAACGTTTGAAGATTTCCATCTTTCATGTCTCTTTAATGAAAATAAATCTGCCCCACATTAACCAAAATGGTAGCGGAGGATCGACGGAAACAATGGCCGGTGTATCTGCATTTGGCAAATTTAAAAATATTGCAACAATTTGAGGCATTTTACCAAACGGACATATTCCTACTAGTACTTGCCTACAACCTTTTCCATTTGAATATTTAATTTCTATACAGTGGCATATAAGTTTCGGTTATCACAAATGACCTCTGTTTTTCGTTTTATTATCCGGTATTTGAATCAAAAACTTTGATCCTAAATCATCTATATCATTCGAATTTAATTGATACAGTTCATCACAACGATATACACCGGCAACATCAAATATTATAGGCCAATCAAACTGTCGAAAATACCTGATTTTTTGCCAAAAAATAGTTCAGTAATTGAAAATATCCTAATTTTTACGTATTTTCAATTACTGAACTATTTCTTGGAACCTGAAAAAGTAATTTGATTGGACTATTAAGGCATCCTAAAAAGGAAAAGCTAATACCTAAATATTTTAAAATTTTTCACTTCTAAACGTACCTTATTAATTAAATATGTATTATCTGGTGCTTGAGTAACAAACGTTTCAACTGGTTCATTTGACAAAACTTTTGACTTCGAAAACAAGTAATTTCAAATATCTTCTTTATACCTATATCAATGTCTTCCTTTGTAGTAAGTGTTGCTCTCAATATGAAGTAATTTGACCATAACATTTTCGGGTAGAAATATATTGGTTTCAAGATAATAAGTCTTGAAACGTTTGTAAGCGAATTCGTACTTTTCCTTGAATTTGTTTGGCAATAAAAAAGTCACATTTTTGCAGCTGCTCAAGGCATTGTCGTCTGGGAATGTATTACTTTTACTACTAGGCACACTATACAGGATGTTTCTAAAGTAGATGTAAAAAATCCAGGCGCGTATTCTGTAGCGAGCGAAAATAAGGGTTATTTGTTATACAGGGTGCCCACACTTATCGGCGCACTATTGTTAACTCCGTTATTATTGGAGATACGAAATCGATTAAATTAGCGAACTAGTAGCATTTTTTCTATCGATTCTAATGGTGCAATCGAAAAACAGTTGAGTATCGCGTGTTTGTAATTTTTTAAAAAACATGTTTTTTTTTAATGGAGCACCCTGTATGTATTTACATATTTTAAAAGAAAAAAATATTGTGAACAAAAAAGTATTAGTACGGAATCTAAAACTGAAACCGAAACGATTATTAGGTCATTGGCGTAGAAGTTGGAGTAAAAAAATCCCGCAGTACTACCCATTCCTACGCCACTGACCTACAAAAATTTGGAAATTTTACAGTAAATTATGCACCTGTGTAAATGTTAACACCACACCAAATTTGAATCAATTTGTTATAAGCATACCAAAGATTTCTTAAATAATATGATTTTAAAAACCAACCAATACGGCCAATTCGATTTGAATTTTGAAAATTTGGAATACCGGGTTTTCCGTCATGCCCTTCCCAACTAAAATAATGGTGTCCGCGTATCACTTCCGGTTATACCGGAAATCGCCATCAACTTGCTTATTTTAAATGGAACACCCTATATATTATTGCAATTTTGGATTCTACTTGTTATTTTAGGTGGACTTTTATGAAGTTTCCCTATTCCTAAAATTAACCGTTTTCAATATTTTTAATTTTTTTCAAAAAAATTGAGAGAAACAGTGACTAGCTTCAAACCATGTGTATTTTATAGTAAGAAAGATAAAGCAACAATATTTATAGGAGGGATAGCTTTCCATCCGTACTTTCAAACTGGCTTAATTGCTTACAGGATGCTAAAAATTTAATGCTGAGTTTAGTTAATTTCAAACTTTCATAAGTCGGTTTTTTTAAATGAAACACCCTGTGTTTGTCTATATTCTGATACACAATTTTATTCTCTTTCGAACGGTATCAGGATTCCCTATACCTATCTCATCTAGTTTTCTAGTATCTACTATTCTTTGTGTAATCACCTAAAATCATGTAATTTCTTGCGAGGATAGCTGTGGAATTTTTAGCAAAACTTCAAAACAAACAACTAAACTGTCAATTTGTTGTTAGTCTCTTGCAGTGACAGTTTAATTTAGTGTTTGTAAGAAATGGAAAACCATACATATTCAAATGCTGATATTTTAAATTTATTATTCATTCACGGACGTTGCAATGGGATTATAAGCTGAACATGTACAGTTTTTAATGAGACATTTCCAAATTTACCACCAATGAGCAGAAAAAAGTTAAGAAGAATTTTAGCAAATCAACAAGAGTATAGTCGAATTTGTGCAGAAAGAATTTTACCAAAACCAATAACTTCAAATGAAGATAATGCAATAAATGTGCTAGCCTATTTTAATGTTCATCCAGAATCCTCAACTCGTGCCGCAGAGTATGATTTAAGCATTTCACGAGCTTCCATTCTCAGGAAGCTAAGAACTAATGATATACATCCATACAAATTTAAGTTACTTTCTGCTCTTCATCCGGGTGACGCCGTGCAACGTGTACAAGTTTGTGAAGCGATGTTAGTGCGATACCAAGAAGATCCACGATTTTTGCAACATATTATATGGACAGACGAGTGAAAATTTACCAGAGAAGGTATTTTTAATAGACATAATATTCATTTGTGGCCATCTGAAAATCCTCATGTTATCCTTTCAAACTTTCAAAATAAATTTAGCGTAAATGTTCTTTGTCTTTCCTTATTATGTTTTCGATGTCATTACAATTTTTTGATTACTTTTAGTAAATTTATAAAAGTTACTGCGTTATTTTTTCAAACAAAAGGAAGTGATTGGGTCCCAATTCGTGTAAATGTACTAAACCTGTATACATTACCTAATAGGTTTCCGATTGAACCTTTACAGAAACAAATTTCCTTCTAATATATTTTACTGAAAACATTAATTTCAGCATTTCCCTACCCCATTTCCCTAAATAAATTCTCTCAGGTATTTTCCCAACAAACAAATTATATTAGGGTAAATTTCCGTAAATCGATGTTTTCCATTTCCATTTCTAAGGGAAAGTCAGATTGGATTTGCACCACTGAAAACTTTGGGATGTAAGGCATTAGGATCGTACATCCTATGGGTTTTTTATTATGTAAATTTGGAAAAGTGTGTATAGTCATGAGAAAAGAAGCCTCTTTTGAGAAAAACACAGTTAACATTCGGGTAGAAAGAAGTAAGTATTGAGAGTTTATTTTCTTTCACTAAATAGTACAGTCATTGAAGTTTTTCACCTCCGAATTCTTTGAAACTGAACCGATCGACTTAAAATTTGGCAGATAGTTAGAGAAAAGGTCAATGAACATTAGAGACATAGCGCCGATTGACGCTTTCACCGTGTTGAGGGTTGACACCCCTTCTCGGGGGTGGAATTTTTTTTTCAAAAATAACGCTGGAAATCAATAGAGAATCAAATTTTGAGCAAAAATTTTTTTCAAGAAATCAATAGTGTTTTAGTTATTCACGATTGAAAAATTTTGAGTGAAAAAAAAACACTTTTTCAAAGTATTTTTCGCGAATAACTCAAAAACTACGCATTTTATTAAAAATAGTGTAATGAACAAAAATGTAGCTTATAAACAAAGAAAATCGTTTTTTAAAAAGTGTTGTACGTCCTGTACAAAGCGAAATATGGTTAGTGGAAAGGGACTTGTTTTGGAGGCTATACTCGAATCGATGTATTCAACGTCAAATAACGGAAAAAAGATTAATTTTACGTGCATAACGCTCCAGGAGTTTTTTGTAGTACTCAAAAAGACCTTTAAAATGAGCACTTATAAAAGTTAATTAGAGCAAAATTGAAGGAGTTATCGTCAAAAATAGATGGGTTGCTCATATTTTTTAAGGAAAAAATGAGCAGTAAACGCTGTACCATTTTCATCAGAATTAAAATAATTAGTCGCAGACCCTTTACAATTAGTTTCATTTTAGTGTTTTTCATACGATCCTGAAGTTAGACCGGTTTAGAAAGCGTATTTTTTTAATAATGTACGGTAAAATTTGAAAACGTAT
>NW_019416260.1:392381-394516 GCF_000390285.2 Anoplophora glabripennis | reverse complement strand
AAAAATCGATTATAATAAAAATATTTTACATTAATATTGGTAAAAGGGTAGTTTATAAGAGTTGAAAATGGCAAAAGTAAAATATTCTTTCATAAACAATATAAGGGAATTTTTATTTTAAATTATTGCACAATTATAGCATTCCAAGATTTAAAACGTAATTTTTTATCATTTTTTTAGCACAGGGGTGATTTATAAGGGTTGAAAAGTGTTATGAGATACAAATTCTTTCATAAGCAATGAGATAATTTTTATTTTAAATAATTGCACCGTTAAAGCATTCCAAACTTTTAAGAAGTAATTTTTTATCATTTTTGTCAATACAGGGGTGGTTTTTAGGGGTTGAAAGGGAAAAGTTCTTTTATTAGGTATAAGGTAACTTTTATTTTAAATAATTGCACGATTTAATCTTTCCAAATCTTTAAAAAATAATTTTTATCATTATTTTGGCGGAAAAGATCAAATATATCATAAAGCATGTTCTAGAACATGGAACATTATTTAATTTTTGTGCATGAACAAGATTTTTATCAATGAAATGCTTAAAACTTAATTGTTTAAATTTTTTTCACTTAGGGTAGTTTTTACCCCTAAAAAACAAAAATCGTCAATCGGGCTTATGTCACTTTTGAACTTGAGCCGAAGATAAGCCATATTCTAAATTTTCATGCAAATCCATGCAATTTCAAAAAATTCGGAGGTTACAGCTGATTTTCAGCTTCAATGACTGTACTAAAAACACCCTCAATAAAATTGTTAGAAACCACAAAAATTCCTTGTACGATGACGAAATGCGCAGTCGAGTTCTCCGAACTGAAAAGTTTTCGGAATAGTTACGTTTCAATTGTTCTAGAATAACTATCGACTGGAGAGAATGTCAATAAAAATAAAATTAAGTTACTTCCCAGAAAACATTTTAAGAATCACTCCAGTCTAGGACTCGAGCGAATGAATTTTAAGTAAATTTACCCCGAGGCAAAAATGGAGACATAAAACTGAGAAAAATCTTATTCAAACTTAAAATTGGATTTCGCTTCCGGCAAAACGAAAACGTAAAATATTATCATAACATCGGCATCGCAGCGTGCCTTGCAAAGTAGCATTTCCAGCCGCTGAGAATAAATCGCTAAATATTTATCCAACGCCTCAAACCGTTGAGTCGCTTCTGTCGAAACTGAAGCAAATTGGATCGAGGTTCGGATGGATTCCTATTAAACCGGGAATAAATAGATGGGTGTTAAAATCTAAAAGTTTTACAGTTCGGAATAAAGCTTGTAGCGATTTTTCAGTGAGATAAGGCTGATAGAATGGCTAACGAAAGAGCTGATTCGTTCCGTTTGTATTTTTAAATTTACTTCGGCATTCACAGATGTCAGATAAGAAGTTGTGACGTCTTTGTATTAAAAATGAGGCATTGTCAGATGCGACGCATACTCAGTAAAGGTACGGAACATTTGTTATGAAAAAGGATGCCGTAAATCCAGATTCTGATAAAAAATAAAACAAATATGTCGATTCTTTCCTATCGGACCAAGAATCTAAAGTTTCGATTAGTCGTGTGACCTAAGTCTTAGACGTTTATCTCATTTTACATGTGAGTCTTAGTAGGCCAAGCAAATAAGATTTTTCTCATCACGTGAGTCAAAAACTTTTATTAGCTAACTTNGTATGTGAAAACAATTCTTAAAATGTGGGATGAGGATATCAGTAAACGCATTTTTAAAAGTTATTATTTTATTTGGGTAAATTTAAACAGTAACAATGAGTAAAGAGTACTTCAAGAATTTTATTTTTGTGTTTACTTTTGTTCTACACGCTTTATATTTCAAGGTTTCAGTACCTAAAAACGCCAGAAATTTAACTATTTCACGGCCGAGAATACGGCCGCCAGCCACCTTAAAATTCATAAACGCAACGCGCTTTATTAAGATAGAAACATGCGACAACAGCGGCAGTACCAATAAATGGTTGTCATGGAAACGGACGTGCTAGTCTGCTTCTTTGGAATACCGCTATATTCCTAAGTTTTGAAATTTTAACAAGTATGCATCGTCGCGCCATCTATCAGCCACCTTAGGACCTATTCGCTAAATACATTCCCAAGAACCTTCTGTAGCGTAGCTATTTATTCTGTG
>NW_019416260.1:350248-390286 GCF_000390285.2 Anoplophora glabripennis | reverse complement strand
CGAAAACTATTGCACCTACAGCGCCCACTTTTGGCACACTTTTAAAGTATGACAAAACCCTCAACTTGTCATAGGTTTTATAAAATTTTAACAATAAATGCGATAGTTATAAACAAATAAAAAAATGGGCACTTTTCTTGTTTTTTTTTCAATTACTTTTTTGTTTATTAACCGATTTTAATTTAACAAGTCTCATTTTGTAGATAATTTTATTCCCTACAAGCTGTCTGAGAGTCACTTTTCGTTAAAATTGATGGTTTTCCTTGCAATGTGAAAAAACTGTTTTCCCCACTTATTTGTTTAAATAGAAAAGTTAGCTAATAAAATTTTTTGACTCACGAGATGAGAGATGTTTTGTATTAGGTTCCTTTAGACAATTTTACAATAATCTCGCGGATAGGAATTTTTTCGAGTTTCTCTTTTTTTTCGCTAATTTTCCTGGTCTAATAGTTTTTTTTTAAATTATGTTCTTGTTTTAAACTTTATGTGCATAATTTACTGCAAAATTTACAAATTTTTATAGGTCAGTGTCTACGCCAATGACCAAATAATCATTTGGGATTCATTTTTAGATTACGTGGACAATTCTACATAAAAAAGGTATACTTATTGAAGATCGGTATAGTGTATTGTTTTACCGAAAATCTCAGTTCATAGCACCCGATGCTTCTTAATAAAGGTTAAAGTTGCACCAATGTAATATACAAATTTTTTATTCATTTATGCTGACGCAATGGCACTGAAACTTCTAACGCCCTATATATAATGCAACATCAAATTTATAACAAGTTGATGAATAATATAATTGACCCTTAGGAGAAAAATACGAGCGAACGTTATAAATTATTTGTACGCCAACATGATAAATTTATGTCCATCCCAAGGACAATTTTCCGTAACTAACTTGGGTATTCCTTGAGGTTATCAAATACACCCATAAATTCATGAGAGATCACGTGAGAAGTAAATGTATTTATAAGGGGAGGAGGGAAAGCAGAAGGACGAAGGATAACAGTCCTGGAATTATGTTTGCGATAAAATTAAATTTTACAGCTCTCCAGCGTGTGGGAGTCTGTCGATACATCAGCCATAAAAATCTACAGAACGAAATTAATCGAGGAAAAAATATAAAACGCTTAAATTTGTGCCCACGCATTTGTTGAATGAAAAAAGTCCTTAAACAAGGGACAAATTCGACATTTATCTCACCCGGACTTCAAGGTGTCTTTCAGGAAATTAAACTTAAACTAATAAAATAATATTGTGTATTTTCTGCAAAAGAGACAATTAAAACTACGTGGTTTGACTTCTTGAACTCCCGTCCTGTCTCAGTTACCAGCTAGGGCGTGTCAGTGTGCGTCATAAGCGTACAAGTGATCAAAGTGGTTGCGGATTCTTGTATAATGGTTTGCATGTGTTTCAGTCGCGACGAATAGGAACATTTCCACGAGGGAGACAGTGGGGTATTTGAGAAATGATTTGTAACTATTTTGTATCACATCGAAGCTGGTGCAGTGATTGCCATGGATAATGCGCCTTACTATAGCCGACGAATAGAAAAATGTTTGCATGGAAAAAAGGAGTAACCATGGAAAGTTTCAATGGAAAACGTTTAAAAAAACAAATACTGTCTATTTGTCATTAAAAACATTTTATGTGGCGTTGCACAGGGTTCTGTGCTAGGGCCCATTATCAGTTCTTATTTATAATAGAAATGAGACTGATAAGCAAAGTTTTGTATTTAATATAATTCTAAACATCCTGTATATCTTAAATTAAAAACCCTTCTGTAGACTTATGAAGTAAATTTGTATTTTTTTTTGTTGCTTCATCATTCAGCTTCTCAGAGCAATTTCTAAATTAAAACATCGCGATTTTCTTGAGGGTCGCTCGCGATGATATTAATAAACTTGGGAAGTACGTTAATAAATCATTTTAATCAAAAACTCCGGGGATATTTCCGTAATGAAAAATGAGAAACACAGGAGAGTTTCAGCTGAATTAAAAATATTATATTCCTGTTTTTTAATGTTTTCGTTTTAATATTTCTTGGAAGAAACATGTCGGTAATACTAAAGTTCTGAATTTCCCCAAGCAAATTAATTTATGACTTAATATTATCTTTTTATACAGGGTGTTTCAGAAAGACCCCCCCGTTAAAACAGTTTTTTGTGTTACTATCTCCTCTTGTTTTCGAGATACAGAGCGACAAAATAAAATTTTTTAAATAGAATTTTTACGAAAATTTCCAAACGATGCGAAATATTTTTAGAAAATTTGGTATTCCGGGGTTTTTAATGATGCCAAATACGCTGGTCTAATTATTTTTTTGGATATTTCATAGAGGGCCCTAGTTATGCTACGTTCCTATTACGTTCTGACTTTTTAAGGTTAGGTTTTTTTACCATTCGAGCTCCAATTTCTAATGTACAATTTTATTTTCTAAAAATAATGTACTCTTATTAGAACTTCCTAATGTGGACGGTTTTCGAGAAAAAAGGCTTTTAATTGAACTCTTACAATATTACGGTGTACAAAATAAGCGACTTTTTTCAAAGTAGGCTTATGTCAAAACTTTGATTGATGGATGTCTCATAAGCAACGCATACATTCTTAGTAATATTTTAAACTCTAATTAACTTTATATCAAAATGTTAGTGACTGTAATTAATCATTACTAACTACAGTCACTAAAAATCACTAAAATTTTCATATAAAGTTACTTCGAGTTTAAAATATTGCTAAGAATATATGCGTTGTTTATGATAATCATCCGATAATCATCAAAGATGATGAAGTTACAATTGTAAGAAAACACTTTAGCACAGTTTGGGCTTGCTCAGCGTATAATCTGGCAATAATCGACCACCTTTAAATGTTTCTAAATGATGTGTCATTTTCTCGAATAACTAATTCTATTTCGTTTTACTACAGATTGGGTGAATATGTGTTTGATATAACAGATTGTGTCAGATGATCTAGGTGTTATATTTTGTGTATATATTGCACACAACTATCAATTTTTAATTGCAAATGACAATATCTTGAAGGCCTGCTTGATATTGTTTGATTTTAGTATGGCTTTTCACTTATCAGACCACAAAATGCTTCTAGAGAGACTCAAATATTTTGGACTTAATCTAGTTGCTGTCTCATTTTTTGAAAACTATCTTCGTCTAAATAATCAAGTTTCATCTTAATAGAGTTGTACCTCAAGGTAGTATATTTGGTTCAGTTTTATTTCCAATGCACCCTTTTCATTTGTTTCTTGAACCATCAGTATGCTATGCTGATGATCCTCAAATTAAAGAAATCTGAAAAGAATGGTACAATTCTTTTCATTCTTCTAAAAGACTACTAGCTTCTATTCCTTTTATATTATTTTTCTAATATATTTTCATATACAGGATAACTTCATAACTTCATTCATAACTTATTAAAAAAAATTGGGAATAGATGCGTCATGAAAATGGAGTCAATATCGTAAAAAAATTTTTTGTAAAATCCTTATAGTTTCCGAGAAAAAAATTACTGAAGTTGTACTATTTTCAACCTTTACATTGCTGGACTACTGTAGTCTCTAGTGTCATTCGTCCACGTGGCCCCAGGCGATTTCGAATACTGAAATCCGATTATAGTATTATCGTTATTGCGAAAGTGTTTACACTAGTTTTTCAAATGTCGAAAATGGCTTACTTGTATAATAACACGGGAGTTGATGGATATTTTTTAATTTGTGGTGACACAAGACAACATTTGTGTTATGATAAAGCATTTGTGTTATAGTGAAGCAAGACAACATTTGTGTTAGCTTGTAAAAACTGGGTAAGTCGGACACAAATGTGTCCACATCGGTGGACAAAATTTTGAACAGTTGTAGTAACATCAGGTATGCTAATTATTTTATTAAGTAAAACCACGCCAACTGCATGCTTTGACTTGGGCAAGGTCAGGTTTTCAGTGTACTAGTTCCAGTGTATTTTTAAATCATTTTCGAAATGCTTTTTTTGATTTTTTTTTTACAAATTTGTATTTGTGAGAGTCCCCTGTACACTCAAAAATTTTTTTGGGTAACTTTTGAATCACCCTGTATACGCTCGTATTTTTATGTTTTTGTATATTTATCTGTATTGTTTTTTCGCAGTCGGTTATAAATTTCACTGCTTTCAGTTCCTCAGCCTCAGCTAAGAAACTTCGACCTGGCCTTGTTGTTCTCGCGCTAAGCTCTGTGGGAGCGGGCTCGCTATCAAAACGCCTAGATCCGCCTTGGCGTGCATTTTTTTCATATTTCAAAGCACCCTGCGACTTATACGAATACACAACTCTCCCGGTTGCTTTAAAGATATTTTTAAGAAACATCTCGATTTATACGCCTGCGGGGTATATCGGAAGAAATATGTAATATCGAATGTCTTCGATATCGAAAAATGGCCTCCGGGATACAATAGGCTTTGAATACAATGTGGCACAATGCAACAAGTTACACAAAAGGAACGGAATGAATAGGAGGTTGGAGAAGGGCTCGACTCAAGCATCGTTATGCGATTCACAAAGCAATTAGACGTAAAGGCAAGGACCTGGTGAGATCTGATAATAATAATAATGAACTGGCGTCTGATACATATAAGTAAATTTGTTTTTTTTTAACCAAATAATACGGGATGGTTTAGAAATATGTTCTAAATAATTATTTACAGGTATTTCTCTTGTATGCGAAGGCAATAAAGACTAGTTACACTAATAAAGCGTTGATGGACGGGGTATTACAGCTTGCTGACAGCTCGCAATGGTCGGGAAGTTGTTGATGAGTTTTTCGCCAAGAGGCCAATTTCTCAAATAACTCAATAAATGAAATTTGTAATACTTGTAAATCAAAAGGTAATTCGTTTCAGATTGAAACTTGGTTTAATCGTTAATTTAGTCAAAAAATTTTGTTACGCTCAAGAAACCCTGAAAATTTGATAAAAAAATATTTATTTGTTTACGAGTATAAACAACTGTTTATTAGAAATAACATTTTTTCAATTGCAAAAACGCGGTTGTTAACGTTATAATAAAGGGCCTTTTGAGGACCCATTTGTTTCGTCTTGACTTATATTTTCAAGATACGCAATTGGAAATTGTAATTTCATAGGCTAACCTCCTCAAAACTGCGTATAAACAAATAGTGTAATTTGTTTCGTTAATAACATTGCGAAGAATGAATATTTTTTTAAAGTCGTAAATATTCGTAATCACGACTAAAAAAAAATCGTTCAGGGACCATTTTTAGCCGAAACAGCGTTTTTTTTTTAAATTCATAACTTGTTTATTTATAAACATTAAGACTTGAAATTTCGAGAATAATTCAATCAACCCTTAAACTTCATATAAGATATCGAAAAAAAAATGCATTTTAGTTATTTTTAATCCTCGAATACATTTTTACACCTGGAATGTGGTGGGGGAAATAAGACAGAAAGAGACTTCAAATATTAACTACCCGAAAATTTTGCGATATCTCCGGTAATTGTGGACCAAATTTAACGTTTTTTTAAATCTGGGGTAGCGCATGAAAACAACTGCACGGTCCATTTCGCAATAATTAATTATTAATTTGTTATAAACTATTAATTTTGTAAAAAAAAATTTTTTTTCGCATATTTTTCGAGAAATAATTTTTCACAATGGTACCAATAAACAATTTTCTTTAAATACAATATATTTATGGAAAAAAAAACAAATTTTCAGGGTTTCTTAAACGTAACAAAATACAACTTTTACTGCAGTTTAGAGACGATTTATGCTCTTTTCTTCTATTTATAGCAAATTCAAATTTCGCTGGTTTTTTGCAATTATTTAGACAAATTGTCAATGGATTTTAATTTAGCAGGCTTCAAATGAAGCGCTTTTTGAAAACAAAGTATAAACAAAAGCAAAAACTCCTGTTGGAGAGCACCTTTTAATACAGCTAAAAAACTCCATTTTTGGTAATTTTACATTATAATCATTGTTTAAATAATGATCTTGTTGTTTTAAACCAGGGATGCACATACCGCGGCCCACGGGCCGCATGCGGCCCGCTGTCGATGTTTATGCGGCCCGCCAACGAATTTTAAAAGTATTCTACTCGCCGCGCTCCGGTCCAAGCATATTATTACGAGACTAGAAATCTGTCGCATCAACTAGAATACAGATTCGCGAAACACGTCGATCCCCGAACAAAGTGGATGGTTCTCGATGTTTGGTAACTCGTATAAATACGACGCATCGCCGGCTACGGAGTAGAAGTTTTGACTACGGATAAGCGAACGTTATACTGTTTGAGAACTGTAATCTGTGACGAGTAAATATTTCGTCGTTCGAACTTGGCTTTTACCGACTGTAACATATAATATTAATTTTGATATGGATAAACCAGGCCCCAGTAAGAAACGTAGTCGTAAGGTTGAAGATGAAAATCGACAGTTTCATGATATTTGGACCGAAAAATACTTTTTTATTTAATCGCATAACAAAATTGTCTGTTTAATATGCAAGAGTAGTGTTTCTATTCCGAAGGAATATAATGTGAAAAGGCACTATGAAACCCAGCATCCAACTTTTACCAAATTAACTGGCGAAAATCGAACGCAAAGAATTTCCACTTTACAACGGGAACTAATAGGCCAGCAATCTATGTTTACAAAACCAATTCAAGATGCTGAAACATCCACTGAAGTTAGCTTTGAAATATCTCGAATAATAGTGAAAACTTGTCGGCCTTTTAAAGATGGTGAGTTTGTTAAGCACTGTTTGTATATCGCCGCAAAAAAAAATTGTCCGGAAAATGTAAAGAAGTTTGAAAAAATTCAGTTAAATCGGATGACTGTTCAAAGAAGAATTACCGCATTAGCAGATAATATAGAAGAGCAATTAGCTACGAAATCGAGAAGTTTTGAGTATTTTTCTATAGCGCTAGACGAATCTACAGATATAAGTTCAACTGCTCAACTATTAATATTTTTACGAGGTGTAACGCAAAATTTTGAAGTGAGTGAAGAACTGATTGGTATAAGTTCTTTGACAAGTCAAACCAGGGGAAGTGACATGCTCAAAGCTCTTCTAGAAAAATGTTCTATAATGGATTTGGATTTAACGAAAATATCTGGAATTACAACTGACGGAGCACCTTCAATGGTTGGAAGTACATCTGGGATAGTAACTCTGTTAAAAACATATTTACAAACTAAAAACATAAATACCAAGGAATTAATGCAGTTTCATTGTATTCTACATCAAGAGGCCCTCTGTTCAAAATTATTGGGATTTGAAAATGTTATGAAAGTTGTAGTACCTACCGTAATCTTTATAAAATCACGAGGTCTCAATCACCGACAATTCAAACAATTTCTCGAGGATATTGAAAGCGAATATGGTGATCTCCTGTTTTACACTGAAGTAAGGTGGCTAAGTCGTGGGTTGACACTACAGCGATTTCTTAACTTGATTGAAGAAATCCAACTATTTCTGGCGGAAAAGAAAAACGACGTCCCCGAACTCGACAACCCTGATTGGCTGTGTGACTTAGCGTTTCTTGTAGACATCACAAATCACTTGAATGTCTTAAATACGCGACTCCAAGGCAAAGATCAATTGATTTCGCAGCTATACTCTCATGTTTCGTCCTTTCAATGCAAATTGAGTCTTTTCAGGACACAAATCAATTCAGCCAATTACGGCCATTTTCCGAACTACAAAAAAATTATGGAGAAGTTCAATAAAACTGACGTCAATTTCGCTCATGTTGAAAAAATTGATATTTTGATACAAGCTTTTGAAAATCGTTTCGTAGACTTCAAAAAAGTTAAACCGCTATTGGACATTTTCAGCAATCCTTTCAACATTTCACCCGAAAATGCGCCGGAATTAATGCAGCTGGAATTAATAGACATGCAAAATGATGATAATTTAAGAAACAAATTTAATGAAGGTAATTTACTCAACTTCTACCGTTGCGTTGATAAAAACGCTTATAAAGAGTTGCGAATAAATGCATTGAAATGCGCAAGCTTATTTGGATCGACGTATATTTGTGAACAAACGTTTTCAGTGATGAAACTTAACAAAACGAAAAACCGAAACCGTCTGGCAAAGGAAAATTTTGAAGCAATTATACGTGTGGCTACAAGTAATGTGGAGCCAAATATAAAAAAACTTGTTAGTTCAAAGTTAGTCATGCATCAAAATAATAAAACATGAAATATTACATTGTAATGATTACATAATTATTACAACAAACATTTTTGAAGGTTATTTTATTTTTATCATTGTATTTCATACTATTTAAAAATAAAAAATTTTGTGACAAAAATAAATATTGTTTGTAGTGGCCCGTCCTTGGCTTATATTTTTCCCGAGTGGCCCCTCTTCCCTATAAGTCTGTGCATCCCTGTTTTAAACCGATACTTTTTGGGAAATATTATTTCATTTTTCTTAAACCAAGTTTCAATCTGAAACGAATTTTTTTACAATTTTTTTTTCATTTATTGGGCTAAAACCCCTCTGGATTCGTGCAGCTTGTAGCTTGTAGCTTGTAACTTTTGAACTTTATTAGACTTTTATGATAGCTGTTGCATCAGGTACACCACTTTTACTCCATTGGGGGTGTCTCGAATCCGATATAAAATATAATAAAACGACTTTTATTCCCTGCCGTTTTATTTCGCGTTCGTGATTTTATTCGTCGAACACTCAAGTCTCAATGCATATTTGCCAGGTTCGCAAACTAGAATTATGTGTTTACCTCGACATTGCAACAATCCAACAGTCATACATTGTCGTTAGTATTCTGCGTACGCTTGTCACTATATGGGACGCGTGATCAAGGGGAAAATTGCTTTAATTTGGTTTGATTTATAGGTTCTATTTTAAAAAAATATAAGGATGTTAAGAAAATCTTTTATAATAAAAAGCTTCTCAAAACTGCTACAATAGTTGAAGACTAAATCGGTTATATATCGTCCAAAGCAGTCTAACATTTTGACGAAAGTAGAAATCGAAACATTTCTATGTTATATTTGATGACTATTAAACAAAAAAAAGGTTTCGAAAAGCCCAACACAAATCTTTATTTCGTACAATTTACAATTTTCTGCCCGGTCTAACTCGAACGAGCGTTCATTCAACGATAATCTCCTGTTAATCTTATAACTATAAACAACTATAAAGCGACTTCTTGTTATAAATGCATATTTTATTAACAAATAAATAGAAATATTTGATGAACATAACATTTTATTAATTATTATGAATGAATATTTATAGTACCTACGTAATTGTACAGTTATTACATTTAGTAACATTTATAAAATCTGGATAATTATTCCCATCGCGTTTACTAATTGTCACATTTTTCTCAAAATGATTTACCGCTCCATTTCAGTCACCGGATGCTCAATATTATCTGACTGATCCATTAACACAGCATGATGCGACGTACTACTAGAACCAGGAGCTGAAGTGTCATTGTAAAGAATCCTGTTGGCCATTTAATTTTTGTTACTTAAACTGTCAGCAACATAACTTTCAGCAATTGTGGTTGATTTTCACCCACCATGTCTCTCGATCGCTAATACATCAACCATCAACTCCTGTATTAGCCAGTAACGTTACCGATGTTCTTCGGAATTAATGGTCTGTATATGTTTCAGGATGTTCTAGTTTAAAAAACTGTGCAATCTTATTAGGAATCATAGAAATGGTACTCTTCCGAATGATTGGTTGTAACATCTACCTGCTTGGTAGAGCATAAAAAGGCGTGAAATTTCAGTTTTAATTTCCTAATCTTGATATATTTCTTGAGAATTTCTAGGTGAGAAACATAACCCAAACGAGAAGTAATACTTACCTCCTTTATGGTGTAAATAACTATTGTTCTAGTAGAAAAAACGGTATTGTTTCCAGTCAACTAACTCGTCTTTTTGATACTTAGATTTTTAGCCCTGTATCCAACTATTTCCTCTTAAGAAATGCGATTAGTCTAAGGTATTTATCAACATTTGCGTTCCCTTTCACAGCCAAAGTGGTTTTCACCATGAAGTAGTAGCACCAAACTAAATAAGATTCTTTTCCAGCAATAAATCTTCTGTTGCTACTTTCACACTATTTCTGAATCGCTTGAACCTTTTTTTTATTAAACACACAGTAATAAATACAAACGACGTGGCGACTTTAACCACGGCGTATTGTCTATGTCACCGTAGCAACGAAAAAAAAGTGTAATATCTAGTAACAAGTTAGGATGATAGAGGGATAGATGTCATCAAATACAAAATACATAGCATGTCAAATGGTCATAGTGGTGTAACGTTTTTAAAGAATCATTTTTAAAATTCAAACAAATATTTAAAAAAATGCACTGCTGTAGATAAAGTATTGTAACGAGCGTTCAAATAAAAACGTGGTCAAGTTGGTTCTGAAAATTTGGACGTAGGGCGTAGCGTATAGCAAATGAACTTAAACGTCATCTATCAAAGCGCTGTATCGCCGCTTTGTTATTGAAACTGACAGCTGCTATACAGCTCGTTGAGAAATGAGGTTAAGTTGGTCGCTATAATCTACGCCCTACGTCCAATGTGTCAGAGCCAACTTCGACCACGTTTTTATTTGAACGCTCGTTACATCACGCTTGTTGCAAATGAGTTTTTACCTCACTCGTTTGACAGCAAAATTCGCAAAATCTAGCCACCACACTTATTATGTAATATACTATTACCGGGCGATCCAGAATGATGGAAACTGATATCACACGTAAATGATAAAAAGATATTAAAATTTACTTCCATTTGATCAAAATTACTTTCCGTTTTCTTAGATTTCCGACCGACACGATATATCAATTCCGTGAGACATCCGTACTTCCCTGTGTGATTGATGGACAACGGCACACAAAATATTTGTAAGTAGTCTCTCTGCACAAATACTTCACGGGAACAACTCCTCTATTAGCATCTCAAATAAAATTAAGCCAGACCTGGATCCGGCCTTGGAGAAAAAAATGAATTATATTTAATTCCGTTTCTCGCCAAAGCAAATTCCCTTTCCCGATGGAGCCCGTGCTGATGAGAATTCCGATATAATGATGTTTTCCAGATTAATATGAAGTGCGACGGACTTACGTTAACGAAAAAGAAGAACGTTTCTGCTCATAAATTTTATCCTTGCAAGTTCAGGATCAGATAATGCGATTTATGTGTGAAAAGTTTTCTCGTTAACGCCAACATAGTCTCTGTGGGGCTCCTATTTAGATATTCAATTTGAGAATGTACGTCGTTACTAATTTTAACTTATTTAAACGAGAGTTATCGTTCGAACAATTTTCTTTACATCATTGAACAATAATTTGAAAGGAATACCTAATTATGGTTTTTAAATCAAGCAGTAGGTAACTTTGGTGATGCCCTCTGTTAGATGTTAGTTGGTTATTAGTCATATTCGGCATAAATGGAAACTTCCTTGACAAATATTGATAATAATTCACGTCTACTCTCTAGACCTAGACTCTAGACAAATATCAGTACGCGACTTGTTGACGTAATAACATTGGATTTTGGTGTTACATATTATTATGTAATTTGGTGATTGGTAGCGGTGTATTTATTATTTTGATATTATTTATTTATTTTTATTATATTATAATTATTATTTAATTTGGTGATTAATTTTGTTTCTGGTGTGTAAATTTTGTGTGTGTATAAGAATTAATTATCCGTTTGGGCGCCTTTTTTTATGTAAAATGTCATTTGGGTGTATTTATATCTAATTTTCCATTGAGTGTAGGTTCTGATAAGAAATTTTAATAATAATGACAAACATAGACGAACTAGACTTTCTTACCTTATTATTGCTAACATCGCCTCCGGCAGCTTTACTTTGTATAAATAATGTTCACAGTGTAGACAGGATTTTATTAGTGTAGATAGGAATGTTCATTTTCTACACTGTCCCTCAAGAAAAAACACTATTTTATCAATAGCATGAGTCCTTACCTCATAGGGGCGGTTCTATGCTCTTTTAATTAACCTTTACTATTTAATTTTGGGTAAGAAACATTGAATAAAAGCAAAATTGGAAATATTTACACAAGATGACATTTATTACTTATTTATCTTTCAATTTCGAACAATATTTTTATGAACACAGAAACTAGAATATTTTTTTATATACTTTTACATGAATAATTGTCTGAGAAATGCCTTATTCTACCTATCATAATTGAGAAAATGTTTGGTTAACCAATTATAATTATTTTAAACGTTTTTCAAAACAAATCAACTTATACTACGAACATTTGAAATTAAACTAATACTTAAATTATGGAATGTTCAAAATTGTCAATTTAAATTTTAGTCACTGACATTGTTTATAGTTTGAAACGGGTTTTGTATTTCACAAATAGCTTTTATAGTTCGAATTTGTAACACTTTATGGCATGGAGAAAACTCTTATGCAACTGGACTTACTTGGTTTCGTTCTGGCTGGCAATATGCGGTCGTCTCTATAACCTCACTTTATTGTTGTCGTTTTCTGCTATTCTCGTGCGTTGAAGATGGCTGTTGGGTCTGTGTAGAGTGCTTCCTGGTGTTTTTGATATTGTTTGGGGAGCCACAGGACAACATCCACGCCTCACCAGTCTCTAGAAGCTCCTTCTGCCTCTCTCTCAGCTTTTTGACTCCTCTCAATGTTTTTTTGTTTTTCCCGGTACCAGGTAAATTCACTGATTTGTTCTTTCGCCATTGGTTGCTCGTATCCCTGTTATCATTTTCTAACTGCTCAATTTCTCCAGCATGTTGCGATGAATTTGATTTTAATTAACTTACGGCGTAATTTATATTTTATAACTGCGTAGTAGATTTTATACGTCTTAATACTAATTTACAAGAAATTTTTATATGATATTTTGCATGACAAATTTTTTTATAAGAAACTTCTAGCCTGTGTTTCTGATGTTATAATATTTGAACTTTCTTTTGTACTAGATTATTTAACATTAATTTACTCATAAAATCTCTAAATTGGCCCTTCTTGTGGCATTGTCTTTTACTTTAATGCTTCTACTTCGTACCCAAAATTTATTTTCTTGACATGTTTATCATTAAAACGTATTATTTAACATTTTGACTGATAATGTTTTAGGTTTATATGAAATAACTATGAAATGAGCTTTTTATTTTACTTTAAAAGTACTTTGTCTTTATTTTATTCTACATTATAATTTCATGAAAATTTTCTATGCTATTTCTCGGTGTTGTGTCTTGAGATACAGTGTGTTCATTTCAATATACAGGGCGTCACAAAAAAACTCGATCCACTTCTATAATGTTCTAGAATAAAATAAATCAGTTAAAAGTTGTAAGGTACCAAAAAAGCAATGTACTGCTGACCTTGGGTTTGACCTTGACGTTGTTTCAAGGTCAAACCAAGGTTAACCTGAAAATATTGATCGAAACACCTTATTCGCTATGCCAACAATCGATAGAGCGTCAAATTTAATGTCCGAATATGTGGTTGGAAAATTTTTCCTATATGACCTTGCAGGCCATTTAGAGGTCAAACTAATTTTTCTCTGAATAACTCGACAAAAGTGTTTTAAACAAAATTTGTAAGATTTTGAATGGAAAATTAGATGGTGACCTTGAATTCGACCTAACGACTGTATGTATTTTTCAAAATTGTTATCAAGATCATTCTAATAGTTTAGGTGAAATTGTCTATTAAATTCTGTCAGTTTTCTATCTAGTTTTTTGTGAAAAATTATTTTGACCTTTAAATAACCTTCAAGGACATCCTGAGAAATTGTATATTCTCAGAATCCGACATAAAATTTGTATCCGTTACTAGCTTAAAAAATAGAACATTCCATTTGAATTATGTTTGACCTTGATACTTGTGATGAAAGTCTAATACAAGCTCGTCACCCAATTTGACATTCATACAAAATTTGTTTAAAACATTTTTGTCGAGTTTTTCAGAGACAAATGCAGTGCTCTATCGATTTCGGGCATAAAAAGTAAATTTATAAGTTGACCTTCATGCGACTTTGAAACTTATGATGCACGTAAAATCCATGATCACTACCATGTTTGTTTTTTGATATTCTACAATTTTTATCTGACATTTTTTTTTGCTCAATCCTGAAAAATTATCGGGGAATTCGTGTCTTCATGGATCACCCTGTGTTATGGTTTCCAGGGCCGGCACCAGGGTATTTTCCGTCTGAAGTAAATATTTCCATACCGCCCTAACAAAAAATGCCTCGAAATATACTTATTACCGTTTAAAAAGAGAATTTACTCACCTTTCCGTTGGTCTAACAAAGATCTAAGAAAAATTGTGTTTTCAGTTAAAAACATCTTTTAATTCATCCCAACACAATCGCGCTTATCAAAATGGCCATAAGTTTTACAAAGCATAGTACTAATATTGGAATAAAGCTTCGCGACAAAAAGCCCCGTGGGCGTACTTTTTATATTTGCCTACAAAACCATCGACGACAAATTTAATTGCTCATTTACGGCGTAAATTTCGTTACAGGGCCGCCAACCGCGACGCAAAACCTCCCCGTTCGTAGATGCCGCGGCGAGATAGAACAATTAGTCGGGAAAGGCTAAAAACTTCGGTCCTATTCAGGGGCTAAATTACAAAGCTGATTTCCGGAGGTGAAAAACTTCCGGAAAGTGGATCAGCGGTGGGAGAAGGCGATAGAACGGGTCCCTTTATCGGCGAAGTGTCTCGGAGGTGCTGAAACAGCGGATTGTTCAAAGAAATTTAAGGAATCGGGAATATACTATGTTTTAGTTGGTTTAGATGCCCTGGTCTTTCTGATCTGAAATTTTTCTTTAATGTTTTAATAATTTTTTTGTTGAATCCTAAATTTATTTCAAATTGTAGAAGAGCCTACAAGGCTTGCTTCCAAATCAACACTTGTTGAAATGTTGGAATTAAGACAAAAAGACAACACATTCGTGACAAAAAAAAGATTGGGGTATTATAAAGATATCAAGAATTACGTCCCTCCTTTCGATATAAATGGTACACCGTCATATTTATAGTCTAAGCTGAAGAGATTATATTCCAGTGGAATTAGAGTTTGAATGTGGAAAAATGATTAATTGAAAATTATTCATCGAACTTGAAACGTTCGAGTAAGAAATCTCGCGCGCGTCGAGAGCGGTGTTCACGCAAGTGCGTGGGCCTGGCGCTCCTTCTCCCGCGTACATGCCGTTGATTAACGTTAACTTTTGCTACTGCTAGTGCGTTTATTACATGAACTATCAATGTAAAACTTTCTGAAAACAAAAGTTTAACCCTCTCTTTAATAGTCTCTAAAATCCCGGTCCGATAGGTCCAATAGTTATTTAACGTTATAAAAAAGCTGTCTTGGAAACAAAAAGGATATTTCTCTTTTTTTAAATTACAGTAAAAATAAGCTCTATTTAATGCAAAAAGAGTGAATTCCCGAGCGGCTTTTGCCTGACTCTGGGACAATTTGTTTGTAATAAATTGAAGGACATATTTTATGATAATATTCCCATGAAAAAACATATATCGACATCTTACCCTCCTTGGTTTAATGGTCATATTATTTATAATATTAAACAAAAGCACTCATGTTGGTGAAGGTTTAAAAAGTTTAATAACGATGATGATTTAAATGCATTTAAACGTCTTAGATCACAGATAAAATCTGATATTAAATTAGCATATGAAGCCTACCTTCACAATATTGAATTTAATATAAAATCAAGTCCAAGGAAATTCTGGACTTATTTTAATTCTCAATTTAATTTAGCACCTCTTCCTTACATACTGAAATATAATGATGACTTAATCGACGATCCCCAATTGATAGCTAATACATAGTTTTGCATGATAAATAACAATTATATCTATAATTCTCCATCAGCATCATCAAATATTTCTATTAGTCAAACTGATGTTATTAATGCCATTAAAAGAATTAAACCTACTATGACTACGGGCCCAGACTTAGTTCCTCCATTTTTGGTTAAAGATTGTGCTACTGCTCTGGCGGAACCACTTGCTTTTATTTTTAACTTAATCCTTAATTCCTGTTATTTTCCGGATCTTTGGAAACTGTCCAGAATATGCCCCATTTATAAAAAAGGTGAAAAACCTGAACTGACGTTCTTTTCAAGGATTCCATAGCATACATACTATGAAATTACTTTGTGAATCCTTTGTTAGGTCAAAATTGCAATATTCATCAATTGTTTGGAGTCCTTTTTATTGTGCACAAATTGAATCCTTGGAAAAAGTTCGAAGAAAATTTTCAAAATTTGTCGCATTTAAGCTTGACGGAATATATCCTGAAAGAGGATATCCACATAATGCACTACTTGATCGTTTTCATTGTAATGAGTTAAAAACACGTAGAATTACACATCAAATTGTCTTTTTAGATAAAATACTAAACAACTTAATTGATTGCACCTGGTTACTGAACAAAATTCAGATCAAAGTTGCTAGGCTTGCTTCTCGTGAAAATAATGTATTTAAATTACCCACTGTAAGAACTAACGTTATGAAATCATCTCCTTTATATCAGATGATTGTTAACTATTACAATGTTGAGGAAAGGTAGATATATTTCTTCGCACTAATAATGAAATTAAAAAGCGGACTCTTTACTGTTAATTTAAAGTTTTAATATTTTATTTTTGTTTTTACTATTTTATTGATTCGTGTCTATCTATATATATTTATATAAGTGTATTTGTGTGCATATGTATTTATATATTTTATGTCTACTATGTATTTATTTATGTGTAATGAATTTATATATTTTTATATCTACTATAGTTTTGCTGGTCTAATATATATTTTTCTCTGTGTATATGTATGTCTACTATATTTTGTGCTGGTATATTGCCATGTTCAATTTTATTATTATTAATTCTATTTATTGACATATATTTCCGAATGCGTTGTTCTTTGTACCCTGTATGATGAACTTTTCCTTCCCCCCTTGAGACTTATTGTTAGATATGGGTACATGTATGAAAAATGACGTCTCAGTTCATTTCCCTGTGNTGAAAAACTTCCGGAAAGTGGATCAGCGATGGTAGAAGGCGATAGTACGGGTCCCTTTATCGGCGAAGTGTCTCGGAGGTGCTGAAACAGCGGATTGTTCAAAGAAATTTAAGGAATCGGGAATATACTATGTTTTAGTTGGTTTAGATGCCCTGGATAACACGCTGGTCTTTCTGATCGGAAATTTTGATGTTTTGTAGGAGACATTAACATTGATTTACTGGATCGAAGTTACTCTAATGTTTTAATAATTTTCTGTTGAATCCTAAATTTATTTCAAGTTGTAGAAGAGCCTACAAGTGTTGCTTCCAATTCAACAACACATACATTTTAAAAACTAAGAAATAAAGCATTTTGTAGACAACAAACACATCGTGAAAAAAAAAGGGGTTTAACCATTTCTTTAATTGTCTCTAAAATCCCGGTCCGATACGTCCAATTGTTAATTAACAATTAACGTTATAAAAAAAGCTGACTTGGAAACAAAGAGGAGATTTCTCTTTTTTTAAATTACCGTAAAAATAAGCTCTATTTTTGCCTGACCCTGGGACAATTTGTTTATAATAAATTGAGGGACATATTTTATGACAATATTCCCATGAAAAAACCCACATCGAAATCTTACCCTCCTTGGTTTAATGGTCATATTATTTATAATATTAAACAAAAGCACTCATGTTGGCGAAGGTTTTAAAAAGTTTAATAACGATGATGATTTAAATGCATTTAAACGTCTTAGATATTTCTATTAGTGAAACTGATGTTATTATCCTTCATTTTTGGTTAAAGATTGTGCTACCGCTCTGGCGGAACCACTTGCTTACACTCAATCCTTAATTCCTGTTATTTTCCCGATCTTTGGAAACTGTCCAGAATATGCCCCTTTTATAAAAAAGGTGAAAAACCTGAACTGACCAATTATAGGCCTATTACTATTATCTGTAATTTTGCCAAGGTTTTAGACATTACTCTTCATAACTTCATTTATAGTCGAGTTTCAAACGCAATATCTATTGAACAACATGGCTTTATGAAGAACAGATCAACGGTTACTAACTTGGTCACAAAATCTCAATACATAACTGAAAAGCTTGACCCACAGAGTCAAGTGGATGTTGTGTATACTGACTGCTCTAAGGCGTTCGACATACTCGACCACGGAATTTTTTTGTATAAATTAACAGCGTTTGATCTCAGCATACCAATGATTAATTTGTTGAAGTCGTATCTGCAGAATAGATACCAATTTGTTCAATTCCGGGGGGTATAAATTTGAAAAGTTTCAGCAGAGGTCGGGTGTACCACAAAGATCTATTTTGGGCCCATTATTGTTCGTAATGTTTATTAATGACATAATTGCGAATGTTAACTGGGTACACTGTTTGTTGTATGCTGATGATCTAGAATTATTCACAGAAATTACATCTCAATCTTTAAATTACCTCTAAATGCAGATAAATGTAATGTAATGTCTTACACGTAAAATTAACTACATCAAATATAACTATAACCTTGATAGTTCTACGTTGCAAAGGTCTCAGTACATAAGAGATCTTGATGTTGTTTTCGATACTAAATTAAATTTTATAAAACACATTGGGATAGTTGCATCATCTGCTTATAAATCATTAGGTATTATTATACGTTCATCTCAAGGATTCACCAGCATACATACTATGAAATTGTACCCTTTTGTACCCTGTATGATGAACTTTTCCTTCCCCCCTTGAGACTTATTGTTAGATATGGGTACATGTATGAAAAATGACGTCTCAGTTCATTTCCCTGTGGAATTTGTCGAGAATCCGCGAGATTTTCAGGTGATCTATGGCCATCCACCNGAATCTTTGGAAAAAGTTCAAAGAAATTTTTTTAAATTTGTCGCATTTAAGCTTGACGGAATATATCCTGAAAGAGGATATCCACATAATGCACTACTTGATCGCTTTCATTGTAATGATTTAAAAACACGCAGAACTACACATCAAATTGTCTTTTTACATAAAATATTAAACAACTTAATTGATTGCACCTGGTTACTCAACAAAATTCAGATCAAAGTTCCTAGGCTTGCTTCTCGTGAAAATAATATATTCAAGTTACCCACTGTAAGAACTAACATTATGAAAGCATCTCCTTTATATCAGATGATTGTCAACTATTGCAATGTTGAGGACAGGTTAGATATATTTTCTTGCACTATTAATGAAATTAAAAAGCGGATTCTTTACTGTTAATTTATAGTTTTAATACTTTATTTTTGTTTTTACTATTTTATTGATTCGTGTTTATCTATATGTATAAGTGAATGTGCGTGTATATGTATCGATTTTTTTAGGTATTTATTTATGTGTAATGATTTTATATATTTTATATCTACTATAGTTTTGCTGGTCTAATATATATTTTTCTCTGTGTATATGTATGTCTACTATATTTTGTGCTGGTATATTGCCATGTTCAATTTTATTATTATTAATTCTATTTATTGACATATATTTCCGAATGCGTTGTTCTTTGTACCCTGTATGATGAACTTTTCCTTCCCCCCTTGAGACTTATTGTTAGATATGGGTACATGTATGAAAAATGACGTCTCAGTTCATTTCCCTGTGGAATTTGTCGAGAATCCGCGAAATTTTCAGGTGATCTATGGCCATCCACCGAACAATTATGCGCATAAAACAAATATGAAGGCAATTCAACACTTTTTATCAACACGGAAGTATTTGTTTCTCTCCAGACATAGACAAGTCGATCACATATTGCTTAACGCCCTATAACGATAATCCAGGACAAAATAAACATTAACTGTAATTGGAATACGAATTTACCTACCCAGTTTGCTGGCTTTCGAGTTTTTGCGATCGATACGACTACCTTTGCGCATAAATTTACACAGAGAATTAACACAAAGTCACAGTGTACTACATTAAAATTGCACAAGCACACAAAACAAAAAAGTGGCCAGTTGTTTTGATCAGGCCCTGTTAGTGCTATGTTTTCGAACCCGCTGAATAGGAATCTGAAGTCAGTTTGCCGTCAGCACCCACGATTGTCGAGAGAATTACCCACAAATCCTCAAAAAATTGGTTATTTGCGAATATGTTCAAGGATTGTAACGTTGTTGCTTGTAGATATTGAATGAAATCGAGTTTAAAATACTTATACAGGGTGTTCTGAAAAACACTAGCATAAATTCAGGGCCTGATAGAATTTCAAAAAATATTACAATTTGTTCCTATGAATCATGGGCGTATCTTTTTGCGTTTTCACGGTACAGGCCGTTGAAAATTTTTTAGAGTCTAGTTTCGGTTCTATCTTCCACAAAATTCAACTGAGTGAACTGAAATTTTGTTATGTGGGGTTTCTGGGCATGCTAAATACTCTGGAGTTAATATGAGTTCAATATGAAGGCATAAGTCCCAAAGTTGTAGGAAAATTCATGAAAATTTTTACGTCTTTCTCGTTCATGCCATTTTGCATGCACGTAGGAAACTACATTATAAAGTCATATAAATGTAGGCATAAGTCCACACCGGATTTTCATGTTGTAAATTAATTTGATTTTTAATACGAGTCAAGTCGACAAAGTAGAAAAATAATAGAAAATTGAAACCATTTTTTTTGTTTATGCCAAATTATATAATATTTTTAATTTTTAAAATTTAAATCTATTCATTTACGAATAGGCACAAACGAGAAATTTGTGGCAATATTATATAATTTTTCTTTTTCTGATCATGACTCAAAGAATAATTAAAAATCATTTCTAATATGTGGGGACTTAAGCCGAAATAGTTTATTATTAACTTTCATTAAATACATGAATTACTTATATTTATAAAAATTAAAAATACGCTAAATGCAAGTAAGTATAAGTATTTCGAAAATTGCGTAGGCGATGAAATAAACTTTTTAAAAATTTTTACATACGACGGTACCTTGTGGCATTCATGCCACTCTTGAAAATGGCTTTTAGTAATATTTTCTACTCGTGTACGAAACGGCATAAACGAGAAAATTGTGGCAATTTTCTATTATTTTTCTACTTTGTCGACCTGACTCGTATTAAAATTCAAAATAATTTACAACATGAAAATCCAATGTGGACTTATGCCTACATTTATATGACTTTATAATGTAGTTTTCTACGTACATGCAAAATGGCATAAGCGAGAAAGACGTAATTTTCATGAATTTTCCTACAACTTTTCAAAAAATTTTTAGCATATTGTCCTCACCAGGGACTTATACCCTTTAAAAAAATGAATACTTTCACTTTTTTCTTTGCAATAAGGTTTAATTTATTCACGAGAAAAACGTTGACCAAAACGAAAAATTGTCCGCACCTTTTCCAAAGCCCTATTTTCTTTAGTCCTTATAGTCCAATTAACTAAGCCTTTAAATCGAAATTTTGTCAACTTGGCTGACTTTTTGATATGAGTTAGTTTAAGGTATATTATAACAATAAGTGAGAGTAATTTTTTGTTCAACCCCCGGCCAAGGGTGNAAAATAATTTACAACATGAAAATCCAATGTGGACTTATGCCTACATTTATATGACTTTATAATGTAGTTTTCTACGTACATGCAAAATGGCATAAGCGAGAAAGACGTAACAATTTTCATGAATTTTCCTACAACTTTTCAAAAAAATTTTAGCATATTGTCCTCACCAGGGACTTATACCCTTTAACAAAATGAATACTTTCACTTTTTTCTTTGCAATAAGCTTTAATTTATTCACGAGAAAAACGTTGACCAAAACGAAAAATTGTCCGCACCTTTTCCAAAGCCCTATTTTCTTTAGTCCTTAGTAGGACTTATGCCAATGTTTTTTTATGAGCTTTTCGAATATAATAATATCATATTTCTAATGGGCATTAATGAGAAATTGGTAGACAAATAAAGATGTTTTTCACATTTTCTTACAAAGTTTTCAATTTTTAGGTCCCTTGCGACACTTATGCCAAAAACATTTTGTGATAAAATCGATACTTCTCTTCAACTTACGAACATGGCATAAGTGAGAAATACGTCGCTGTACACATTATTTTTTTGAAAAGGAAAATTTAATTTTCACAAAGGTGTCCCGCCGCCCATCTTTTAAATTTAGTTTATTGTACTTGTCTCTCGGTTACCTTTCAGTACTCTCAGAGGCATAAACGAGAAAGACAACTTAAGTCTAATATCTCCCGGTCTATTACCGTAGATGAATGCGCGGGGAAGTCACTAATAAGACGTTTAACGATTACGGGGATGTCAATCACTGTCTGGAATACGTCGCTCCGGTTTTACTTCGTACGACATTCCACACGACCTCAAATCAGGGGATGCGAGCGGAATACTAAGGGTAGCTAGAGTGAAAAGGGGTTATCTTTGTTCGTGGATGTATGTGTCGGTGTCGGATGGAATCCCTAGGGATATCATTTCTTATCCCGTTTACCATGTGTGAAACGCAACATTAGAGACGCGCCTTAAACAATTTTAAACAAAAAGTTTTTGTTTTATAGATCCACAATAGCTTCATTTCAAAATACATTGTTTTAAATAAAAAAAAAATCGTTTCTGATTTTCTACAAAGTTACACTCCTGTCACGTATTTGACATATCACATTTAAGTTGCAAAATAATAAATATTAGTGAGGTTATGATTCTGACATCATCTGACATAACTTAGTGAGGTTATAATTTTGACATCGACGTACAGAACATGTAAATCGAGAAATAAAACACATCGCGTCGTTCGTGTATGTTTCAGTGAAGTAAACTGGAAAGTAATCATCGTGATTCCAATCTGGATTTAATATAAAAGAGAAGTAGAAGGCTAATGGAAGCGAGGAGGTAAACATGGTGTTTTGAAAGCATCTTAATTGGGATTACGGCGTAAAAAGGCCCAATTAATTACTCCGCTGTTTATTTTGTCGGCTAACACTCAGGGCTGCCAAACGGCGCTACTAAATTCACCGTCAAATTGGGGGCGTAAATCTGGGGGACTGCTTAGTTTTATTACGACGTTTTTTTTAGACTTTAACGACTTCTATTAAATTAAACACATTAAAAAAGTCTACCGGGTGGTCCGAATTTTGTGCAGGAAACTTCGAGGGCAGATAAATCTTTTTAAAATAGTAGGTGTTTGCCTTATAAACATAGGTCTGGAACAGCCTCGTTTTAGAGATACAGGGTGTTGCAGTTGTTAAAAAAAATATTTTTGTTTATATCTCCGGAATCCATTGACCGATTTCAATAAAATTTAGTATAGATAATGTATGATAGTAGGCCTTGTATTTCCTAAAATATGAGCTCTGAAGATTCAACCGGTGGTGTACAATTGGACAGGGTGACCCCCTTTTTTATAAAAAAAACCTACGCCACTGTATTTTTTACAAGCCATTGTAACGAATTTATATTCTAATGCACAAATTACGTAAAAAAGGTAAATTGAATTTTTTCCCTACCCACCGTTCTCAAGCTATTCATACCAATACAATTCCCTTGTGGCAGACACTTCTAACCATAATATTACAAGAATTTATGTTTATGAAATAAGTGTAATTTGAAAGCACATCAACAAAATTCTTTACACTCATCGCTTTCATATTTTTGGATTGAAACAATATTTGGAAACTCACGACAAAGGAATTAAAGGCACATAAATGAAATTTTAAAAGCATTTGATGACGATCCTCGGCTAAGTACACGAATAACGTCTCGGCAACTTGGGGTGAGTAAATCGAAAATTTGAAAAGTTCTGCGTAAGGATGGCAGAAATCCGTACCATTTACAACCTGTGCAAAATTTACTTCCGGGAGATGCAGAGAGACACCTGAATCAGTGGTTGTTTGAATTCTTACTAGAAATACTTTGGACCAATGAGGCTACGTTCACAAGGCGAGGGATAGTGAATTTTCACAATCTGGATATTTGGTCACAAGAAAATCTTCATGAAATTCGAAGTCATTCCTAAACTTTCTAGAAAACCATCTATTTGAATTATTAGAGAATGTTCCATTAAATATACGACAAAATAGCTGGATACAAATGGATAGTGCTCCTGCGCATTTTAGAAGAATAATACAAGAATGGCTTAATGAAAATTATATGAGATGATGGATAGGTAGAAGACCAAATGCCAATGTCAACCATAATGGTGCAGTGGGTCCAGTGTCTTGGCCAGCCAGATCTCCCGATCTAAACTCCCTGGACTTCTATGTTTGGGGTGACCTACCTGAAAAGTTTGCTCTACTCCAATAGATACTAGACCACAACTTATGCAGCGAATAGAAGACGGGTGTAATGAATTAAAAGAAAACCACTTCATGATATTAGCTTCAATTTGTTCCATTAATAGAAGATGTCAGACATGTATGGATGTGGGTGGTTCGCATTTTAAACAATTGCTGTAAATACGTAACGTTAATTTTGTTTCTTGTTTAGTTGTTGTTTGTTGGTTGTTTTTTTTTTATTATTTTGATTTAAATTGTTCTTATTTGTAAAGATAATGCCTCCAGGGAAAACTAAAACATACCCGGAACACTACCTCACAGGTGATGTGGAAAGAATTTTGTTGATGTGCTTACAAATTGCACTTACTTTTAAACATAAACATAAATATTTTTGTAATATTATGATTTGAAGGGTCTGACACAAGGGGATTGTATTGGTATGAATAACTTGTAAATGGTGATTCTTAGGGAAAAAATTCGTCATCTTTTTTACGTATTTAGTGCATTAGAATATAAATCCGTTACAACAACTTGTAAAAAATACAGTGGCGTAGGTTTTTTTTTATAAAAAGAAAGTGACTCCTGTCTAGTTGTACACCACTGGTTAAACATTTAGAGCTAATATTTTAGGGGATGCAAGGCCTACTATCGTACATTATTTGTTCTAAATTTTTTTGAGATCGGTTAATAGATTCCTGAGATATAAACAAAACATATATTTTTTTAACAACTTCAACACCCTGTATCTCTAAAACGAGGCCGTTCCAGACCTATGTTTGTTTATAAGGCAAACTCCTATTATTTTAAAGAGATCTATCTGTCCTCGAAGTTTCCTGCATAAAATTCGGACCTCCCTGTAGACTTTTTTAATAGGTACGTCGTGTCGTCGCTTTTCAGCCGACGACGTCCGGTTCTGTGACTGAAGCGTCGTCGACGTCTATACCTTTTTAGTATTCTGTGAAAATCCGGTTCCGGTAGTAATAAAATATTCCTCTGCCGAAACGCGAAGCATACAAATAAAAGAAACATCTACTCATTGGGTCGCACAGATCACAGAATAACCACGATATAAAAGAACTACAACTGTATTATATTCTTACGCTGTATGAATAAACTGGGAATTTTCCTACCACCTTAGACTTTTATTTCCATTGGGATAAGCTGGGGTGCGGAAGGGGAAAATGGAATTGTAAGCGTTATTCGCTTGGGAAATATTCAAATGCGAATATGTTTTAAATAATTTAATGTTGAGACATTATGCAACGGCTAGTACACCTGTGGACCATAAAAACTTTTCGAATCTGACGTAGTGAAATGCTGATATTTTAGCCATTAGGCGTCTGACAACAGAGGTTAGTACTTCGGAAATAGAAAAGAATGATGTAAAAAACAGCTGTGTTTATTAGTTTCTATTTAATTTAAAAAGACTTAAAATGTAATAAATAATGTTTTCTCGTTAAGATTTGTAGATTGTACACCGGAATTAACTTTAATTTAGAGTTAAACATTTCCGATTTTTATTTCAAAGAAACGTTTCAAATAAAAGTTGCATCAATATTTCTACATGCTTACGCAGGGAAGCGCAAGAGCAAGAGCACAAGAAGGAAAAGCTGGTACTAGTGTGAGTACAATGAAAAATATTGTGGAGCAAGGAAAAAAATGGTGAACCAACGTTCTATACTCAACATAACAAATATAAAAAATCTCCAAAAGAAAATTTGGATGACTTCGATAGAAAGTTCCATGAAGAAGTGGGATTTGCTGGCGGCAGAGAAAGTTTGCGCAGAATTTTGCTGGCGCAAAACAAAAACCATCTGATAATGATTAATGAAGACTAATCGAAACTTGATACAGGGTGGGCCATTAGTGTGAGAAAGTAAAATAACTTCCTTGTTATTCATAATACAGAAAAAAAGTTTATATAAAAGTTGTACAGAATCAAAAAACCTAAAGGACAAAATTAATTTGAAACATACAGGGCGATTAGCAAAAACGGGACACGCCAAATATTATATTTTTTAAATGGAACACCCTGTATATTTTTAAACATAAGGATTTCTGAGAAAATTCTATATATGGGAATATAAACAGTTTAACATTTTAGTGCGGGGTTGTCAAGTTATGTAGAAAATTCTTCGACTTTTGGAAAAAACATGACCTCGAAGAAGTTGTTCTTTGACAGAGTTATAGACAAATGTTAGGCAAAGACTCCTATATCAGCTAATATCGATATTTTATACAGGACATTTTTTATAATTCACTCATTTTTAGAAAGTTTATAAACTTGATTTTCTAAAAGTTTTCAAATGGAACACCCTGTATTTTATTGTTCTATTTTATTCCATTTCAACTTTTATTAAGCATGCACTACACCTAAAATTGTTAGTTTTTAAGATATAGTAACATTTCTGGAAACACCTAATTTTTATTATTTTCGGTCGCACGAAATGGCTTTGGAAAAAACTGTCACATTGTGTCAACTTGTCAGTTCATAATTTATCATTCCATTTTGAGTTAATTTTACTATTTAATATTTATTCGTGGTATTCTATAAAATAATAAATTCCCTACAGCCGCATGTCGAAAGAACGAAATGAAGCAATGGTTTCGAGACAAATGAATTCAATTTGCGGATAATATGTGAAATGTCGACTTTTATTATCTTATAAAAATACATAAGCCAACATTTTAAATATATAAAGTCGATCAAATTTTGCAGAAAGGTCATGCCATTCTACCATCTACCACCGTACCAACCTGACCTGAACCCTACTGAATTTGTTTAGCTACTTTCACTTTGACAGAACTTCTGCAATGATACACCACAAGAATGTCACTACTAACACGCCAAAAAAAAATGAATGAGAGTTAATGACTAGAACCTGTGCTAGATCTGGATATCAATGAAATTATTATAAACTTTCAAGATGATGGTTTCGATGGTTTCATAAAAAACCTTCATTAAATAATTACATTTACCAGATCTAAGCAATATTTTTACATAGAAAGTACCTACCTGCCCTACTATTAAGGTCTTCTGTCTTTGTCACTCGTATTGCGCACTCTTTTCTTGACTTGCGCATGACGCAGACAAAATGAGTTCAATGAAGCTGTAGAAGATTTGTATAGTTTCTAGTATTACACTATCAGTTATTGACAATGAAAAGTTTAATAAATATATTTGAACTTTGAAAAAATAACCATTTTTACTAAACGGCATTGAAAACGAAGGAAAAAAAGAATTCGGCCACAAATACTGCTTGTCAAAATAAAAAATTTCTTGTTTCTGTGATGCGGGGTGCTAAAATTTCAAATAAAATGGATTGCATATTATTACGGCAACTGAGCAAATTAAAGCTGCAGAAAATGTAAATTTTCGACTATTTGTAATAATTACGGAAAATAAAGAGCAAAAAACATTTTAAACTTATTTAGGCGGAGCTTAAATTCTCCGCAACGAAGGCCACATTTACACTGAACAGTAAGCGTTGGAGACATTTTATCGTCCGCAGCTGTACACATCTATCATATTGGAGCAATTTTGAAAGGTCAAACGTGAGCTACTGTATCCAAATTGAGAATAATTGAACAGGTAAATAATATTGCTAACGCTTCCCTGCTCTATTCCCCTAAAACATCTCCCAGGAAATGCAAACAAGTTGGGAGACAGGGAATAATATTAACCAAGGAAGTAATTATAGTCTCCAAAGGCACATCTTTCCGATATTGACACAAATTTAATGGAGAATCCTTCGATTTAAGTTTTACGATTTTAAGTTAAGGATTAGTACAAAAACGGAATAGAAAAAAATACTTTTAAAGTGTTACGTTGACAAAAGTATCTTTTGTCGACAGTTTTGGAATAAAAACAATGTTTAAAAAGCTTTACCATTCAAGGAAAGTGTAAATAATAATGTTGGTCACAAATTTTGTTAAATACAGAAGTTCTATACCGACTACGTTCGGGCGGGAAGATTATCCCGTCAGTGAAAAATGTACCGATTCCATTTTAAAGTGCCCCTCGCTGTTATATATCTCCGAGTAGAAAAAAATTAATGGTGTTTCGAATTTGCAGAGGCTCTTAGCTGAGCTCCTAAATAAATCACCCGCCCAACAGTAGTGCAGCGACTTGAGTTATTTTCCCCAATAAACAAAAGTGGGGTAATTTCACCCCTCAATTTCACCCTAATGCGATTGTAAACGAGTACTAATCATTATGCGTTAGCAGATAGTGAATGATATTGAAATACGTATACAGGGTTTCAACTTTTTAATTGTCGAATACATCTCTGTATCTCTTAAAATAAGAAAGATACCTATATTGGACAATTAAAATGTTGTAACCCTGTACAGGGTGGGCCACCAGTAACGCCTAGGTGGCTAGGGACCAAACGGCAAATGTTATAGTGACCTGTTTAGGTGGGTATGTGTAGGTTGATTTTATTAAATTTAAAACTCTTTCAAACTGTGTGATTCCCTACACCTATCTCTAACGGTGTTGGAGATATATGTGCCGTTTCGTTTTTTATCGATTTTTTTTTGTAAGATGTATCAACGTGTCTTTATCGAGGTCTTTATTGAATTGGTAAAGCATCAATCAAGACAATATTCAAGAAAGTTTTCTAATAAAAAATATTTTATAAGCACAATAATTACAAAAAGCTATTAATTATGTACAAATATGTTTGTTGTATGTAACTGAATTAAATTAATTAGGAACAACAAGAAAAATATTGATTAAAGGAAATTTTACTTTTAGAAGAAACAAAGAAACATTTTAATTGATGATCGAATTGATAACCATTCTCTTGAATACAGCATCTCATTCTATCTTCAAATGATATGCTCACATTTCTTAGAATATCTGGGGTGATTGTGGCAAGTGCATTTCTAATCCTTTCCTTCTATCATCGCAAGTAGTAAGTTGAACACTGTGTACAAGATTTTTTATACAGCCCAAAACAAAGAAGTCCGTTACGGTGAGGTCTGGATACCTAGAAGGCCTCATTTTTCTCCTTATCTTTAAAGAGACGTCATCAAGAAGAACCCAAACCAATTCAATAAAGACCTCGACACGTGGATACATCTATTCAATTCGATAAAAACAGAAACAGCACAAATATCTCCAATACCGTTAGAGATAGTTATAGGGAACCTTACACAGTTTGAAAGAGTTTTAAATTTTCTAATTTCCAAAGTAAAAATATACTGGGTGTCCCATTTAAAATAACCAAGTTACTGCTGGTTAAAGTTGAGAGAGGTATTCAGCAGTTTTTTGAAGCCCTGTACAATACTACGTGACGACAAATATAATAATTTATAACTTCAAGGATCTAAAATACACTCTCCAAAACTGTTTCATTAAAATAATTTTTTTATTGCTAATATTAAATTTGTTCGCTAAGCCTGCATTTTCACTAAAATTGAAATATCTCACAAACTGTAATTCCTAGGTATGCAGAACCTTTAATAAAGTTCACCTATTTTTTACGGTGCTTTCAAAAATTCAGTAAAATACAGGATGTTCCATTTAAAAATACATAATTTGATATGGTACGCTTTTCCTGGACACCATGTATATTTCAAAATATTTTTAAAATTTAGCCGTATTCAACATTTGCTGTTTGGCCCTAGCGACCGAGGCGTTACTGGTGGCCAACCCTGTATACAGGGAATGATGGTTCCGTTTTTTTTTAGTATATTCTCTCTGTTTAAATATTACATAGCAAGCAGAAACTTAAGATATAAATCAAAGATTAAAGTTGAGATACAGTTTCATGTTGAAAAGTTCATACGAGTATGTTGAAAAGTTCTTGAAATTTTAACACGGCTGGTAGAAATTAGAAAGCTTTGAGACGTAAAAGTGCTCACAAAATAATAATAATAATAATAAAAACTAATTTTACACTTCTCACCATGAAAATTTTACCCCAAACAAATACAGGGTGTGCGAAAATGAATGAAGACAAAATATTGCGGTATAACCAAATTTACCTTAGTCTAAAATTTAAAAGGATACAGAATGTCAAAATTAAAATTTTGAATTAAAAATTCTTAATTTAGGCTGTAGGCACTAGAGGGCGCTGTAAAATTTGCTCTTGTATTAGGTATACCTCATTTGTGTAAAAAACTAAGAAAATAATGTTTTTCTAATAAATTTTGTTCACCACGAGTACAATTTGCAACGCCATCTAGCGTCTAGTGTAAAGTTAAGTACGGATTTGTTTTTTTTTCTTCTCAGAAAACCCTCAATTTTCAAAGCAATTCAAAGAGAACTTTCTAAAAATTTTAAAAATTTTCTATACATTTTAACTTTGACGTTCTTGCGCTGTGTCCCATCAATTTCAGGACACCCTGTGTACATATGTATAAAACATTTCTGAAACATATCACAAAACACCCGGCCTGAAGCTAAATATTTTAATTATTTACCTCCATATTTTTTAAACGACTTTTTTTTATTTATTTAATTTTTATTATATTTTGTAAGTTTACCTGCGGCTAAACCCGAGGCTGAACATCCCTGGTCGACATTTGATGCAACATCGAACTCACCAATACATAATTTTAGGCAGCGTCCAATTTTTTAACTTTCGCAAGTTCGAAACTTCGTTAAATTCTCGTCTGTCGTCACCGAGATGCGACCCGTTTGGAGCGAGATCCCAGAGTGCACTGAACAGGCGCCGCTTACGCCGGGACGTCCTGATTGCTAGCCAGAGCGTCTCTCCGACCCCCTTGCAAAGGGGTGGGTACGAGGTGGAGGTGTTTTTTTGTTTTTTTCAAGTCGGGTTACGGGTAAATCTGGTTTTGCATATAGAATGGGGCTTTAGTTGCCAAAACATACTTTATGACATTGTCTAGGGATGTACTCTAATCAATAATATACAGGGTGTTCCCTGAGTAGTCAAAAATATTATGACAAGTGATTCTTTAAATTATTTTATGGTATGAATTTCATGTTAAAATATGTCCAAAAATGTCTTTTTTCTTTTCAAAACTGATGTCGGTAATGAAACAAAATTAACAATTTTTTTTAAAACCCTCCTCTTTATGGATGAAGCAACCTTTACCTGACGAGGAGTATTCAACTGGAGAAATTCACATTACTGGGATGTTGAAGCAGCAGCACTTTCAGCACGAATTTAAAATTAATGCGTGGTATGGAATAATTATACAAGATCGCAACGTACGCAATTTTTCTCAAGAATGTCTTTCTGTGGGCGATTTTCTCAAGAGACAATATATTTTTTAATAAAACGACTTCAATGTTTCAATAAAATCACCCAGTATATCGGTTTGACTAAAACTTTAAGAAATAATATGCCATAATAGTCCAAATAAATGTTAACGCGATCGGTGAAAAGATTATGAAGTTATTAATTAAATTAGTTTTATTTTTGACAACTTTGAAGGCCTGTAACTCAAAACCCAGAAAGTTTTTATTATTTAACTTTTTTTACGTAGATCGTATTTATTTGTCGTCGTGCCAGCTCACTATTCTCGTGAAGTGCACACTTATTTAAGTGAGCAAATTCCTCATCGATGGATTGGAAGAGGAAGTGGCCACCTCGCAGTCCTGATTTACATCCTTTGGATTATTATTGTGAGACCATTTGAAAACATTAGTTTATTCTCACCCAATTAGCAATCGATAATAATTGTGGAACCAGATATTGAATGCCTCACAGTTTATTAGAAATCAACCCAACATATTTTTTAAAGGCCGTAAATTTTAACAAAAAGAATTAGAAAATGTATGGAAGTGGATGGAGGAGTATTTTGAAGATTAAATAAAATAATTCACTGTCCAGTTCTGTTCATGTTTACAATTTTGTTTTTGATAAAATAAAAATTTTATTAAATCAGGTACTTCTCTAACTTTCTTGTCATAAATAGAATTTTTTAAATTATTTCGATGGTTATTTAAAAAAATTGCAAATACAATTTTTACTTTAACATCCTGTAACATTTGGACTAAGGTAACTTTGGCCAGATCACATTATTGCGACGTCACAAATCACCTGTTACTCTGTGTACAATTCAGTACGAGACACTTTGTATATGAAAGTATTAAGTGTGCCAAATTTTAATAAAATCTTCAAAAGCACAATTTTTTTGTCAATTTTGATGCTTACGCGGAATATTGCGACACCCCGTATATTAATTTTCTTCTGACACACTTCTGTCGACAGATTGTGGCGTATTATTATTTTGACAGTAAAATTGCAACGGTTAATTTTGATCCCGATTTACCGGAGGTACGAAAGTTTAAAGTTCCTTCCTATATGCAGTAAAGGGTTGTGGTTAACTATGATGTGGACTAGGAAACAGAGAAGCGCACAAGAACAACATAACAATGGTTTTGTAACGGACTCGGTACATAGTACGCCGGCCGAATTCGCTTATAGGTTGACTGGGACAGAATTTACTATCCCCGACGTTTTACGTGTTTTGCTGGGAAGGAAGCAGATATCCTGTTTGTGCACGTAGAGGTTGTTTTACAAAGTATACAGGGTGTTCTACAAGGTCTATGACAAACTTTGACAGATGGTAGTTGGGTTAATTTCAAACACTTTTTCTTATTTGAACAAGCCTTTTAAAAATATATAATTTCGTATTTCAATCAAAGTAGCCTGATAAATAAAAATGGTGGTTGTTACAACAATTATTATTTGTGCATCGGCTCGAATGCAAGCCTCACATCGGCTATTAAACTCTTCGTCAACAATGAATTTAAAAAAGTTTTTTTCCAAGAAACTTCTACAGGGTGATTCACAAATGGTGACTAAAAATGAAACTTTATTCTTTGGTGAATTTTAAGGGGAGTCTTTTCTATGAAGTTTTTATCTAGGACTCTTCGTTAAAAAGATACAGGGTGTTAACCTTCAAAAAATATTTTTAATTTTTTTAAATAATTTAGAAACTAGTAAGTGAAATAATTTGAAATTGGGCACATGTATTTGTGTAAATATTGTCCAAAATCTGATGGCTTTTCCTAAAATGTACATGCTGCAGTGGCGGAGATACAAAGTGGGTGTCGTTGGCATATTTTTCTAAATAAAATAGTACACCACTGCTTTACGGTGCAATGATGATATTTTCGGATTCGTCTTTCAATTTTCTACAATTTACTAGTTTTTTATGTTTTTCGAAAAAAAACCTGATTTTCTAGTAAAACTTAAAAAACCAATTGAAAACACTTACTTAAATGACATGACAAGCACTAATTCGGTTATTTATTCGAATAAATAAATTAATAACATTATCATTTTAATGACATTCTGTTTCCTTAAAAAGTTATGTTAGTACTAGTTAAAACGGAATCGCGAGCGGAAGAATTCGCCTAGTTTCATCGTCCTAACAATAAAGATTCTGGTACAAGGAAGGACTAGGAAAGCATGAAAATAATATTTATAAAGCAAAATATTAAATTCAAGTTAAAGGTTCCTGTGGCGCCATCTTGTGAGCCTTAGATCAACTGTGGCAGAAAATTCCAAATTCCTACCCGGTACCAGGTACTTCAGATCAGATGGTAGTTTACTATACTGACTGATTGCGAAATTGCGATTGGAGTACGTATTTTGCATTGGATTCTTATTTTTTAGGATTGTCAATTTGTTTTATTTAAAACTGAACTGAATTTTAAATAATCGAGTTAAGTAATAATAAAAACGACCGAATTGTAGTAGGATTGCAGCTTTCTTACGATATTGAGGTGTCATTGGTAGTTATTAAAAAAATTACGCATCGTACTTTAGGAATGTTGCTTTCAAAAGCTATAATCGTTTTGAGATGAAAATATTTAGAACAGACCAGGATCCCAGTTAGGTAGGTAACCCTTTAGAAGTCACGCATTTTTCTGCTCAATATTTTTGCCTGAATTTTGTTACCGTGGGTTTTTGGGTCATTGATTACGAATATTAAGTCTGAATCCGAAAATTCCTGAATAAAGATGGTAAATTCGATATGGCAGATGTAAAAATCGGAAAAGCATTCAAAATTTGAAGGTTGCCACTGAAATTTTGTTACTTGGGTTTCAAAGGATCATCACGAATATAAGTAGGTAATCAGTTTATTTTCATCCAAGTATAATAGTTCATTTGTTCTGGAGATCTTGTACCTATATGACATTACAGTCAATTGCATTTTTTTCAAAAACTGCGTTTTAATCGATTTTAACACAAGTACTTTCATATCTAATGAATTCTAATGAAATTTTACTTGTAATATATGATATTCTGTAATGATCTTAACTTGGAAAAAAGGTATATCATAAAATGCCACAGGTAAAGATTGTAGCTAACGACATCTACCATATGATATAAAAATATCAACTCTAAGGTATGTAACATCTTCAAAAATTTTCCTGTCCAAAAATTTCAATAGGAACATTCAATTTTTGTTTGTTCGTTTGGAAAAGATCTGGCTAAAATTTAATAAAAAGAATTATCTTTGACGTCCTGTATCTCGAAAACAAACAACAATAAGTCCACAGGAAAGTATCGTCTTATTTTTTATGTTGTTAACTCCTGAAAATATTAGTCCGGGTGAATTAGGTTTTTTTTTCGAAGATCGGGCAGAAGTGGAATTTTATAGACTAATTGTAAGTAAAAAATTCACAGAACAAATACCTAAATTTATGTAGTTGTAGAGGTAGAGCATGATATTGTTTATAACAAAAGAAAAAAAAATTGCCCTTTTTTCAGTTTTTCCTTTATATCTCCCGAAAATAAGCCTCTAATCGACACAAGGTATACAGGGTGTTCCTAAATATCATGTACTTAGGGACGGGGTAATTCTTTGGCTTATTTCATGACTAAAAGTTCATATAGACATAGGTCTGCAAACGCTTCGTTACCAATCTACAGGGTGTTGAAATTTTAAGATATTTTTAGTTTTTTCTCTATAGCTCCCACAGTTTTTGAGATATTTAGCTGAAATTTGGAATATAGGTTACACTGTAGGGCTTACATCGTTGGACATGCCAAATGGATGTGATATTGTACAGAGTGATATAGAGAAAAAATTTAAAAAATCTTAAAATTTCAACATCCTGCCGATCGGTAACGAAGGGTTTCCGACCTATGTTTATATGAACTATTAGTCATGAAATAAGCCAAACAATTACCCCCTTCCTCTTATGTGCATGATATTTAGGAACACCCTGTATACCTATCGATTTTGTTCACGAGTCAATTTGCTACAAAGATGGGCTTTTGCGAAAGCTCACACATTTTTTTTTACGTTGTTAAATTAGCAGTGAAAAAAGTGCAAAATTTTCAGAATTAATTAAAAAGAACAAATTTGACTGGAATTGGATGAAACTACAGGAAAAGATAACTGTTGAGGTGTTCAACAAATATCCGCAATCCGGACCTCCAATTTCAAAACGGCAGCCTATTGCAAAATTATAAAGTCGAAAATGCGAGCGTGTATATCTTCTGCCCAAGCCAAGATATCAAAATTTGAAAAAAAAAGATCGAAAGATACATTGTCCCGCGTCTGTGTAAATTTCAGACTTTGAAGTTGCAAAATAAAAAAGTTATTAACAAAAAACAAAAAAAAAAAAAACGGTCCTTATCTCAGCGGTTTTTTAATACTCAGATTTTAAACCGATTGTACCAATTAGTGCTTAAAAGAACATGAATTTAAAAAAAAAGTCGATCCGCAGTTTGTTGCCAACGTATTCCTTTTAGTACACATTCAATAATTTTTACAAAAAACTTCTTCGCATAAATCAATATTTCCACATTTCTTTTTAAACTGCAAATAAAGCAACCAGAGACAAATCGCAAGCTTATTTATTAAACATTATTAAGTTTCCTAATACAAAAAGAAATAGTAAGAATCCGAGCAAACTTTCACACTACATTAATTAAATATTTATAACTCGAGACAGCTTCTGGACACGCGTCAGCAACAAATCTCCTTGCTTCACCACCGAATTAAACTGCGCGTTTTTCAAATCGGGCCTGTTGGTCTCCACGATCCCTCCAACCCTGTCGATTTTACAATGCAGACGACCCGTCGCTATAAACGTCGACAATTCCCTGAAATATTCGACACCCGATTAATAAAAATCCAATTTTTTCACAAAATTACTTACTCGTCGATGTAGTCCATCGTTACGCCAAACGCCTCTGCCATATACTGCAACGTTAGGGACCTGTACGATTCTAGCAGCTGCGTGTAAGCTAAGATCTTCATTTCTCGCACGTAATAACGATAGTGCGGGTTCAGGAAGTAGTCTTTCCTCAAAATACTCTCAACTTCGGCTAAAAAATTGTTCTCGTTTTAACCACTTACGTTACTAACGAACGTAGACGTATATTTACCTAAATTAGAAAAGAACTCGGCGTAATGGCACTTGTAAAGCGAGAAAAGATAGTCCTTAACGAAAGGTTCCGAGTGGAGTACTTCTAAAATTTCCGAACCCTTCACAACCTACAACAAAAAAATTGTGACGCCCCTCGCGTAACACGAAACTGGAAAAACACTATTCTAGATTATTTGATAAATTTACCTTATCCCGTAGCTGATTCCTAGGCAGACTAATGATAGAAGTGTACACAGTATAACGGACAAAAGCCTTGTAGTCCATCAGCTCATACGAAGTAAAGGTACTGACGGTATCCAAAAATAGGTTTGCAGCCGTTTTAAAATCTCTGACGGCCATACAATAAGCGCCTTGGTACACCTTCAGACGATTTCGTCTATCCCAATCCCCTCCCTCCTCGATTAAACTACAAACATTGTAACTGTACACTAAAACTCGCCATGTTATTTAATACAATTGTACCTCTTTGCTTTTTCGATATTCCTCGTGATGAGATCGTGATCCATAAAAAACAACCCTATCCTAATTAAATGGAAGATAATATCGAGCCGGTGACCCAACGAAACTGTCTTGTCGTAAGTCTGTCTGAAGGTACTGACGGCGTTCTCTTTGTCTCCTATACGGCTGTAATACTCTGCCTTTCTCAAATAGGCCTCTCGGACCTCCATTTCGCCCAAGTTTTTCTCAGCGTCTTCGATGGCTTCATCTAACAACTTTATTTGTTCGTCGTTCTTGGTTTTAAGGGTCTTCAGCATAGCAGGGTCAAGTTTCCAGCCCGCGTCCTTGCATATGAGTTCGTACCAAGGGGCCATATCTAAAGGTATTAAAAGAGTTATGTAGAATTTATTGATGTATAATATTCGTATATTCTAACATAACGTTATTAAGTAAGGACAAAGTAAAACATATACTGTGTTGTGTTACAAAAGTCCTAAGTCATGATTTACATACCATCTTTCTTTATTGCTTCTGTAATTTTTGAGTGCACAGCTCTATCATTTCTGTACTCTGGCAAAGACAGAAGAAATTTATAGTGAGTCAGCTCTAGGTCTGGGTTTTTTTCAAGTCCCTGGTCTTCCAAGTTTTCTATCGGCATTTTCACTTGATTTAAAAATCACAAATCTCAACTCTCAACAAAACCAAACTGATGACAAGTCAAAACGGTAGGCAATTTGACAGTACACAGAATTTACAGAAATGAAATAGAAATTGTTATGTGGTTATGTTTGCTGCACTGATCAGTCTCGTTTTCGCGAAGCGCCTATCATATCGGTAAGCAGTCGGTATCTTCTCATTACGTCACTTATATTGGCCATTTAAGATATTTGAAAATAAAGGAGTATTGTTGGATATTTTATGTGAAAGGAAAAAAGACTGCTTAGTTTATACATATTGCTTTATTTTAGGTATATATTTTGGTACAAATATCGTTGCAATATAAGGTAATACATTATGACGTTGTATTAGGTTAACAGTTAATTACGCTACAATAATATTGATCCCTTCTAAATGCACACACCACTATGGTTGGGTTTTATGGAGCTTTTCAGTCACTTTCTACGTTAACAGTCCTACAATTTTACGGTATTTGCTGTGGTTTAAGCAAACTGATGGGTACCTGAAAAACTCCTGCACAAAGTAACGTGCCTAGGACACCAAAATCAAAATTTGTTATCATTGAGCAAATACGGGCATCCACAGAATTTTTATTTATTCTCACCGTGTCGTGGGATTGATACTGGTGGGGCAAAACAATAGGTAGTTACAGAGTCCATTACAAGCTCTTAAATAGGTATATATTTCTTTATACGTCTTAGGCCGTAGTAGCTAAACACCATAGGCGTACGCACGATTTTTTTAAGGAGGGGTACTTCCCCTCTTTTTACAACGTGTACTGCCTGCTAAACATTAAGTAGTAGTATGGGACATTTTTACAATGTTTTACATTACTTATTAAGAACATCGTTTGCGGCAATCTCTAGAGAATGTGAAATAAAATTCGTAAAGAAGGAAAAGCTATATTTGGTTTAACAATTTTGTTTAACATGTATATTATTCAGAATATAGTTTTAAAGATTCTTTTTATTATTAAATCAGTCTTTAAGCTTATATACAACTCGGAGTTTTAAAAGAAGTCACATAAACATTTCTAGAATATTATAAAAAAATTTTAAAATAAAATTCAGGCAGTAGCTAGCTTTTAAGTCCATTGAAATATGAACGCCTACAGTTCTTTGTAATATTTACGTGACTTGCAATATTTTAACGTGTTTTTTTTTTAACGATAACTTTTAGATTTGATTTTAACAATTTTGAATAGTCGGTCGAAAGGGTTAGAGGCACAGCTTAAGGAAGGCATGCTGATATGATAAGGTTCTAGATTACGTTATAGTAATTTTACACCTACATATACATAGCTAGTTGTGGCCAGGAAAAGCATTTATATTCCAGAATAGAAAGATGAATGAAAAGATCATTTTATTTGGATTTTATTATCTGACGCGGGCAACTGAGTTCGAAATAATGTTCAAGTTGGTAGTATTCGTACTTATTTATATTACAAAAGTGCTAATATCCAAAATCCAGTTAAAAGTTTTTTATGGCCATTAGATGGCGTTGGTTTCTCTCGTTTCATTCATCTTTATATCGTTTTACAGAATGTGGTTACAGATAGACCTTATATCGACCTAAATGCGTATCTAGTACTTTTTTCTGTTTAGAATCTATCTATTAATTGACGTTTGCAGTATTTATGTTACATTTACAGTAATAACAGGACCTCATTCGTTCTCAAGCAAAAATCGAACTATCTTACGTCTCTGCATCGTTTATTTACAGGTTTTGTGATGGTTTTGCAGTCTTAGTTATGAGGAGAAACGTTTTGCGAAAAATGTAATAGACCGGGAGATATTAGACTGAAGTTACTCTGAGAGTACTGACAAGTAACCGAGAGATAAGTACAATAAACTAAATTTAAAAGATGGACTGCGAGACACCTTTGTGAATATTCAATTTTCCTTTTCAAAAAAATAATGTGTACAGCGACGTATTTCTCACTTATGCCATGTTCGTAAGTTGAAGAGAAGTATCGATTTTATCACAAAATTTTTTTGCATAAGTGTCGCAAGGGACCTAAAAATGGAAAACTTTGTAAGAAAATGTGGAAAAACATCTTTATTTGTCTACCAATTTCTCATTAATGCCAATTAGAAATATTACATTATTATATTCGAAAAGGTCATAAAAAACATTGGCATAAGTCCTACTAAGGACTAAAGAAAATAGAGCTTTGGAAAAGCTGCGGAAAATTTTTATTTTCATTCTATAACTTTCTCATTTATGCCGTTGAAAATTTATGATACTTACTATAAATAATGTACTGTGTCAAGTAGGCATCA
>NW_019416260.1:345928-347781 GCF_000390285.2 Anoplophora glabripennis | reverse complement strand
TGTGATAAATAAAATGATCCAATCCATCCTTATCTTGGACACACTGTATATCTATGAATTCATCAAACTTTAAAAAAAAATAAGTACACTAATCGATCCTACGGAAAAAAATTATTATTTATTTTATTTATTCACCATTCGACTTATGTTTATAGCAATACTGTACAAAAATAGTTTTGGGTCAAACAATGAGACAGTTTTTGTTTGTATTTTTTCCGTACAATTGAATGGTGTATTAATTTTTTGATTTTTTTTTAAATTTAAACAAATTAACAACAATTACTGAAAAATTCATTGCTGCAAGTTATTTTTTACTTTTTTGCATTTTTGAGCATGTTTTTGAACTGTGATTACAAATTTTTTTATTTTACCAAAAAGTATATGTTAAAGCGAAAAAAATGATTACCGGCAGAACTCTGTACGATGATTTTTTAAGTAGAATTTTTCTTTGAAAAAAAAAGTGTTTCAGGCCGAAAAAAAATGAATATCTCAGAAACTTCTTGATTTTTTTATCTAAAAAAAATTGAGGTTATTTAAGACAGAGAAAGGTATACTTTCACCAAGCTTGGCCAAAATTAAATTATTTTTGCGGAAATGAGAAATAAAAAACAAAAAATCTGAAAAAACCCAGTTTTTTGCATTTTTCTCGGAAATTTTCAGGTTATGTTAAAAAATGACCTCTACCAAAGTTGTAGATTTTTGCATGGTCTACAACTTTTATATTAGATACATTTTTGTTTGACCTCAACTTTCGCCAGAAATCCCAATGATATAATTTTTCATAAGTTTTCAACCCCCAAATCAACCGTCCGCCGCCCCGCATTAACTTTTTTTCGTTTATTATAAGCCCCTTTACCATTTTCACTTATGAAAGTCCAGGTAACAATTTTTTTTCCCTCTAAATGAGTTATTTTGATCGGTCTATAAGTTGTAATTTAAAATGTGATCAAATTAAGTAATATATTGTATTGTACATAACATGGTTTTTACTAAATGTTCTGTTGCAAAAATCAGAAACATTTTAATTTTTTTATAGTATTAATTGATGTATTTCTTTAAAAAAAAAATTTTTGCTCAACTCTATTGCCCAGTTCTAATAAATCACCCTGTATTTCTTAAGATTTCAAACTACTAAGCCGCGAAACAGATTTATTTAGACACACTGTACATTAAGAACGTTCGAAAATTCGGTGTCTCTGTTACAAGGTAATAAAAAATTCAACCTCTACCAAGGGCCAGTCGCTGTCCGGACTCGACGCCCTCGACGGCGACGACGACGACACGCTGACCACGCTGATGGGCGCCGGTTGGCTGGGGGGAGGTTTTAGCTTTGGTCAGGCTACCGTGACGACCTGCCCTTCGGGTTCGGGGGACCAGCAGTTGTCCGACAGCCAGCACCCTATGACGACGGTCACCAGGCCTATCAGCAGCGCCAGCATGATGTAGACTTCGGCGTTTCCTGCAATAAGATCGCCATTTTTAGTAGGTATTAACGATTTAAGTGGGTTTACGTGCCCTTGTTAAGCGGGACTCCTCAGGGATCTATTTTGGGCCCGCTCTTGTTCGTAGCGTTCATTAACGACATACCTGTAACATATAAACTTATCGAGGTGTACTATTCGTCGTATGCTGTTGACCTAAGACTTTTAGTGAAATCAAATTAGAGTTGAATTATGCAATGCTTCAAGAGAATACGCTAAAAAATATCTAGCTATTATACAATTTTTTCTCATATCCTTGTAGCTATATCACTGAAAAAACAAGTAGGTATTTGTTTCAAATGAGCAGATAGTTTTAAATGGAATTATTTGCTGTAATCTATAATTTTTCTTGGAATTATTTATATCCAAATA
>NW_019416260.1:333763-341520 GCF_000390285.2 Anoplophora glabripennis | reverse complement strand
TTCAAAAACATGCTCAAAATGCAAAAAAATAAAAAATTACTTGCAACAATGAATTTTTCAGTTTGTTGATAATTTGTTTAAATTAAAAAACATTCAAAAACTGATTACTTACACCATCCAATTCTACGGAAAAAAATATAAAAAACTGTGTCTCATTGTTTGACCCAAAACTTTATTTGTGTACAGTATTGCTATAAACATCTAAGTCGAATTACATCATCAATCTTTATCTTGGACACACTGTATATCTATAAATTCATCAAACTTAAAAAAAAATAAGTACACTAATCGATCCTACGGAAAAAAAATTGTTATTTATTTTATTTATTCACTATTCGACTTATGTTTATAGCAATACTGTACAAAAATAGTTTTGGGTCAAACAATGAGACAGTTTTTTTTTGTATTTTTTCCGTACAATTGAATGGTGTATTTAGTTTTTGATTTTTTTTTAAAATTTAAACAAAGTAACAACAATTACTGAAAAATTCATTGCTGCAAGTTATTTTTTACTTTTTTGCATTTTTAAGCATGTTTTTGAACTGTGATTACAAATTTTTTTATTTTACCAAAAAGTATATGTTAAAACGAAAAAAATGATTACCGGCAGAACTCTGTACGATGATTTTTTAAGTAGAATTTTTCTTTGAAAAAAATAGTGTTTCAGGCCGAAAAAAAATGAATATCTCAGAAACTTCTTGATTTTTGTATCTAAAAAAAATTGAGGTTATTTAAGACAGAGAAAGGTATACTTTCACCAAGCTTGGCCAAAATTAAATTATTTTTGCGGAAATGGGAAATAAAAACAAAAAATCTGAAAAAACCCTGTTTTTTGCATTTTTCTCGGAAATTTTCAGGTTATGTTAAAAAATTATCTCTACCAAAGTTGTAGATTTTTGCATGATCTACAACTTTTGTATTAGATACATTTTTGTTTGACCTCAACTTTCGCCAGAAATCCCAATGATATAATTTTTCATAAGTTTTCAACCCCCCAAATTAACCGTCCGCCGCCCCTGCTCACGCATTTATTTATTTTTTTCGTTTATTATAAGCCCCTTTAGCATTTCCACTTATGAAAGTCCAGGTAACAATTTTCTTTTTTTTCCCTCTAAATGAATTATTTTGATCGGTCTGTAAGTTGTAATTTAAAATGTGATCAAATTAAGTAATGTATTGTACACAACATGGCCTTTACTAAATGTTCTGTTACAAAAATCAGAAACATTTNAGTCCATCTTTTAAATTTAGTTTATTGTACTTGTCTCTCGGTTACCTTTCAGTACTCTCAGAGGCATAAACGAGAAAGACGTCGTCGAACTTCAGTCTAATATCTCCCGGTCTATAAATTTTAGAGGACATCATAGGTTTCATTGTTTCATGTCAGTTCAGAGCGGTAATTGCACATTTTGAAATACCCGCCCGGAAAACTAGTTCTCGGTTCGGCCGCTGCGCAGCCACTGTTTGCTTCAGTTTTTATAAAAATTCCAGTTCAAGTTTCATCTGCACTTTATGCCAACTGTTTTGAGTTTTGAATAAAAATTCACGTGGTAATATAATTTTTTTTTAAATCTCTAACGCAGTGGTTGTAAAATAGAGTTTCATTATTGTTTTTTATTTGCACGTCAGTATGAATTTTATATACCTTCTACGAGCGCGAATTTATCAAATTGTAGAGAAAAGACGCGCCTACCAACCTATTGTGTTCGTTTGCAAAGCATCCAGACTAAATTACCTCAGAAATGTGGCAGAAAAGGAGAATGGAACAGACATCGCGCGGTGTGACGCGAAAATCGATTTATGTTGTGTCTGGCTCGATTATGGACCCATCTTGTTTCATGTGTACCGGCAGCATTGTGGGGTAGGTACATTGTTTTTTACATGTCCGATATAGTGAGTGAGTAGAGGCTGTGTTTTATGGAAAGAAAATTATACCTTCCTTTTTGTTTTTAGATATAAATAAGAGTGTAAGAATGAGACATTTAGGGTAAATAAATGAATGTCACTTTCGTTCAAATAACACATGTTATCTTTGTCTTTATATTCATTGTAAAGGTCTGTGTCATGATGAACAACTGAAATAAGTAATTGTAATTTATTTCTTTGCCATTAAGATATTTGAATGAGGCAGAAATGGGGAAAAAACGTATGTAAAAATTGCTGAGGAATCAGAAAATGTTATCAGGACACAATTGAACAGCAATATAGAAAACTTTGGCCAAAAGCTGATTTAGAACAATTTCATTCCTTCAACTCCAGTATTTATTTTTTTAAAACTAATCTGCCATACTTTTGATATTTCATAAGGCTAATAATAATCAATAAAATACAATTTTTCATCCAACAATTGCAGCTTTGTATATGTTTTACAGGTTGATTTTTTCTCATATAAAGGGCGGCTCAAAAGTAACGCAGGATTTGAATTGTACGCCATTTTCATTCCGAAGAGTTGGCAGCATTGTCACATGTTGTAGTAAACAAGGATATTTATAGTATATGTATTATCAATATCCTTGGTAGTAAACACGTTGCGGTTAGTTAGTGAAGGTTGTGAAAATTCGTTACAAGTACGGAGAGTGTGTAGCTGAGACTGTGTGAAAATTACGTGGAATTTTCGGTAGAAGGAACTCTCCGAATGAAACAACTGTGAAAAGATTGCCAAATTTGAATCAGCAGTGACTGTCAATGGAGAACGACATCGAGAGATGTAGATGAACTCTTTGTGGCCCCATTTGGATGACATGTGATTGCAGTAGGATGGTGCTATTTGTCATATGATACGTGAAACTATCCACGTGTTACGGGGAAAATATAATGGACTACTTATTTCACGTAACAGTGAAATAATTTGGTCACCAAGACCGTGCGATTTTACCCCATGCGACTTTTTCCTGTGGGGATTTGTAAAGTCCAAAGTTTATTCTGTTCAAATTAATACCATTCCTGAATTAAAGGCAGAAATTCTTTGCAAATTTTTTTAATTAATAAAATCTTGTTTCCTCATATAAAATCCTGTGTTTCTTTTGGGACAACCTTTGTAGTAACAAACGCTTAAATTGCATGAAAGCAAAATTATGGATCACCCCACACATACTATGACGTCGTAGGGCAACACAGCCAGGTCCGGAAAGACTACTTAAAAAAGCTCTGATTCAAGATTTGTGGACGGATTTTCACAAAACTTACAAGTTTGCTTTAGGATCAATTTGTATATTTTCTCTATTAGTTCGAATAGCACAACTTTTGAATAAACAACGACATTCACATAACATAACCCATTTTTTAAATCAGCTTTTATACAGGGTTCTTCACGGTAAGTGGCCTATTAGACGTTTCAGAGGAACCAAAGACAATATGACTTTGAAATTTTGTGTACGGGGGTTATCAGATATGTTCTCTTCAATGAAAATAATGCCGTCAACGTGGCACTTCCGGTTATACCGGAAGTAGCTGTCAACTTCGTTACGTAATTTGCGAAACGCTTGCATCTGTCAAAATTTTTGTAAAATGACGATTATCTCGAAAACGGTTAGATTTAGGTACATGGAAGCTCTTACATTTTTGACTTATTTTTAATTTATCTTGCCAATAATGCAATAATATATAGGGTATTCCATTTAAAATAACGAAGTTGACAGCTACTTCCGTTATAACCGGAAGTGCTACGTTGATGGCATTATTTTCATTGAAGGGAACATATCTGATAACCCCCGTAAACAAAATTTCAGAGTCATATTGTTTTTGATTCCTCTGAAACGTATAATAGGCCATTTACCGTGAAGAACCCTGTATATTATTTTAGTAATGAGAACTGTTTTTGCGGATCTTTTCGTACTTTGTTACGGTATGAATATTATTAACTATTGCAATTTTACTGATTTCTTTTCTAAGAGAAACATTTTTTTTTCATTGGCCACATCGGAAAAGTTGTTTCCAAATACATTTGTTCAAAAGACTTATGTGAGTTTCTTTATAGGATTAAATTTAAAAGTTATTATATCTGCATCAGTGAAAAATAAAGCATTTCTTAAAGAGGATGAACGAACTCATTTTCAGTAATTGTAATACAGATTTTGCTGATTGTGACCCAATTACACAAGCAGTAGGTATCTGGAAAATGCTAGTAATGAATAATTATCCAAAATGAAAAAAATTATGATGTTTGCATTATTTAACAATTTCATTATGTCAGGTATTTGTTTTTAATTAATAATATTTACACTCATAATTTTCTGTTTATATTTTGGAAAACACAGGCCGAAAAAATTTGGCCAACCCCCTACCTTGAAACCAGAATGTATTTTTCCAAATGATTTTGGTGCGCTGAAATCGAATCCGATTTTTCAATTGGCTCTGGTTTTCGAAATATCCGAACCTAAAGGTGGCAAAAATCGCGATTTTATGACATATTTGAGGTTATATTACATGGATAGATATTTTTTTTGTTAAAACCATTATAGGGTCTTAAAGTATTATACTTACTCTTTAAAAATGTACTAGGATTTATCTCGATATCATTTTTCGTCTTTGAGAAATCGTTGAAGTTGAAATTTAGTACATAGTTTGATTTATTTCCCGATTTTTGAATGTATTGACAAGACAGCACCACAAACCTAAATTCATCGGCATCCAGAAGTAGGAATCTTACATGTTTTTGAGGTCGCCGATCACGAATCTCCAAAATTCTCTATCACGTCAAATTTCGTAATGAATTTAAAAAAATGTCTAAAAATTCGATATATGGCCGATATTTTACGCATTATATCGATCTGGAAATACATTTACACGCAAAATATGCTAATACCCACAATCCTGAACTCGTAAACCTTAAGCCCATAAACCCAAAAGCCCACAACCCTTAACATATAAACTCCAATCCATAAAAATCGAGAAATAAGTCAATTCCAATTGAGTAAAGTTCTTGACACTATAATTTACGAAAAAATAAATTTTAATGGAAATTGTAGGTTCAGCTTAGTCCGGTCAAATTAGACCAAAAAATAAGAGTGAAGGTACATAAATTTGCAAGCTGCTGGTGCTTAGTATTGTTTTTTACATCATTATTAATAATATCTTATTATTCTTTCTTGTTGTTGTGGTTGTCGGAAAAAATTTTTCTCGGTGTCAGGTGTAAAAAATGTGTTTTCTGTGGTGTGTACATTTTGTCGAGCGGTGTTGTTTTCTTGTTTTGTCTCCCCCAGTGTAGGGTTTTTTTTTTATCCCCGCGGGGAGATGCGCTATATCTCTCTTTTGGCGCTTTTCTTTTCCAGAATGAATGAGGAGGAGGAGGAGGGGCAGGAGGAGTTTTTTGAGGTTTTTGATTCGTTGGATTAATTTCTTTTCTTTTTTTTTAATTTCCATCGCTTTTATCATTTCCAACCCTTGCTAATATCTGTTATTATGCAGTAGTTTCAAACTGAACAGAATCACAACAGACCTGTGGAATAGGCCTACTGGGGAAACCACGTTAAAGAAACGCGCTAAGTACACTATCTCATAGGTGGCGGTGGAAACGTTTGCATATTGTGACGATTACAACTTTTACAACTTTTTGAATCGTTATATCTCAGAAACTGTGGTTTTTAGTGGAAAAAGTATTGATACAGTTTTTATAGATAATTTTATGATCTACAATTTTTGTCTGAAGTAATTTTATGATAAAATTTACCGTTTAGCTGAAAATCGCGAAAAATCATTTTTTTTACTTTTGACCTCGAGTAAATTTTTTTCCAAGTACCGGAACGATGAGGAATTTTAATATTTTATTTTTACTTATGTTTTGAATAACTTTACTCACCCTCAGCTTGTTGTAAATTTATGTATCTTTGAATGTCTAGATTGACCGGACTATTATTTATCTCCAAATTTTGACACGCAGGACTGTTTTGAATCGTCATTCCTTATCGCATGGGTTGCGTATTTCCCCCCATTATATCCCCATTTTCACCTCAGATTCATATTTTACAAAATATAACAACAAATTTAAAGCATTTTGCAACTTTCTATACCAAAAACAAATGAACGTCGCTTTTGTTTAAATGACATAACCTGTTATTCTTATATCCTTGGGAAAAATGTCCTGTTTTTCCCTTTGTGTTTCGTATAACACCTTTTTTGTTTGAACCTGTTGGCAGAGTGTTGTTTCACACTCTTTACTCTCACTTTTCTGTTACAGCGGTGCTTTGTTCGCTGCCTAGAACGTCAGCGAGCACCAGGTCAGTCCCAGATTTCTTTTAAAAATCTACAATTAACATAACGAGGTTCGTCTCTAACGCGCACCTAGCCGACCCTCTCATCTCTCGGCGACCACCTCGAAGATGCCGTTGTCGTGCACTTCGCACTTGTCGTCCGTCAGGATATGGCAGATGTGTCCGTTCAGCGCCGTCGTGGTTTTGTGGACCTCGCACTCTTCCTTCTCCTCCTCGATGATGGTGGTGCCGTTCTTCTCACACATTGCGTGATGTCAGAGGTTCAGCGAGTCCATATCGGACACCTGCAAAGCGAAATCCCTCATATTTATCCCGAATTTCGTATCGTTAGAGTGTACAGGGTGTTTGATATTAGTGTTATTTCCTTATACAGGGTGACTTTTTTGGCAGAAATAAAATGCGCCTCCGCTCGAGTTCTATCTCCAAATAATGTACTTCACAGAAACGTATAATGGGCTAATTGTTGGCAGCATTTTCTTTTTTGAAAAACTTTAAGCAGCAGTTGCGTTTATGTACAGTATTTTTGAAATAAGTGCATTGTATTGAAGGGGTAATGGAGGACATAAAAGTAAACAATTTTCAATAAGCAACCTTGGGTCTAAAGTCTAAAGTTTCATTTCAGAAAATTGATCAACAAATTATTACGCGAAACTCTGTCCGACCCTGCATCGTCCCACTGATCAACCGTTTACAACGCAACTAGTCGGTGTGGTTATTTGATCGACATAGCTGTGAACGTGTCTTGTTTATTCGTCAACTCTAGTTAACGTTAAAAAAGATATCCAAAATAAGCGAATTAAAATTCTATAATAAAACAAATATTACTATATAAAAAATAACAAAGTTGTCCTTCGGATATTCTTGAAGGACTAGGATTTCTGAGGAAATAATATAATAGTATTTCTTCCCCTGAGTGTTTGTTCAGAATTTTATTTAATTTTTTTTTATGCAGCGAATAGTTTTTAAAATATATAAAGTTGTTTTCTTTAAAACATTTTTTCTTTCGTTTCTCGTAAAATAATGGAAAAAAATAGATTTAATGGCTTCGTAGGAAATAATTTACACTTAAAAAAATAGTATTGTGAAAAAACTTAAATAAACATACCTAAATAATGGTCCAACCAAATTACACTTGGATAAAAAAAAATTGTTCTTCTATAAGTGGATATGGTAAAAGGGCTTATAATAAACCTAAAAAAAAATATATGCGTGAGCAGGGGCGGCGGAGGGTTGATTTGGGGGGTTGAAAAGTTATGAAAAATTGTATCATTGGGATTTCTGGCGAAAGTTGACGTAATACAAAAAAGTGTCCAGTACAGTAAAGTTGTAGATCATGCAAAAATCTACAACTTTTGTAGAGGCCACTTTTTAACATAACTTCAAAACTTCCGAGAAAAATGCGAAAAACAGGTTTTTTTCTGATTTTTCGTTTTTTATTTCTCATTTCTGCAAAAATAATTTAATTTTGACGAAACTTGGTGAAAGTATACCTTTCTCTGTCTTAAATAACCTCAAATTTTTTTAGATAAAAAAATCGAGAAGTTTCTG
>NW_019416260.1:326809-331940 GCF_000390285.2 Anoplophora glabripennis | reverse complement strand
AATAACGAGCGTTCAAATAAAAACGTGGTCGAAGTTGGCTCTGACACATTGGACGTAGGGCGTAGCTTATAGCGACCAACTTAACCTCATTTCTCAACGAGTTGTATAGCAGCTGTCAGTTTCAAAAACAAAGCGGCGATATAGCGCTTTGACAGATGACGTTTAAGTTCATTTGCTATACGCTACGCCCTACGTCCAAATTTTCAGAACCAACTTGACCACGTTTTTATTTGAACACTCGTTATATTCTTAAAGTCAGTATATACAATCATTTGACCAAAACTATTCAATTTTGTATTAAACAAACGATACATCAAAACAAAACATGTTCCTATAAAATCTATGTAGATCATAAAATTAAGAATAGAATTAATTTAACCGTAAGTATCAAATATTTATTTTCAATGCTGCCTATTTTTAAAGTAAAAATTATATTTCTGAGTAGAAATTTAAAGTATTTAAATAAATAAATAATGTTTTTGAAATGTTGTGCATTTGAAGCAAGAAAATGTTTGCGTGTAGGTTAATTATTTTTAATTGTTAATAGGTACGTTTCAACTAAAATCAATTATCTAGTTACATTTATTGGAAGAAACTCTAGAAAGTTTTAAACCTTCACTACTGACTGCAAATTACTTGAAGCTCATATACAGGATGTCCCATTTAATTTTTTCACCCCACTTATCTCTATTAGTTTTGCTGATATAAACATTTTGTTCAAATGCTTCTTATAAGTTTCTGTTTGTAGCAACAAAAAAAACAATTCAAATTTAAATGTCTGACATTTCTGAATAAAAGATTTCTGCAAAAACTTCATTTCAATCTACAATCAAGATGATTTTTATATTGTTTCCTTTCGGCTTCTGATACAAATTTCGTTATTCCATTCCATTTTTACCCGTTCCGTAAAGGAAAACGGTTACGTCATTCCTAGCGCCGCCAACATCCAGAAGCATAAGGAAATGTAAATTACTTGGGATATATTTCATAACAAAGAAAAATATGCCCGAACTCGACCTTTTCATATAAAACTGTCCCACATATTGAATTATGTATCGCTCAATTTCTGTCGGAGTCGCCAAAGTCGCCCAACCCTTCCAGTCTCTGAAAATGTAAGCAGATTAGATGTCCGTAGTTGGGTCTGGAATGGGGTATTTATTCAGAAAAAAAGGAGAGTGTATTATCTCTACTTATATCCTTACATAAATAAGGCATGAAGTCCTTTGTGGGAAGTTTTCTCCAACGTTTTTATGTAGCAATATTCAGCGATCAAGATGGGGGTTGTTCGAAGGGTGTAATTTGAAAAAAAATCACGTTTTTATAGAGTAGTAAGTATGTCTTATAACATTTAGTCAGTCAGTTGTCGAATCTCTTGCAATTTTTGAAATGTGTTGAGTAGTGAGGCCATCTATTGGCAAATGCGCACTGATGTGCTATCAAAATTTCATGACATTTGGACGAATAGAAGCGGAGTTGTTGCGTTATTCAATTATTTCATAATGGTTTATGAAATAAAGTAAGTACAACGTTTTATGGTAATTACATCTTTGTATTATAAAAGTATTACAAAATATTTATTTAATTATAGTACAGAAAATTACGTGGTATAAAAAAATTCGTCGATTAAATTTTTTATTTTCACAGCTTATGTATATCACTCTTTATGTTTCAATTCTTTTCTTCAATTCAGAAAGTGAAAGTCTTATGACGGCGAGATTTTTTGTTATAATAATTATTAAAATGTTAACAAGAGGCGAGAAAATTTTAGACTAAAGGAAAATTACAATTTTCAAAGGTAATTATGCTTTTGCAGCCGTCGTAAACGTAATATTTTGGTTTATCTCGTCGAGCTACCCCAGATTAAGTACAAAAAGATAAAAAAGAGTATTCTTTATTTTGAAAAATCGAACATTTTTTCTCAAAAAATTGTTTTGCGAAAACTATGGAACCGATTTTATGAAATTTGGAGTATTGTTTTATTATACCCTAAAGTTTTTTAGCAAAATTAGAATGTCCTCGGAGCAATTAAGATATTTTTTTAAAATTATCCAAAAAACTTGATTTTGCCTTTTTTCATCAATTATTGCTATTTTGCAACATCGGTAAAAAATTTAAACATTTTTAACTTCCAGTATATTGTGCAAAATTCAGTTCTAAAACTTTTTTTCTGCCTCAATATTCTTCCACAATGCATAGGTTCCAAGATATAAGTAAAAAACTCAGATAAAATAGGCATTATTAAAAATTTCCTAANTTTTTTACTTTTGACCTCGAGTAAATTTTTTTCCAAGTACCGGAACGATGAGGAATTTTAATATTTTATTTTTACTTATGTTTTGAATAACTTTACTCACCCTCAGCTTGTTGTAAATTTATGTATCTTTGAATGTCTAGATTGACCGGACTATTATTTATCTCCAAATTTTGACACGCAGGACTGTTTTGAATCGTCATTCCTTATCGCATGGGTTGCGTATTTCCCCCCATTATATCCCCATTTTCACCTCAGATTCATATTTTACAAAATATAACAACAAATTTAAAGCATTTTGCAACTTTCTATACCAAAAACAAATGAACGTCGCTTTTGTTTAAATGACATAACCTGTTATTCTTATATCCTTGGGAAAAATGTCCTGTTTTTCCCTTTGTGTTTCGTATAACACCTTTTTTGTTTGAACCTGTTGGCAGAGTGTTGTTTCACACTCTTTACTCTCACTTTTCTGTTACAGCGGTGCTTTGTTCGCTGCCTAGAACGTCAGCGAGCACCAGGTCAGTCCCAGATTTCTTTTAAAAATCTACAATTAACATAACGAGGTTCGTCTCTAACGCGCACCTAGCCGACCCTCTCATCTCTCGGCGACCACCTCGAAGATGCCGTTGTCGTGCACTTCGCACTTGTCGTCCGTCAGGATATGGCAGATGTGTCCGTTCAGCGCCGTCGTGGTTTTGTGGACCTCGCACTCTTCCTTCTCCTCCTCGATGATGGTGGTGCCGTTCTTCTCACACATTGCGTGATGTCAGAGGTTCAGCGAGTCCATATCGGACACCTGCAAAGCGAAATCCCTCATATTTATCCCGAATTTCGTATCGTTAGAGTGTACAGGGTGTTTGATATTAGTGTTATTTCCTTATACAGGGTGACTTTTTTGGCAGAAATAAAATGCGCCTCCGCTCGAGTTCTATCTTCAAATAATGTACTTCGCAGAAACGTATAATGGGCTGATTGTTGGCAGCACTTTCTTTTTTGAAAAACTTTAAGCAGCAGTTGCGTTTATGTACAGTATTTTTGAAATAAGTGCATTGTTTTGAAGGGGTAGTGGAGGATATAAAAGTAAATAATTTTCAATAAGCAACCTTGGGTCTAAAGTTTCATGTGTTCCAGAAAATTGATCAACAAATTATTACGCGAAACTCTGTCCGACCCTGCATCGTCCCACTGATCAACCGTTTACAACGCAACTAGTCGGTGTGGTTATTTGATCGACATAGCTGTGAACGTGTCTTGTTTATTCGTCAACTCTAGTTAACGTTAAAAAAGATATCCAAAATAAGCGAATTAAAATTCTATAATAAAACAAATATTACTATATAAAAAATAACAAAGTTGTCCTTCGGATATTCTTGAAGGACTAGGATTTCTGAGGAAATAATATAATAGTATTTCTTCCCCTGAGTGTTTGTTCAGAATTTTATTTAATTTTTTTTTATGCAGCGAATAGTTTTTAAAATATATAAAGTTGTTTTCTTTAAAACATTTTTTCTTTCGTTTCTCGTAAAATAATGGAAAAAAATAGATTTAATGGCTTCGTAGGAAATAATTTACACTTAAAAAAATAGTATTGTGAAAAAACTTAAATAAACATACCTAAATAATGGTCCAACCAAATTACACTTGGATAAAAAAAAATTGTTCTTCTATAAGTGGATATGGTAAAAGGGCTTATAATAAACCTAAAAAAAAATATATGCGTGAGCAGGGGCGGCGGAGGGTTGATTTGGGGGGTTGAAAAGTTATGAAAAATTGTATCATTGGGATTTCTGGCGAAAGTTGACGTAATACAAAAAAGTGTCCAGTACAGTAAAGTTGTAGATCATGCAAAAATCTACAACTTTTGTAGAGGCCACTTTTTAACATAACTTCAAAACTTCCGAGAAAAATGCGAAAAACAGGTTTTTTTCTGATTTTTCGTTTTTTATTTCTCATTTCTGCAAAAATAATTTAATTTTAACGAAACTTGGTGAAAGTATACCTTTCTCTGTCTTAAATAACCTCTTAGATAAAAAAAATCAAGAAGCTTCTGAGATATTCAATTTTTTCGGCCTGAAACACTTTTTTTTCAAAGAAAAATTCTACTTAAAAAATCACCGAACAGAGTTCTGCCGGTAATAATTTTTTTCGTTTTGACATATCCTTTTTGGTGAAATAAAAAAATCTGTAATAACAGTTCAAAAACATGCTCAAACATGCAAAAAAAAATAAAAAATTACTTGCAACAATGAATTTTTCAGTTTGTTGATAATTTGTTTAAATTAAAAAACATTCAAAAACTGATTACTTACACCATCCAATTCTACGGAAAAAAATATAAAAAACTGTGTCTCATTGTTTGACCCAAAACTTTATTTGTGTACAGTATTGCTATAAACATCTAATGTAAGTCGAATTACAAATACACAAATGATAAATCTCTGGATGATTTGAGATTTCTGCAATACAAAGTATTAACTGCAAAGTGTACTGTTGACGCGAAATCCGAAAACCCGAAATGTTGTAAAATCGTTTTATTTTTTTTCTGGCTTTATTTGAAAACGAATTTTAAATAAATTGCATATTTACATTGCCACTTTTTCCGCTTTATCCTATGGCGTCAACATTTTTGCAATCCGACGTTTGGCCTTCGAGGGGCCATCATCAGATTAATTTTTTTAAATACATCTTTGCTATTTTTATTACAAAATCTAGTCATTTTTAAGTCTGTATTAGATGATATTACTATTGTAATCGCTTAAAAAGATTTTTAGCTATCATTAAAATTTTTCCTGAGTACGGCTCTGAACGCTTTCAAAATACCTGTATCTATTGGAGGAGAGAGAGAGGGAGAGAGGGAGGGGGCGAGGGGAGAGGGGG
>NW_019416260.1:258018-320237 GCF_000390285.2 Anoplophora glabripennis | reverse complement strand
TGTGATAAAACACGTACAGAAGTTCTTGGCGCATTTTCCATTATTTGTTGGACATTTTCTTTTAATTCTTCAGTCCGCTTTTTAGGTCGGCCGCTTCCTTCTTTTCTTGTTACACTGCCCGTTTCACGAAAAACATTAACACAACGCTGAACTGCACTTTGAAAAATTTTGTACTCAACAACGCCGGGAAATTGATTTTGAAATTCTATGAAACATTCCTCAATAGAATACTTCCATATTCCATCAATCTTGCGTCCATTTCTAAAGTAGGACTCTATGATAAACACTTTTTGTTCTTGAGAAAACACCATTTTAAACGCTTTTTAAAACGAAAATATTCAAATTGATAGCGGCGATATAGCGCTTTGACAGATGACGTTTAAGTTCATTTGCTATACGCTACGCCCTACGTCCAAATTTTCAGAACCAACTTGACCACGTTTTTATTTGAACACTCGTTATATTCTTAAAGTCAGTATATACAATCATTTGACCAAAACTATTCAATTTTGTATTAAACAAACGATACATCAAAACAAAACATGTTCCTATAAAATCTATGTAGATCATAAAATTAAGAATAGAATTAATTTAACCGTAAGTATCAAATATTTATTTTCAATGCTGCCTATTTTTAAAGTAAGAAATTATATTTCTGGGTAGAAATTTAAAGTATTTAAATAAATAAATAATTTTCTTGAAATGTTGTGCATTTGAAGCAAGAAAATTTTTACGTGTAGGTTAATTATTTTTAATTGTTAATAGGTACGTTTCAACTAAAATCAATTATCTAGTTACATTTATTGGAAGAAACTCTAGAAAGTTTTAAACCTTCACTACTGACTGCAAATTACTTGAAGCTCATATACAGGATGTCCCATTTAATTTTTTCACCCCACTTATCTCTATTAGTTTTGCTGATATAAACATTTTGTTCAAATGCTTCTTATAAGTTTCTGTTTGTAGCAACAAAAAAAACAATTCAAATTTAAATATCTGACATTTCTGAATAAAAGATTTCTGCAAAAACTTCATTTCAATCTACAATCAAGATGATTTTTATATTGTTTCCTTTCGGCTTCTGATACAAATTTCGTTATTCCATTCCATTTTTACCCGTTCCGTAAAGGAAAACGGTTACGTCATTCCTAGCGCCGCCAACATCCAGAAGCATAAGGAAATGTAAATTACTTGGGATATATTTCATAACAAAGAAAAATATGCCCGAACTCGACCTTTTCATATAAAACTGTCCTACATATTGAATTATGTATCGCTCAATTTCTGTCGGAGTCGCCAAAGTCGCCCAACCCTTCCAGTCTCTGAAAATGTAAGCAGATTAGATGTCCGTAGTTGGGTCTGGAATGGGGTATTTATTCAGAAAAAAAGGAGAGTGTATTATCTCTACTTATATCCTTACATAAATAAGGCATGAAGTCCTTTGTGGGAAGTTTTCTCCAACGTTTTTATGTAGCAATATTCAGCGATCAAGATGGGGGTTGTTCGAAGGGTGTAATTTGAAAAAAAATCACGTTTTTATAGAGTAGTAAGTATGTCTTATAACATTTAGTCAGTCAGTTGTCGAATCTTTTGTCGAAACTTTTAAAATGTGTTGAGTAGTGACTAGTGAGGCCATTTTTATTGGCAAATGCGCAGAAAGGTAGATCCTTCACCGATGTGCTGTCAAAATTTCATGACATTTGGAAGAACTTAGAAGCAGACTTATTGCTTTACTGAATTATTTAATAATTATTTTATCTCTTTTATATGTTTTTATTATAAAAGTATTACAAAATATTTATTTAATTATCGTACCTATCGATCGATCGAAAATTACGTGGTATAAAAATATTCGTCGATTACATTTTTTTATTTTCACAGCTTATGTATATCACTCTTATATTTCAATTCTTCTTCTCTTCAATTCAGAAAGTGAAAGTCTTATGACGGCGATATTCTTTGTTATAATAATTATTAAAATGTTAACAAGAGGTGAGAAAATTTTAGACTAAAGGAAAATTACATTTTTCAAAGGTAATTATGCTTTTGATGCCGTCGTAAACGTCATATTTTGGTTTATCTCGTCGAGCTACCCCAGATTAAGTACAAAAAGATAAAAAACAGTGTTCTTTATTTTGAAAAATCGAAAATTTTTTTTAAAAAAATTGTTTTGCGAGAACTATGGAACCGATTTTATGAAATTTGGAGTATTGTTTTATTATACCCTAAAGTTTTTTTACAAAAATTAGAATGTCCTCGGGGAGCAATTAAGATATTTTTTAAAAATTATCCAAAAAACTTGATTATTTTGCCTTTTTTCATCAATTATTGCTATTTTGCAACATCGGTAAAAAATTTAAACATTTTTAACTTCCAGTATATTGTGCAAAATTCAGTTCTAAAACTTTTTTTCTTCCTCAATATTCTTCCACAATGCATAGGTTCCAAGATATAAGTAAAACACTCAGATAAAATAGGCATTATTAAAAATTTCCTAAACATTTTTGCAATTTTGAAAATGTTCCGGACCTCGCCCAAATCTAGGGATCTACACTTTTATTATGTGAATTGTACTGAAGGTATTCCAGTAAAAATTAGCTTGCCCCCTCTTACATCCAAGAAGTCGGATATTTCGACAGATAGACCCTGGTCTATAGCTCGAATGCTTCGGTTTGAAGCTCAATTAAAAATGCAGAAGTAGCTAAAATGAACCACAGTATTTTTTTATTGAAAATATAAGTGTTCAACTTGAATTCTGTAAGAATGAATGCTGTAGCACTTACTTAAATAGCGGAATGAGGATGTTTTTGAAAAAAAAAATTATCTCGGCTCCAGAAGCAACATTTTTTTTATATTCGCGTAAAAATGCCAGCAATCGATTCCTGTAATAGACATTATCGAGAAATAAAAATCGAAAAAGATATTCAATAAGAACGCGACCAAAAAATTTTTACTTTTTTCAGTCATTTTTGGACATTTGAAATGAATAAAATCGTTATCAGTTTTTTGTACCATGAAAGTACAACTTTTAAGGGAAAAAATGAGCCCTGATTCGTTTCTCTAATACTATTCGTCGAGCAAGAAGAGTCGATTTTCGAGATGACTTTTTTTTTTGAAAAGTAGATAAAATTCGAAAAATTAGTATATTTTTTAATTTTAAAAATACACTTTTTTTGCTTGCCGAGGGCTGTATTTACAATATGTAACAAGTTTCAAAACCTTAATTTGCAGGAGATACAGCAAAAACAAAAAAAAATCGATTTTTGACGGTTTTTTCGATACATCTCGAAAAGTATTATAGCCACCGACATATTTAAAAATACGAATCGATAGCTACAACTTTCTCATTTAACTTTTTTCGATTGGAGTTCAAGTTTTTTTTTATTAGTGAAAAACCGTTTTTTTTTTTAGTTTTATGAATTTTTTAGAATAACTTGTTCGTTTATGCCCCACAGGAAAAATATAGTAATATAGTTAGAATTTTTTTCTTATATCACCATATTTTTTGTTTCCAGGTAGTAATTTTTGTAAATTTAACAATAGATCGTGACAGATTGATTGGACTACAACCTTCTGGTGGTACACTTTGGGTAATACAAAAGCAAACGGCAAATTTACCACTTCGAATACAGAGTTATTGGTCTTAAGTCAACGTTAACTCGAAAACTATGAACTTTTGGATATTGCGTCAAAATAGGCAGGTTAAGAGCTGTAACATATAAAAATTTCAGCCAATTTAACTGTAACCACTTTTTCATAAGAAAACTGCAGGGTCCTTTGAAAAGGTACACAAAAGGTACACTTGTTCGACCTCGATAATCTGATCCTGATCAAAATTTACACAAATAAATTCGCTACGCTGCCTTTTCATAATCTATAACCTAAATCTGATCGTCAAGGGGACAAAAACGGTATTCACACCCAATATATTCATTAATCCGCTCGACCAACTTTGTTTTTCGGTAAAATTGAAGCAGATTAAAACCTCAAAGCGGCTCCCACGGAGATAATATCTCTATTGATTCGTCCCGTCTTCCTGTTATTGTTCCCTTCGGCAGTTCCACTTTTGTATGCGATATTAATCGGGAAAAATATCGGGATTACGCCTCAATGGGATTCGGGGGTTGGCGCATTTTCCACCAGCTACAAACGCAGACGGATTTAATGGTGCTTGTGATTCGTAGGATGGCCTAGATTGCTGGCACTCTTCACCCGTACGTGTCATTTGAATAATTTCCAAAAAGAGGATATGAATGGAGGCCACCGACCCATCTCGCTGCAAGGATTCATTGTCCTGATAAGTCCCGTCTTAATTCTCTTAGTTTTCACGGAAACCTTGCAATTCGCGATCCTTAAATCAATTGATGAATTTTTTTTGTCCTAAGCTGGAATTGTGTCTGTCGTAATCAATAATAGTCCAGGCGATAGAGCAGTAAAAGTAGGCTTTAATGTTTGTGTTTGAAGTAATCTATTTTGTTGTACAGAAAAATTCCAAATATTATGTAGAATAAGAATCCCAGTTACCTATTTAGTAAATATCCCTAGATCTGGGCGAGGTTCGGAACATTTTAAAAATTGCAAAAATGTTTAAAAAATTTTAAAAAATACCTATTTTATCTGAGTTTTTTACTTATATCTTGAAACCTATGCATTTAGGAAGAATATAGAAGAGGAAAAAAGTTTTAGGATTGTATTTTGCACAATATACTGGAAGTTAAAAATGTTTAAACTTATTACGGATGTTGCAAAATAGCAATAATTGATAAAAAAAAAGGGAAAATAGTCAAGTCTTTTGGATAATTTTTTTAAATATTTTAAATGCTCCGAGGGCATTCTAAATTTGGTAAAAAAAACTTTAAAGTATAGTAAAAAAACACAAAATTTCATTAAAATCGGTTCGATAGTTTTCGCAAAATAATTTTAAAAAAAAATTTGAAAAATTTTTTTCGAATTTTCAAAATGTTGCACAGCCTCAAATAAAGCATCTAGATGCTTGAAAATTTTTTCACATAGAAAAGACCGCTCAATATTTCAAATGGTTTTTGAAAAATTTAAATCGGTTGACTAGGACGGTCAGAGTAATTTTAAACAATTAGAGTATATTTATCAATTTGAAAGTTAGTTTTTTTCAAAAATTATAATTTTGAAGTACTATTTTTTCTTAATTTTATCTGTCTTTAACAAAAAAAATAATTTCCGAATAAAAAAAAATAATTTTTTTAGACAAAAATTATTTAAATAATTGTAATAATTATAACTAAATATTAAGTGTTGAAATATATACGTAAACAAATTTTTTCATGGAAAAAATGCAATAGCATAAAGTAAAATATACAGTATATTTAATGCATAAATAATAAACTTTGTTTATAAAAAACGTCTGCAAATTAGACAGTTGGCATTACGATATTTGATTTCTTTGGCTCGCGAGACATCGGATTAAAAAAAAAAAGATCGAAATTGGTCCATTAGAAGTCGAAATATTGCAATTTTTTCGTACCTTCGCATTTTGAACCTCCGAATTCAGTCTCGGACCGAAAGCCAGACTACAATAATTATTGCTGGGGACGTTTTTGATGCGCATGCGTATTGCGTTAATATCCGCAGAAAGGCGGGAAAGGCCGGCGTCGCCTAAATATCTATTTGAGGTATGGGTTTGACTTGACATTAGACCATTATTTTAAGGTGTTGTAATTAAAACCATTTAAAACTGTTCGTTAGAACAATAGTTATAATAAAATTATACCTAAGAGAAGCTTTTAAGAGATTTATGCGAAATATTCAAGGTGCCAGGAAACAAGAAGATGAAATAGCAAATAAAGAAATAAGAGTAACCAAGAGGAAAATAGAAAAGCAGGAATATTTTCCTATAAATAAACGTCGAAAGGTAATTGTGTTTGAATTATGTAATATGTTTTATAATAGATATTTATATTGATTTATTTTACTTATATTTACATTAAATACTTGTTTCTAGGACACATCGACAATAATAATATGAACTTTCAGTCTTCTCTGTAGAACATGTTTCCGAAGCGTTAGGGAAATATTTTTATATTGTTTTTTACTTTCATTTTAATTATTTGCCAAAAACGACCACTGGTCTATATAAATCTATAAATCTTGTAAATGAAACAACTTCTAAAATTTATAAACTTTTAGCAAATCGGAAACATAAATAAGAACAAATTTATACTTTATAGACTAATGCCATACAAATAAGATATAATAGTATATTATTCAACGAGCGTATAATGATGGGTATTATTCACGAGGTGAAGTTTACGGCCACGAGCCGCAGGCGAGTGGCCTAAATCACCGAGTGAATAATACCCATTATACGGGAGTAGAATACTATACTTTATCCACGACTACTAAATATTTTTGTTGAAGTTTTTTTTGAAATGTTTCGAAAAACATGGTATGTTACGAAACAGATATACGACTCGCACAAATGAAGTCGCTGATGGCTCAGTGTAGATGCTCTTTCCCTTCCAACCGCGGGTCCCGGGTTCGAATCCGGTCTAGGAAAATTCACTATTTTAATTTTTTTTTATATGTACAGCACTGAATTGAAAATATTTAGTGGTTTACACGATAAAATTTTAAAAACGGATTGTTTGTAGCAGAACAATATAATATTATAGCTAAATTAAGGAAGCATCTGACAGTAGTGATTAATGACTCATTAATCACTGCCGTGATTAATGGGTATTATTAAGGTCGAGCAAACAGACGTATAATGGGTACATTATACAATAGTCGTGGATAAAAACTATTATCATTTCACTTGCTAACCACAAGTAACATTGTGTTATGTGTTTGACAAAATGTAATTATACTTCATATAGCTAAAAGTAATTTTTCAAACATGTCATCTTTATTGAAGTTTTAAACTTTTAAACTGAATTTGAAAATTTTCCGCGGATATCAACGCATGCGCATAAAAAACGTCCCCAGCGATAATTAGTGTAGTCTGCGAAAGCCTCCTCTCCCACTTTTCGCGTTTTGAGTCGCTTTCCGCGCGTGCGAGCGACAGCTTTTCCGCTGATTTATCTATGTTGCCGATAACTTATGGAAATGAAAATTTTTTCCAGCTTAGAACTCGGAAAAACGAAGCCACTGGATCAAAGATTATTGCTAAATTGTTTATAAATTAACGGTAAATGCCGATAAACTTTGACCGCTAATATCTCGAGAACCAATAAACGAAATTTAATTTTTTTTTTAGGAAGCGTCATTCCGAGTACTTTAAAATTATAATTTTTGAAAAAAAAACTAAATTGAAAATTAGTAAATGTAATCTAATTGTTTAAAAATAGAAATAAATAATGTTAACTCTAAAAATGTACTGTGACCGTTCTAATCCACCGATTTCAATTTTCAAAAACCATTTGAAGGGTTGAGCGGTTTTTCTATGTGAAAAAATTTTCAAGTGTCTAGATGCTTTATTTGAGGCTGTGCAACATTTTGAAAATTCGAAAATTTTTTTTTTAATTATTTTGTGAAAACTATCGAACCGATTTTAATGAAATTTGGTGTGTTTTTTTTATTATACTCTAAAAGTTTTTTTTACCAAAATTAGAATGCTCTCGGAGCAATTAAAATATTTTTAAAAAAATTATCCAACTTGATTATTTTGCCTTTTTTTCATCAATTATTGCTATTTTGCAACATCGGTAATAAATTTAAACATTTTTAACTTCAAGTAGATTGTGCAAAATTCAATTCTAAAACTTTTTTTCCTCTTCAATATTCTTCCTAAATGCATAGGTTCCAAGATATAAGTAAAAAACTGAGATAAAACGGGTAATTTAAAAAATGTTTTAAACATTTTCGCAATTTTGAAAATGTTTAAAATGTTGTTATTATGTGAGTTGTACTGAAGGTAATCCAGAAAAAATTTGCTTGCTCGCTCTCACATTCACCTCAAAACGGATCCGCCCGGATCTAATACTACAGAATTGCATCTCGATACACTAAAGGGTTTTTTATTTCAAAAGCATTTATTTAAGGGGTTGCCACTATAAAGGTTGGAAAGAAAGGAGCAGACAATCATATCAATCATATTTGGAACAATTTTTAAAATAAGTAAATATTTATAAATATTGATGAAACTTTGTGAACAAATACTAACACATATGTCAATTGTACCCTAAAAATTTTGCAACGATCGATGGCGTAGTTTTCGATTGACAGGATTGTTAATTAAGAAAATTTCAAAAAGTTTATCGCGTACCGTGGGTTTAAATTAAGGTTTAGAAAGGGTACACAATTTTTTAGAGATACTTGTCATAATAAACAATGATTGATACTAAAAATACACTTTCATAACCATTTAGAATTCTTAAAAAATTTTTCAACATTTTACTCTATAAACAATTATTTCTTACCCAACGAATTTTCTATGCAATCGACAAAATCTTGCAGACATAAAACACTACGTCGTAACCCCTTGCTTTTTACGACTTTAAATTTTGGTTTACATGTGACTATAAAATCATCACTTAAAGAATAAGATAAAATATCAATGAATGAAAGAATATTATTTTATTAACTGTTCAAATTGGTTTCCCTCCGCTTCTATACAACAATAAAATCGATTTTTTGTTTATTTGTCAATACAAAAACTTCATACTCTATCAGTTCAACTCACAAACAGAGCTATTTGAGCATGTGTGCTAATTTTTTNTGGATATATTTCAATCTCTCGCCCCAGAAAACCCCTAACACCAAAATTTCATCTCGATATGAACATTTATTATGAAATAAATAAGAAAAAACTAAAATAATATTTTGCATTAAACACCCTGTATCTCTGTAAGTATCAACATCGCGACCACCCTGTATATATATTCTCTTTAAATTATTCTTGAATATAAAATAAAGTTTGCACCAAATTTGTTTCCTATAGGCACCATTTTTTATAACACCTTATTAGTTCCTGATTCGACTTGTTTTCAGGGATTGTAATGTTTTTCTCGTAGAAGCGTACTAAAAAACGTGACTTTAGTGATGGATGTTTTCGTTCGAATTTTAACATAATGAACTGAAACTTTATATTCGGGCTAATATTTTAGAAAGAAATAACTTTTCTATATAACATTTTCGCCTAGGGTTGAAAATAAAGGTACTTTATTCTTGGGCCGATTTGCAGTTTTCGTCTGCCCCTCGTATATAACAAATGTTTTATGAGGTTCGATGGACGCTACTTTGATTTGACGACATACAGAAACAATTGACAATCGAAGGAATTTATAAATTTTTGGATAGCACTTAGTATATTTAATGCATAAATAATAAACTTTGTTTATAACAAATATGTGCAAATTAGACAGTTGGCATTACGATATTCGAATTCTTTAGCTAACGAGACATCGGATTAAAAAAGAGATCGAAATTGTTCCATTAGAAGCCGAGATAAAGGAATTTTTTTCGTACCTTCGCATTTTCAACCTCCGAAATCAGTTTCGGAGCGAAGGCTCTCTCCCCCACTTTTCGTGTTTCGAGTTACTTTTCGCGCGTGCGAGCGACAGCTTTTCCGCTTTGATATGAAAATTTTTTCCAGCTTAGAACTCGATGCCGATAAATTTTGACCGCTTATATCTCGAGAACCAATAAACGGAATTTAATTTTTTTTTAAGAAGCGTCTTTCCGAGTATACTTTAAAATTATAATTTTTGAAAAAACTAAATTGCAAATTGATAAATGTAATCTAATTGTTTAAAAATTAAAAAAAAAAGTGTAAACCTTAAAAATTTACTGTGGCCGTCCTAATTCACCGATTTCAATTTTTCAAAAACCATTTGAAAGTCTGAGCGGTCTTTTCTATGTGAAAAAATTTTCAAGTATCTAGATGCTTTGTTTGAGCCTGTGCAACATTTTGAAAAATCGAAAATTTAAAAAAAAATTATTTTGCGAAAACTATAGAACCGATTTTAATGAAATTTGGTGTGTTTTTTTATTATACTCTAAAGTTTTTTTACCAAAATTAGAATGCCCTCGGAGTAATTAAAATATTTTTAAAAAATTATCCAACTTGATTATTTTGCTTTTTTCGGTAATAAATTTAAACATTTTTAACTTCCAGTAGATTGTGCAAAATTCAATTCTAAAACTTTTTTTCCTCTTTAATATTCTCCCAAAATGCATAGGTTCCACGATATAAGTAAAAAACTCCATAAAATGGATAATTTTTAAAATGTTTTAAACATTTTTGCAATTTATTTAAGGAGTTACCACTCTAAAGGTTGGAAAGAAAGGAGCAGGAAATCATATCATTCATATTTGGAACAATTTTTAAAATAAGTAAATATTCATAAATATTGATGAAACTTTGTGAACAAATACTAAAACATGTCAATTGTACCCTAAAAATTTTGCAACGATCGATGGCGTGGTTTTCGATTGACAGGATTGTTAATTAAGAAAATTTCAAAAAGTTTATCGCGTACTGTGGGTTTAAATTAAGGTTTAGAAAGGGTACACAATTTTTTAGAGATACTTGTTGTCATAATCAACAATGATCGATACTAAAAATACCTATGTTTACACTTTTATAACCATTTAGATTTTTTTTAATTTTTCAACAATTTACTCTATAAACAATTATTTATTACCCAAGGAATTTTTTATGCAATCGACAAAGTCTTGCACACATAAAACACTACGTCGTAACCCGCTTTTTACGACTTTAAATTTTGGTTTACATGTGACTTTAAAATCATCACTTAAAGAATAAAATATCAGTGAATGAAAGAATGTTATTTTATTAACTGTTCAAATTGGTTTCCCTCCGCTTCTATACAACAATAAAATCGATTTTTTGTTTATTTGTCAATACAAAAACTTCATACTCTATCAGTTCATCTCACAATCTGAGCTATTTGAGCATGTGTGCTAATTTTTTAAATTTCAACGGACAACAGTATTCTCTCGACTTAAACCGACCGACGCAAGGGACAAAAACAAGTTATGATAAAAGAAACACTCTTTCTTTTTACGCTTTCCACGTTTTCGTTAACGACAAAGAAACCTCATTCATCACTTGAAGTATTTTCCTTTTTAATGGTCCCAGCTTCGAAGTTAAATAACAAATATTTCCCTGAAGATAGACCTAATTGCCTGTTCACGAAAGTTTGTATCACTCTTTGGTGTCTCGCCCCATATTCTATATTTAAGTCCGAACTTTGCCTATATTCTGGGATCCCTTGCGTTCCGAAGGGCTACCTTCGTCTTTCAGAAGCCTGTGGGAGTCTAAATTACAGTTAAACTCTACCCCGAAGTTGTAAACAAAGTTGTAGATAGCTAGGAGATCAGTGTGATACTAGGCGTTCGAAAAAGAAACGTATTTCTAGATACGCTACAGAAAATGTCAAAATTCGTACACAAATAAATAACAAATGTACAAATCATTTTGTTGCCAGTAGCAGTGGCGTGGACACGGGTAATTTGAGGAATATAATTGAAGGAAAAATAAGTACCGAACATCCTATCCTGTTACAGATAAAAATATATAATTGTGTGAAAAATGAAAACTGAAGTTTAAAATTTCCTCCCTATTCCACTCCGTGATATAAACGAAGCGGACAGCTTCTCGTGTTTAACAGGATATTTCAGGCTCCCTAATTTTTTAACTGACTGCCGTAATTGACAGATATTGAATTTCAGCAAAGGCCACTCAGATGTGCTTAATGTATTTAATTGCAGCTATTTTAGTTCCGCTTCAAGCTCGCTTATTGCAAAGTTAATTGCATTTGGTTTATTTTGTTGCTTGTCTGACTAATGCGAAATTATATCCAGATCTAATTTTAGCTCCTGGCACATCTAGTTGGCTAGAAAAGGCTGTGAATTATTAATTGCAGGAAAAGAGTAAGTGTCGTTGACAAAGATAAAGGGTCTTAATTAAAATCCCATCTATTTTCGCCTTAAGGGACTGATTCACGAGATATTGTTATTAAAAAAGTAAACAATTTCTTGTTTTTAAAATTGATTGCCGTTTGAGTAGAACTATTAAAATACCTGTGGAAATGTATATTTTTTAAAATCTTATCAATATTATCTGACTGAACCATTAAAACACCATGTCTCTTGATTGCTAATAGCGTTGCCGATGTTCTCCGGAATGAATGGCCTGTATATGTTTCAGGATGTTCTAGTTTCAAAAACTGTGCAATCTTATTAGGAATGATAGAAAGGGTATTCTTGCCGACTGGTTAGTTGTAACATCTACCTGCTTGATAACCTATAGAAAAGTCTGAAATTCCAGTTTTGCTGGTAAATAGTACTTACCTCCTTTATGGTGTAAATAATTACTTTGTCATCGGTACAAAAAGAGCAGTTCCTATTTCGGCAGGACAGGTATAAAAAGTAAAAAGTAAAATTTATTTAAGTTCCACCAAGTTTTGAAATCATAGCAAATCGGTCGCCCTTTTCCATTTTCCTGAACCTACAGCTCATTTCGTCGCTTCGCTCTCAGCTCTTGTTCCTGTTCCCGAGGATCAAATCCGGCGAAATTTTCCGCCTGAGTCGCCGTTAGCCGACTTTTAAAAACAATATTACCCCAAGAAATTGAATCATAAATTTTAATTGAACTTCAAACTTTCGGGACATTTTATTCGATGCTCGCGATAATTCCGTTATCAAACTCATTTAATTAATTTAACGAGTTCGGAACTAACTTCGCGACGTTGGGCGGGAAAAATCGCTGGTGTTTTGGGGATTTGTTGTCGCGGGAGACGCTTCCTTGTCTCCCCAAGACGATTCGCGACGCTGGGATTTGAATAAACACGAGGAGTTTTGTTTGTGTTTCTCATATAAGTGTCTCGCGGCGCGTTTTTAAGGGAGGCCTTGGCAAACAAACGAACACCAAAACAAAACTCTGTTAGTTAACTTTTAATTAAGCTTTTAGCAGTTTTGTATTATTATCTCGTGCACCAGCGGCTATTATTACTCTAAACTTATTTACTCCGGTCGAATTAGATAAAAAAAACCTGAAAATTGGAAAAATAAATATTAGTACCTAAATATTTTATTTTAGTCCAGTCACTGAAGGCGAAAATAAAGTAAAAGCTCCCAATTTTTCCGGATAGCATGGATTTTCCTGAAAATTTGCATACAAGCTCATCTGACCCCCTCCACTTCAAAAGTTATATTGTCTAGAAGTGTGCTTTTTTCTATTTGGGGGTGAAAACTACCCTTGTACGAAAAAAATGCGAATATCGCAGATTTACGTATTTTAAAGATTCATTTCATGTTCAAATATGTTGGATAAAGTTCCTTTCATGTTTTTTAATATAATTTATGAAATTTAATTTCTTTTCAACCGTTAAAAATCCTTAAAAACTAACCTTCTATGGCCAAAAAAAATAGAAAATAAAAAGTTTTTAACAGTTTAAAATATTATTTTGGTGCATTCACAATGTATTGCATTTCTTTTGTTATTCATTGGAAAGCTTACGACTCATTACAAAGTTGCAACCCTTAAAAACCATCCCTTATAATAAAATAAAGTATTATTGAAAGCTTGAGGTGTTTTAATGGTATGCATATGTTGAATTATAAACTTTTTATTGGTTTTCAAATGATCTATGATATATTGCAACTTTTCAGCCACCCAAAAAACCTTTATAGAAGAGCTGCCCCTCATAAAAAACCCTACCCCTTATAGAAAAATTTCCTAAAAATTGTATATGAGTATGATGATATAATTAATTTTTTTTAATTTTATTGAATATATTCTTAATATTTTTTTATTAAATTTATATCAAATAAAAAAAAATTGTATATGCATTATAAATGGATACGTGTGTGTATGTATATTATTAAAATACTTACTAAAATCAGTTCAAAAGTGCTCCAAAATACACAAAGATGATGGTAATTTACCCGCACCCAAAATTTTACCAAAAAAATGCGATAAATTTTTTTACCATAACTTCTGTAATTTTAAAGTTATAAATTTACTCAAAAAAACATTTTGTAGGGAATTTAAAGCACTTTAAGTTCTGTGATTTGCAGTTTTTTTTAGCCCTTCGTTTTTTAGATTTATAAGCTAGAAGGGCTCAGGAAAGGCAGTCTTGGAGCTTAGTTTTGAGCTTCTACCTGTTATAACTGTCAAATTTTGTCCTACAAAAATTTTAAAAAAAGCAAATTGTTCAGTAGGAAAAAAAATCTACAATTTCTCATTCTATCATTTTTTTATGACTGAAATACTTTGAAAAATTTTATTCAAAAGTAAATGAAATTTTTTTAAATGTAGACTTCTAAAATCGTTGAAATTCCCATAATCTACTGTTAATACATAAATAAAGTAAATTGCAGAAGGAACACGTTTAATTTTTTTTCCGTCGTCGTTAATTTTAATTTTTTTTCTCAAAAATTAAGACAATTATTTTATTTTACAACTTCTAACACCACTCAATTTAAAGGTCTTTTCAAGAACTTTAATAGGTGTTATGTAAGCTTTCCTCGAAAAACCTTTAATTTTTCCGCTACAGGACGTTGAACATTTCGGTTATAGCTATCTTCGAAATTGACTTCAACTTCTGGGAGTCATAACTCGGGTTCTATACCATCTACAAAAATAAAAAAAGCAATCTCCTTGCTATTTAATTACCTTCATTTTTGCTTATGATCATTTTTTTGATAAAACTTTTGAGATATTTGCGAAAAATGGCTCAAAACATACATTTTTTGGGCTAAAAACGAACATGTTTAGGCGCAAATAACTCTAAAAGTATCGACTGTACAAACAATTCTTATTTTCTTATAGAAAATTGTTTGCTTATAATTCGTCCCTCTATCGAATCGTGAGGTTATTTTTAATTAAAAAAATCCCACCCTCCAGAAGGGTGGCATCCACCCGAAGGGTAAAAGCACGCATCGGCACTATATAACTTTTGTTTCTTGGGCTATTCCGTACCTACAGTTCAAATTTCACGTCAATCCATTCCATCCGAAGAAATTGGTAGCCAACATGCTTCAGTGACTGGACTATTTCACTTTATGACGATCATACAACATAAAATGACCAATTCTCCGACAGGTCGTCTAGATTTTCATGCGCAGTAAAAAAGTGAAAAACACGTAATTATGCCACTTATTTGCAATTTTCAAGTTAGCGTCACTTCTTTGGAATTAGTTTTTTGTTATTATCATTCTACATACTCTTTCCCATCATAAAGTGCAATAAAATGCATTCTAATAATTTTTTCACGTTCAAACTGTAATTCGAATGGAGTAATTTTATATACTGACATTATTGTCGTCTCTAGATACAGAATCCTTGTTCTTGCAGCATCACCTGTGGCTGTAGATCAATTTAACGANCTAATAATTTTTTCACGTTCAAACTGTAATTCAATGAAGTAATTTTATATACTGACATTATTATCGTCTCTAGATACAGAATCCTTGTTCTTGCAGCATCACCTGTGGCTGTAGATCAATTTAACAAACTTTCAGTTCTGGATGCTCTTACAAAGAAAGCCCCCTAATGCTTTGAGAAATAAAACGTGATCGATCACCCGACAAAGACGAATTAACGGAAAAATATATGTTGTAATATGAAAAACGTGCCAGTCCTAAGCCAACATTATTTCACGTCGATTATTTAACGTTAACGTACTTTCGACGTGAATGTATAATAATTCAGTTAAAGTTACTTCTGTTTCACGAAGGAAGCGTGGAAATAGTTTTAATATGCGTCGAGATATACAATATAGTTTCTTAGCGGAGCTGTTTGTCAGGGAGGTATGATGAATGGCAGAAATCTATTTCCTGTTAGAGTCTAGTAGAGCATCGCATTCTAAATTAACGCTAGTTTTAGGAGAGGACCAGTCGCCTTAATAATAGTCGTATAGCATTCTGTCTGAGCTCCATTAGAGTAATAACTTGAATTATAACGTCTGATTTTTTACTTCTATTTGGATAATTCATCATCTTGATAATACCCTTTCACCACTCCAAGGAAGTCCACTGGGTTGGAATCAGTTAACCAGTTAAGAACTCCTGACAGGACATTATGCCTTGAAAAGAAGTCTCTCTCTGCAGAATTATTTCTTTCTATTCGACTCAAAAAAGTAAAATGTAAATAAAAACGACATTCGTAGCGGGTTTGGTGTTTTTGGGACATCTGCAGATGGTTCTAACAAAGAGAAACTTATGAAAACGAGATATGTCTGTCTTATACCCACCTAGCTGCTTCCTGATGCCGTTCCCCATCTTGCTCCTCCACAGGCTGTTGATTAGTGTCGGATCCGCCCTGCGCCACTCCCTCCAACCGGAAAGCGTCCTGCGCACTCCCCCCACTCCTCCCGTCGGAAAGGGACTCGGCGTGCTCTGCGGAAGGCCGGCTTGTGACGCACCGTGTACACCTTGGGGCGCTGGTAGACCTGTAGCTTTAGATTATTGGTTAGAAATGTCAGAAGAAAGCGAGGAACTTCAGTTGGAAGCCTAAATATACTTTTAATCGGTGAAAAGCAAAATATCGGATTCGTACAAGGTATTTGGAAATATTTTTACAGTTAGCAGTACTAACATCCACAGGGTGTCCACAGTGTAATTGTCGTATGTTCAGTATGTAATAAAAATGTTATGTAAGGTTTCAAGTATGTTTGTGGTTTATCCATTAAAATAATTTACCAAAATTTCCTGGTATAATAATTATTGAAAATAACTGAGCAGTACGTTCTAAACAATCGCGTGTTCTACAATTCTAATCATGTGACATAACAGAAGTGCAATAATTGCTTCCAAATAGGACATATTCATGATATCTACATCCCATGGATACCTTGGATATTATGTACATGTCTGGTGATCTAGAGACTGCACCAAGTCTGATGCTCACTTCTAAAGTTATGTACAAGGTTATAAGAAGTACATTAACAGTTTTGTGGGAAAATTTATTTAATAATACTATGTGTGCCTTTGTTTCATCTTTCTGTATAACCAGTAACAATAACACGTTTTAAACTCAGTTTATTAGTAACTACAATTGAATATGTATTAATGTTTCTGAATAATACAGGGTGTAACTAAATAAGTGTAAAACATTTAAGGGGGTGATTCCTCATCGAAAAAAAGATAGGATCTTTCATATAAAGAAACTTCATTGGAGCATCCCTTGTTAAGATACAGCCCCTTAAAGGGGGTACCTAAAATTTGTTTAACAATTTTTTTCACAAGCACTAAACAAGTTACAATATTGAAATTAACCTGACATTTTCTACTACCAAAAAGACACTTAGCCAGTAATTTATTTGGTTTACCCCATGGTAGTAAGGGGTGGAAAACGCAACCCCTAAAATTTATTTCCAACGTAATTTTTTGTCTTATTATTTTTTTACCATTTAAAAAATTATTTCCGATAGCCTGTTTCATTCTAAAAAAAAATGTCTCTTGAATTTTTTGCCCAAATTAAACCAGTTCGCAGTAAAAAATTATTTTACGAACAACTACAGAGATACATCGTCATAAATGCGGACTGGATTTACTGTTATTTTGTAGTTACTACCTGCATTAAATGATTAAAGGGGAATAATCAAAACTAATTTAATAATAACAAAACATACAACATGTAGAAATCATAGTAAATGTTCAATATGTCTACCTTCAGACATTACGCATGCGTCTAGACGTCGGCGCATTGAGCCACGTATTCGCTCAAATATTCCTGGAGTCTCTCTAATTACCCTGCACGCATCGATAATGCGGTTTCTTAAGTCCTCTACATCGCGAACAGGAGTACGATAAACCAAATGCTGCAAATGGCCCCAAGTAGACAAATCCAGAGGATTGAGATCCGGGGATCGAGCGGGCCAATTCTGTGGTCCTCCTCGACCTATCCACTGATTTGCATATGTTTCAGTTAAATGCTGACGTGCTACTTGACTAAAATGGGCGGGAGCCCCATCATGCATAAAAACCATATCCCTTCTGACGCCCAAAGGAACTTCCTCCAGCAGTACGGGGGGATGCACTTTTCTTAAAAATTGAACGTATGCCTCACCATTTAATCGAGGAGGTAGAAAATGAGGCCCAATTAAATAATCCCCAATAACTCCGACCCACACCTTAAGAGAAAACTGTTCTTGATGGTTAGTTTCGACAATAGCGTGATGGTTTTCATCAGCCCATATGTGGTAATTATGAAAATTAATAATCTTGTCCCGAGAAAAACTACATTCGTCTGTGAATTCGATCGTCTTCAGAAAGTCACGATTTCTTCTAATCATTTCCAGCATCCAATTGCAAAATTCAAGACGGTTCGGAAAGTCTCGCGGTAACAGTGCCTGTACTCGTTGCAGATGGTAAGGGTATAAGAGATGTTCCTTTAAAATTCGAAATACCGTCATATGATCAACATTTAGCTGGAAAGCAATCTTTCTAGTACTGGTAGTAGGTTGTTCTTCTATCAAATTAAGTACTGCTGCCTCAAGCTGTGGTGTTCTTACTTCTCGATGGCGACCACAATCCTGCGTTCTTTTGTTGAATGAACCATATTCACGTAATCGTTGATGAAGTCAGACAAATATTCTATGTGAAGGATGCTGCCGTTGAGGATACATTTCAGCATATCTTGTAGAAGCTTCTAACCCATTCCCCTGCGACAGACCGTAAACGTAATGCATATCAGCCATTTCCTCATTTGTGTATGCCATTTTAATAACAAGTGAATTATTAAAGTAACAAATTAAGAACAGAACAATACACAATTAGTATTACTTCAATTTCAAAAATTTACAAACTGACAGCTTGATTCCAATTTAATTGTCAGTATCGCTAATAGCGGCCTACTAGATAAATTAGTTTCGTATTTTCGTTTTATGGCGATATGTATCTTGTTCGTAAAATAATTTTTTGCTGCGAACTGGTTTAATTTGGGCAAAAAATTCAAGAGACATTTTTTTTTAGAATGAAACAGGCTATCGGAAATAAATTTTTAAATGGTAAACAAATAATAAGACAAAAAGTTACGTTGGAAATAAATTTTAGGGGTTGCGTTTTCCACCCCTTACAACCATGGGGTAAACCAAATAAATTACTGGCTAAGTGTCTTTTTGGTAGTAGAAAATGTCAGGTTAATTTCAATATTGTAACTTGTTTAGTGCTTGTGAAAAAAATTGTTAAACAAATTTTATGTACCCCCTTTAAGGGGCTGTATCTTAACAAGGGATGCTCCAATGAAGTTTCTTTATATGAAAGATCCTATCTATTTTTCGATGAGGAATCACCCCCTTGAATGTTTTACACTTATTTAGTTACACCCTGTATATTCCTTCTGAATTTATCAGTACAGCTTTCTATTATCTTGAAAAGAACTACAGTAAATAGACTATTAATACATTGTTTTTAAGGAGGTAAGTGGATTTTACCGTAGAAGTGGAAGTCTCTTAATTGCTAATACATCAACTCCTGTATTAGCCAGTATCGTTGCCGATGTTCTTCGGAATGAATGGTCTGTATATGTTTCAGGATGGTCTAGTTTCAAAAACTACACCATCTTACTAAGAATCGCAGTGGACACCCTACGCAGTGTTTGCTTCACAAAAATACAAATTGTATTTCTGGTTCGTCGGCAGACCAATTTGCGTTTACTCACAGCTAGACATTTTGGCCCACGTATCTTCATTACTAATAAAAATATAGGTTGGGTTAGGTTTTTCTGCTATTTCAAAGACCCAAATCGTCAAAGTCACTGCGTCTTTGGCTTTTGTCACGTAAGAAACGCGTAGGCGTGCGCGAAAACGCTAGCTGTCCATAGACCCTAGCCACCAACTTACCCATGATGGTGATGAGGGCGAGCAGAAGTCCAGCCGTGAAAAGCCAGCCCATCACTGACGGTCAAAAGCGTCGGGAGACACATGCAACCAGCATTACAATAGCGATCGTCCAATCGAAAATCGCGCCCCTGTTTAGGCGATGTATTCGAACACAATCGAACGCACTGACGTCACTCCGTGGCACTTTCGACACGCCGCAATTGCGATCACGGTGGATGTGGCGTAGGTCTGCGGTTGATTCGCTTCCTGGAACAGAGAGAGGAACAAGTCGTTAGTCTGGGAGGGTAATAATTAGGGCACGCCATGTGAAGTGCTTTGAGGTGAACAATGTCGGTAAACTACGGTACACCTGTGTGATTAATCTCGCCCGATATAGCTCGGGTCTTTGTGTTATGTCTGGGGAAGTTTTTGAAATTCGCATGAGATATAGGGTGACACAAAATCGGAAAACTGTAATTAGTCGTATACTGGGTGTTCATAAAAATTTAAAGGGGTGAAATTGAACAAAAACTGAGTTAACTGATGTCACAAAGTTGTATCGGAAGTTTAAGGTCATAGAGAAAAAAGCTAATTAAAAATGTGTTTAAAACTGTTTTGGAACTGCTGAAATGCATGCATTTTATCACAGCGAGTACTTACAAAAAATTCTGTAACACTTTACGAGTTTCTTATGAAGCCGAACTGTATTCGAAAGTCAATTTGTAATACATTGTTGTAGTGATTGCTGTGCTGTTTTTCGAGAGTACATTTTAATAGCCGTATTTCCAAGTGTTCTTTTGAAAATGACGCATGTATTTAGCAATCGCGAATATTATAATATGCTCATAATTTATGGCGAGGCAAACGAAAATGCCCACAGACCTTGTCAAGTGTACCGTGCAAGATATCCTGACCGACGTGCCCCCATACCGCGAACATTTGTTGTTATAGCGCAGAGTTTTGGACACCGATGAAGTACAACTGCGTCGAGGTCGCAACGGTGGCCCAGGGCGACCACTAAGAATCTTAAATGTGAAGATGATTTTAGATCTCGTCGAAGATCTGCATTGTAGCACAAGAAATATCGCACAGTAAGTAAATATTTCGGACATAACTAGAAAAACTTTCAAATTCGTCTAACTACCTCAAAATAGTATCAAAGATTAGTAGCCTGGTCAATGACCCGGCCAATGACTTTGAATCCAGCCAATTGACATTTGATCTTTCGATTTAGAACGGCGGTGAAATGTCATTGACATTTCGACTAATGTCATTGACTTTTGGCATACTATCATTAATATTTGACTTTTGACTGCCCTCTGTTAACGGATGGTATTAACAAATCGGAATACCGAAGTCGAAATTGTATAAGTAGTGACATCTATTAAAGAAAAGCCAAACATCGAAAACAAAGATGACCACCGGTCGCTGAATGGAAGTGGATCTTATTGTGGAAAAGCGAAACGGGCGGTGACTATGAGACCCCTTCATTATAGCCATCCTTCTTTATCGCACGGATTTCTATGACTTACTTTATCGCTTTCATGTAACGGCCGATGAACCATGGGGACTTTCCGACCCTTTATATGATATTTAATATTTAAAAATTGAATTTCGAAGTTTCTCGTAATTTTTACATATTTTTTTTGTGTCGTATAGTGTCTTATAACCTGCGATGATTTCTCGGACTTTTTTGGAATTATTGTTTTGCAAATTCATGAAGTTCCCGAAATATTTCGAAGTTTTTTCTTATTTTTTGTTAATTTTTTGTTTAAGATGATGACAAAGAAGACATTTTTTTTGCACTTATGTCCAAAGTACATGAGGTCGAAAATCGATCTAGTAAAAATATTGGGAAATTCTTCAGTACAATGTGCACCATGGGGTTGAGTATGTGACGTCACTACTAAAAAGGTGTGTCGTGATATTTTTTTACACAAAATGGAGGATCACAATAATATAGTATTTTTTTAAAGCCATTTTTTCCGTGTTTTCCATTCAAAGCTCGGTCTTAATAGAAGCCTTGGAGACTAACTCACTTCGCTCGTAGTTCTAATGCGACTTAATCTACCTTCCTTATAGAAATCACTGATTCGTCCTGTTTGCGAAACGGCTTAAACTAAAAATAACCAGCTCCGGCCAATTCCGCCCGGACTCGAGCGTCCTCTAAACCCAAATTGGCACCGTTTTCCTCTGGCTACTCGAAGGGAACGGACGCGATCGGGAATTGGGACCGCCTCATTCGATTCCTGCCCCGGAGACGCCGTTTTTACTTAACGCCAGTCCAGTTTCGGCGAGGCTCACTAGATTTAGCCGACACGCCGACGGGGAAGTTAGAATTACATCTTCTGGAAAAACTCGGCTTTCCTTGATTTGGTCAGGGGATTGATGGAATGAGTCAATTTGGGGGGATAGGACGTGGAGATGTGACTAGTTCTAGATTAAGGGATGATGGGTGTGTGATAGCGTGAGTTTTCTTTCCTCGAGCAAAAGAAATTTTATCAAAAAAAATTGCGATAGGTACAAATAATGGGCAAATTGCAATATATTTATTTAAATGTCTAGAAACAATTTATAGTTGATCTATGATATGTCTGCAATAACGTCACACTGCGAGCTGTGTTGCCAGTTTGTATTTTTTTCAGAATATTTATTAGAACATATTACGCATATAATTAATAGATCTATACATACGTCGACATTTCCTAGTGCTTGGAAGTCTGCTAACATCATTCCATTACCAAAAAATAGTAATCCGACGGAATTAGGTCATCTTCGCCCTATTAGCATACTTCCTACACTGTCTAAAGTTTGTGAGTTAGTTTTGAAAAATCAGATATCACAGTATACAGGGTAGCCCATCGAAAACGTACCGCAAGGCATTACAGGGTAGTAAATAACTTTTCGGCAAAATCCAAAAACCGGTCAAATTTGTTTCTAAGGGGGACAACTTTTGGCTCAAAAAGCATACCAAAATCTTCAACCCCCTAAGTGGGGGTGCTATCCCCTAAATTTTTTAAATGGGAAGGGGGTGAAGTGGGGGGTCATAGAAAGGGCTTTTAATTCTCTATACATCGATTCTTACTTTTTGAAAATCGATTCATTATTTTAGAAAATATGCAGCTTTGAAAATACGAACAATATTTTTGACGAGAAATGCGAAAATCGATTTAATTTTACTTCAAAACTTACGGTATTAGTCAAGTAAATGCTGAAAATGTTGTCCGCCAACTTGCATACAATGATACAGGTTGTCTTCAAACCGTTGTCGAACATTCTGGAGCACTTGCGGTGTTACTTCGCGACATACATTAATGATTCGTCCTCGCAGATCTTCCAAGGTATCAGGTGGAGTGCTGTAAACTTTGCTTTTAATGTGCCCCCAGAGAAAGAAATCTAAAGGATTTAAGTCGGGTGACCGAGGGGGCCACTCAATTGCACCTCTTCGTCCTATCCAGCGTCCTGGAAACGTCTCATTTAGGTAATTGCGCACATTGAGCGAGTAATGTGGAGGAGCTCCGTCTTGCTGGAAAATCAGTTCGTGTTCATTGTAAGCAGGGTCGTCCTCTATGATATTTGTTAGAGCTGGGTCGATGACATTTTGTAGTAAATCCAAGTACATATCGCCTGTCAAATTTCCAGGAAGGAAAAAAGGACCTACAATGGAATTTCCAAAAATACCTGCCCATACATTCAACTTCTGGGGGTGTTGGGAGTGTGTCTCATGGAAAATCCTTGGATTGGTATCAGCCCAGTAACGACAATTATGGCGATTCACTAAACCATTCAAGAAGAACGTACACTCGTCCGAAAAACACACATTAAAGAGGAAATTATCGTTTATCGCTCGTTCAGTCATTATTTCGCAAAATTGCAAACGACGATCAAAATCGTCTTCATTTAGCTCTTGCACTAGCCGAATCTTATAAGGATGGAATTTGTATTTTTTTAATATTCGTTGGACACTTGTACGACTCACTCCTGTCGCAGTAGCCAATTGCATTGTACTCAGCGTACTATCCATTGCCACTTGCCCCAATACCGCTATTTCCGTAGGTTCATTTAGTACCGGATTTTCAACCTGCCTCTTTTTGTTATGAACGGAGCCAGTTTCGCGAAATTTGGCCACCAATTCGCGAACAATTTTTCCAGACGCATGTTTCTCAGGATGCCGTTGGTTGAACAGTTCGGCGACCCGATTTCCGCATTCATTGTTTTTGAAAAAAAGCTCAATAATTTCTACTCTTTCTGGAATTGAGTACACCATAATTAATCAATTTAAAAGACTCGGCAGTATTGGTACTCTTCAACTACAAGTCACAAGACAGTTATCTAGCAACTTCTTGTGGCCTATCTAAATACGAAACAAAAAGCGGACAATTTTTTGCTCACCAAAATCAGGCTAAAGAATTCGCAAATCAGAAAAAAAAACAGCGAATTCTTTTGAAGGAATTTACCAAGCTAATACCGTAAGTTTTGAAAGCTGCATATTTTCTAAAATAATGAATCGATTTTCAAAAAGTAAGAATCGATGTATAGAGAATTAAAAGCCCTTTCTAATGACCCGCCACTTGAGCCCCATTCCCATTTAAAAAAATTTGGGGGATGGCACCCCCACTTAGGGGGTTGAAGATTTTGCTATGCTTTTTGCGCTAAAAGTTGTCCCCCCCAGAAGCAAACTTTACCTGTTTTTGGATTTTGCCGAAAAGTTCATTCTACCCTGTAATGCCTTGCGGTACGTTTTCGATGGGCTACCCTGTATATTTGGTAATAATATTATTCCAGATTGCCAGTCTGGCTTTAGGTCACAGTATAGTACTACTACTGTATTATTACATATAAAAGACGATATTGAGAAGGCTACTGGTGAGGGAAGAGTGACTTGTTTTGTTTTGCTGGATTTATAGTAAGGCGTTTGATACTTTGGATCACGATATTCTCATCAGTAAGTTAAAATTTTATGGATTTAATGATTCATCCGCGTCTCTAATCAATAGTTTCTTGTATGATCGTAATCAAAAAGTAATTTCTGACTCAAGGGTGTCAGACGCCTTACCAATAAATTTTGGCGTACCTCAAGGTTCCATACTTAGCCCCTTATTATTTTCTATTTACATCTCGGACTTCAATCAGGTTTTAAATATATGTAATATTCATCATTACGCTGATGATTCTCAAGTATACTTCAACTTTTTTATTGAAAACTTACAGTTCGCGAACGAAGCAATCAACAACGATTTAAATTCCTTACTAAATATTTCAGTTGCTCATAAATTAAAATTAATTCCTAAGAAATCTAATATCATCCTTTTCGGTCCCAGAATTAAAAGAAATTTAATAAAAGAATCTCTAGACATTAAAATAGCAAATGAGTCTATAAAAATTAGAAATGAATGTAAAAACTTAGGTCTGTGGTTTGATGAAATTTTGAGGTTTTCCAGGCATATAAATTATTTATGTCAAGTCTCTTATAGTATTTTAAAACAGCTGTACTCTAATCGAGACCTAATGAACTCGGAATTAAAACTAAACCTCTATAATGCTTTAATAACCTCAAAAATCTCATACTGCGATACTGTCTATGGACCCGCACTTTTAAAGACTGATTCGACACGTTTACAGAGAATTCAGAATTATTTCATATTTGCCTTTGGTATAAAAAAATTTGATAGTGGTATTACTAACTTGATTCACAACTCTAATCATTTGAAGCTTGATAAACTTCGTAAATTACACTTACTGTGTAATATTCATAAAGTCTTAAATGCTCAGTCGCCGCCATATTTATTTAATAAACTACATAAACTTCACAAAAATACTTCGAATTTTGATTTCCGTTATGCCCATTTGCTCGAAATTCCTCGCCACGTCACTGCTCTGTACACTAGGAGTTTCTCTTAAATTGCACCTAAGGAATACAACAATTTGCCGGCCGAGTTTAATAATTTTTCATTAATTAACTTTAAAAAGAAATTAAAGAAATTGCTTGATAACGTTAATCTTGATGATATTTGGCTCATTTCTCTAATATTATTTTTGTAATTATCGTCCACTGTTTATTATGTTTATTATTTTATTATTTTTGTAATTATTGTCCACTGTTTCGGCATAGTCGATATACTTAGTTTTAGTTTGGTTTTGCGTGTAAATGTTCAGTCTTTAAATTCAGAATGTATTATGCACGCTCTTCTATTCACATTTCCAGTAATAATAACTGGTAAAACTATTTAATAATTGGCATAGGTACTGATAAAAATCGACATAATCTTAAAGGCGTCCTCTTGTGAAGTATTCAAAAATCGAGGCCAGGCTTCCGTATCCTGCTTATATTTCTTCGATACTCAGGGTTGACATTCGGTCGCAGGCAGAGGCATCTCCGTTAGTGGTACGGTTCTCTGTAGCACCATTCCCACTGTGCGTCTGTGTCTCCGTGACCATTCCTGAACTCCTCCTTCTGGGTCGGCCTCTAGTGTTTTAGCTGTTGTAATGCCGCCTGGTTCTAATTTCGTTGAATTCGGAGAATTTTGGATCTCCGAAATTCGGAACATTGCCCCCTGGCTTTAGCCACGGTAGATTTGGCATTAGATGTTTTTTCCGACTTTGTGGTCGCGAATAAAAAGTGTAGTGAATTTTCAAAATACTGATAATACGACAAACTAACGATTTATTGGTAAAACTTTCACCACAAAAGTAATAATAGCGCGTTTTCTGAATTCCTATACCGAATACGAAAGTGTCAGTCATGCGGGGACACCTTCACTTTGCAGGAACGTATCTATCTCTTATTTAAAGCCGCTGTCCCTCAAGTTCTCTTTACGACCCGGCAAAAAATATATGAAACGGCTGATCGGAACAAACGAAGAATAAAAATCGTGGTTTTACTACCGCGGGGCAAAAGTCAAACGGCCTTGTATCTCTCCGGGCAATAAAGTTGCTAGGTCGCGGCAAATTCTTTATGTGTACATTTAACATTTAAGCTTGAATATATGGTTGCGGCAGACGGGAAGCTCGGGAAATGTTTTTGGATGTATTTCTAATGAGCGCTATTAAGCGGAAGCGTCGTCAGTATTTTTACCTCGAAATGGAAGCACCGGACAGACAGACGTAGTACTCTTTTTATTTGTTGACTACCTGCATTATACATACGTAGATCTAAATCCACTATTATTGAATAACGTCTATTAAATAATGAATGAATCACTTATTTATTACGGTTGATATCTAGAGGGAGGCTAGCCGTACCGATTGAGACGAGGTAGAGTGATCATCGCGAATTGAGGCATCCGACCAATCTTTTTCATCGTCATCAGCCATCATTTTCATCGAGGGCATTCTACAAACAAACTGTAGGTATTAATTTACTGTAACTACGCCCATAAACTGGTTTAACTGTTACTTTCCGTTTTGTAACACATCTAACGTTTGTGTAATTAGGTTTTCTGTTTTTTGAAACTAGATTTTTATCACGACTAGAGTTTGTTAACTACTGACAGTGACGTCATTACAGCTTCTCAGCTGTGAGGCCTTCTATTATCGATGACGTCAAATATACAGCCTCTGTGAAGATTAACGAATTTTTCTATTACCTGCGCTGTTATTTCGAGATACCGAGGCATATTAATTCGAATATTCCATCTTTCTCAGGAAGAATATATACCGGTAACAAGACGTCGTTTGTTATAAGACAGGCGCGCAACCTGCTGCGGACGGGGTCCCGATTTGATGTCTGTTTTTAGGACGCTGGAACTGGAGCAATCAGATGTTCCGGCGTCAAGTTATCTTTCTGTTGCGAAACAAAATAATGTCCGTCCTGGTGGCCCGGAAATATTTTCCCGCAGGGGAAATCGATACAGCCCGAAATTTGTTCGTTTCTGTAAAGCAGATATAGTAATCACTTTTATTAATGGCATGATAAACGTATACAGGCTGTTACAAATTCGCTTCTCACTACAAGGATCTCGAAAACGGTAAGAGATACAAATTCGCTTAAATGGGGGCAAGGTTACGTAATCAAGGGACCAACATTATGCCTCTAAAAAATAAAGGCTAACATTTTCGAAACATTTGAAAAAAAACGAAATTTTGGAAATCCGTTTTTGTTTCACTTCAGCCTTGTTTGAGGTGATATTGGAAAAAGGAACACTTTCTCATGGCCACTTTTTGTCTATCGACTGACATAATCAATTTTTATGTAGCGGTACCTACAATTACATTTAGTACCTGCCCCAATAAATATATTTTGCTTTCTGAGAATTTACGAGCCATATAAATTATACTTTGAATTATCCGAGATTATCCCAAATAAATGTATTTAGCAAATGAGATTAGAATAAATAGGCTGTAAACATAAATTAGTTGTTGTTTATTAGGGTACATAAGCACAAACCGAGTAGGTAGTGACCCGGATAAGGATAGGGTAATAAAAGTAGGTACCTGGGGACAAGGATAAAAACCGAAAACATTTCGAGGCACGAACCAGAAGTCTTGAAGCCTAGTTACTGCTCGGTTGTGTCCCGTGTTACCAGCGAAATTAGTAGAATAAAGATTTCGTGGAACCTGGAAATTTTTTATTGCATTTTTTTGCAAGCCTTCATGACCCCAAATACTGCACTGCCTCAGCCCGAACCAGGTTCAGACGTTTTGTCTCGAAAAATTCATCTTCAGTGTATTCGTTCCAAAATTTAATATTTTTATTGAATTATCGTACATTGTAAGTGTCGTTAGACCCTTTGAAATCCATCTAGTTATTTAAGCTATTACCACCACGCATTAAAATAAAACATTATTAGAGTTTTATTCCCGTGTCCATATTTTTAGTCTTTTCGAGTGCTCGAAATTCAAACAAATTCCGATCTATTTTTTTAGGATATTCATACAAATACATCTTGCTCTTTTACAGTTGCGGTTACAAATATAATAAGTTCCGGTAATATTACGCTGATCATTTTCAACCTTTGCCAATACGAAAATGTTTTTGAACATTTACTGAACTTTTTTAAAGAATAATATTCAGTTGGCGTTTTGGTTGTTCATATGCATTTTTAAGAATTAATTTTCATAATAAAATTAAAATTGTAATAGTGTTTTAATTTTGACGCAACAACTTATTGAGTTATGTATGAAGGTAATAGTTAATAATAAGAAATGTTTTATTGTAACGCGTGGCGATAATCGTTTAAATAACTAATTGGATTTTACAGAGTTTAACGACACTTTACAGTGTACGATAATTCAATAAACAAAGAAATCTAAATAAGAAAAATTAGATAAATTTACAAAAAATACCATCTGGAAACAAAAAATATAGTGATATAAGTAAAAAAAATTCTAAGAAAGATAGTGTTTTTCCTGTGGCGCATAAACGGCGAAAATAACCTAAAAAATTCATACGTAAAAAAAAAGGTTTTTCGCTAATAAAAAAAAATTGGCCTCCAAACGAAAAAGTTAAATGAGAAAGTTGTAGCTATTAAAAGATCCTATCGATTCGTATTTTTAAATATATTACTTTTCGAGATACATCGAAAAAACCGTCAAAAATCGACTTTTTTGTTTTTGCTGTATCTCTTGCAAATGAAAGTTTTAAAACTTGTTACCTTCTGTAAATGTAGCCCTCGACAAGTAGTAAAAAAAAACACCATTTTTTAAATTAAAAAAATATTAAAAATTTTTCGAGTTATATCGAAAATCACCCCTAAAGAAAAGGCATGAACCGACTAAATTTTTAAAACAAAAACCTACAGCATGAAACTTTTTTTATTTTATAGTGTATTTTTCAGATAATTTACATATTTTTTAATATTTTTCGCCGTGGTCAGTAAATTGTTATAAACAAAAAAGTTGTAAAAAAAAATTACTCGTCGAATAGCAGTTTTATATTATAAAATGGACCAAATTAAACACTTTTTGTTGTTTGACAAAAATTCTAAAAATGCTTCGTTTCCGAGATATTTACAATTTAATGTGAAAAAAGTGAAGAAATCGACAAACTTTCGGAATTTTATCTCAAAAACTACTGAACAAATGTTAGTTCTAAAAAAAGCATAATAATCGGCAGATTTTGTACTTTATGATATATATTTTTTTTGGTATGGGTCAATCATTTTATTGATGGTCTAAAGCGAGTAAAAAAGTCTTTTATAGAAAATTATGATAACACTTCAAATTTAAATTTTCTTTTTACAATATCTTGGATTAGATTATATTTACAATAAACATTATTATGATTTTTTTTAATCGATATATGTTAACAGTACAAATGTTCAAAAGATCATTTTGTTTGGTTTTGTAGCCGGAGTAAGGTTTTTGCAAGTAATTAGTAAAATTTAAATATTCGATTTTTGGTTTTATAAATGGCTAAAATTGACTTGAAAGTTATACCAAAACTAAACTAAATAAGCTTTTTAAATCGTAAAATTAACCTAATAATAATAATTGACCTAGCGGTCTCGAAAAATAAAAAAGTTATTGGATAATTTATTGTATAGGATAATTATTTTATTTTTATTTTACAAAAATATTAAGGGCAATAAAAGTATATTAATTTCTTTTTTATTTAATTTTGAAATAATAAGTTTTTTTCGTTATTTTTGACAAGTTCTCGAGTAGAAATAAGCGTTTCATAATCAATTTTGGATGGAACATTCTTACATTCGTCTGAGCACGCACAGACTGCACAACATTCCAGGTTCGATGACAAACAGTTAGAATTTTTCGTAGAACATTTTCCACTACATGAACAAAAATATTTTTGAAGCATATCTAACGCAATTTCTTCAAAATAATTAAAATCCATACAACCAAACATTAATAGTAATATAATTCTAATCATAAATAATAATTTTTGCATTAAAAAAAGCATGAAAATAATTATTGCAAAAATTATATTTAATTATTATAAATGTAGGAAAAATTATGGTTATTTCCGCATTAGCCGATTGAATCATTAAATGTTATTGTTATATATCGATTAAAAATATCCTAATAACATTATGTTATGCCATTTTGATGCGTATGTTTATCGTGATTTTCTTTAAGACTGTTATTTACTCACTTTAGACCTTCAATAAAATAATTGACCTACACCAAAAAAATATATCTTAAAGTAGATCTGACGATTATTATGCTTTTTTTAAAATTAAATTCTATTCAGTAGTTTTTGAGAAAAAAATTCGGAAAATTTGTCGATTTCGTCACTATTTTCACATTAAATTGTAAATATCTCGGAAACGTAGCATTTTTCGAATTTTTTTCAATGAACAAAAGTGTTTATTTTGGTTCATTTTACAATAATAAAAGCCATTCGGCAAGTAATTTTTTTTTACAACTTTTTTGTTCATAACAATTGACTGACAACGCCGAAAAATATAAAAAATATGCAAATTATCTTGTTTGAAAAATTTTGTCGGTTACCTTCATTTAGAAGCATCTTTTTAGGGGTGAACCGCTCGCCTATTATTTGTTACATAACGCGTATTTAGAGAACAAATACGTCTCGCTCCTCTAAATATTTTTCTTCGGGAAAACGAATCATGTACGTGACTGGATGCGCTTTTCCACGTTCCATACGTTCAGGTGTGCCTCCGCCACATTTTTCAATCACGCCCTGCAAATATTGACGCGCGCCATTCAGGATAAACCGGACGCCTTTCGATAACATTAAGAAAGTTTGCGGTAGGATTTCCAGCTGTAAACTAGTTTAATGCATTACGGAAGTCTGGGAAATCCGTCATAGAGAATTTTCCAAGCGGACGGATTTACGGCGACAGTGATAACGTATTGCGAGTACAAAACGCGGTTTATCGAGATTAAATTGAGAGGATACAGGGTGGTGCAGGCGACACAGGCGAAACATATACTTCAGTTGAATCAGTTCGAACGTGGAAAAATTATTTGTAGATATTTCATTGCACTTTATGACGGAGAAGGGTATGTAGAATGATAATATCAAAAAAGTAACTCTTCTGTTCTCTTTTTTTTTTAAATTACCGTAACAATAAGTTAAACTTAATGCAAAAAGAGCGAATCCCCGAGCGCCTTTTGCCTGACCCAACGACAATTTGTTTATATCTACGATACTAACATCTAAAATTAACGTTTAAACGTAAGTAAACAATTAGTTGCAAAAAAACAATCGAAATTAATTAACAGATGCCCCATGGCGACGAGACATTAGACATATTTCTACTAGAGATACTACTTCGATTTTAATTTTGAAAATCTGGGCAATAGTGTTTTTGGGAATGCCCAACGAATTGTAACCACTAGAAGGAGCTTTGGATGTATTTGTTTGCGAATGTACATACATAAATCAGACCTTCGGGAGACACAAATTTCTATTGGTCGAATTAATATTCCCGCCTACGTCCGCATTTCGATGATTGTCGATGACATCTGTCAGAGGAAAAGTGTGTAGCCGCTAGTAACGTATTTGTGTTTATTTGTGTTTAGTGTGTCACTTTCGTCTTATTGTTGTGTGGTTTTTATGTATGGACATTCATTTAGTGCTAAGACATGGTTAGAAAGTGTGTTATTTGTAGAGTTTCATTTAAAAAGGGCGAGCAGCGGTCTTTTGACAGGTAAGTAAACAAGCAACATGGGCGGCGTTTGAGGAATTACATAAGGGTGTTTTACATTTAGTACTTCATTAGCAGTGATAAAATACTAACTAAATCATTATCTAAATTATTAAAAAAAAATATTTTTTAATTGTTCAACTTATTTTTTCCTGTTTCAGTAATATTATAAGTATATTATGTGTAATACCTATATATTTTTAGATTTCCTAAGAATCTGGAACGGAGAAACCTGTGGAAGCTCTCCCTAGGTGATAACAATATTACCGACAACATTTTTGTTTGTTCTGATCTTTTTGCGATTAATGATTTTCTGACAAACCCATCAGGTATAAAGTACTTGTGAGAGATAGCTATTCCAATAATAGCTTCTACTTATAGCAGGTAAAATAACTTTTATATTGACTAAAATATACAAGTAAAAAGCCTTTACAGTTACCTAGTACCCCTTTACCTTTTTATTTAATTTTTATAGACAGTTCTAATAAGGAAAATATTTATCTAAATGATGTTCTTATGGAACAGTCAACAAAAACCAGAAAATATATCCACATGTTCATCGTCATCGCCACTGAGTGCTCAATCTACTACAAATAAGGCTACAGATCTTTCTGAAATATATTTGAAATTTGGTGACACCGTACCAAAACATTGATCAACATTAACTGCATCAGAAATCGGAATGGATTCACCCAATCGTAATAAAATTATAAACGTGAAGTAAGTTATAAAAATATAATTAACAAATGATATATCCTTTGTATAGTATCTACAACTAATACCCTATAATTTTGCTATCTGCTTACCTATCTAACATTTTTTTTTATTCGGTACATTTTAAAAAATACCAAGAAAATTCTACCTGTTATCTATTTATATATTACCATTTTATTTTATATAAACACTACCGTAAGTGTTTATATAAAATACATCTGGAATAGATAATTCTTCATTTTTAGGAAAAGGCCTTATCCACGATATTTTGGAGAATGCCATACTTCTGACATGGATAGTCCAAAAAGAGCAAGAAAAAATTGGAGTATTTGTAAGAAAAAAATAAAAATGCAAACAATAAAGATCCGAAGTCTGCAGCAGGCAAAGAGTCGTCTAAAAGCCAGAATTTGTAGCCTTAATTCTCTTCTGAAATTTTTGAAATAGAAATATGACAACAGAAACTGCTCAATGTATCATTCATGTAAGTTGAAAAATACTTATTCTTAATGTGTCTGTAAACAATATGTAATTTTAGGAATCAGCACCTGGAATATCAGGTGAAATCTGTCAAAGATCAAGAAAATGACAATCTCGTAAAAAGTATTCACCTGAGCTTAGGTCGTTTGCCTTAACGTTAAGCTTTTATTCAACAGATGCTTATAATTATGCAAGAAGAAGTTTTAACATGGCTTTGCCACATACAAAAACAATTTCTAAGTGGTACAGATCTATAGATGGAACACCTGGATTTACAAATGAACCATTGGCTGCTATTAAAATGAAAGTAAGAGAAACAAACAGTGAAATTTTGGGCAACAAGCAGTTATGTATCCTTCTTGTTATCCCATCTGTAACAGCTCGGGATATTTGGGCAGCAGGTAAAGTTTCAAACGTTTCTCTTATACGGGCAACTGAGTTTTCTTTGGAATAAACTGGCTTGAGTACACTTTCTCTTTTATTGCACCCCAGATATAAAAATCTGGCGGTGACAGATCTGGAGATATTGGTGGCCAATCCGAGGTCCTAGACGTCTAATCCACCGGTCTTCAAGCATTTCGTTTAATTGGCGGGATATTTCGTTTCGACAATGAAGTGGAGCACTGTCTAGCTGATACCAGCAGCTTCTTAGTTGATCTAGGGGTAGATCCTCTAAGAATCTGTTACAACAGTTCTCAAAATATGGAGGTATCTTTGTGTATTTAAATTGTACTGGTAAATAAATTTGAATTTATTTATTTGAATAAATGTTAACGTTTTCCATTCTTTAACAATAAATAATACTCAAATAAACATTCACTGTATGTGTTAAATTGACAACAATAAACTGGTGACAGATTAGGTGCTTGTTTTGAAGTTCCACTAAAAATTTCACGATAGTTACATACACCCTGTATAGTTCCAGTTGATTTCCTGTTAGATGTAGATGCGAATCTGACTGAATTTCAAGACTTAATTGATCAAATTTTAGCACATAAGATTCCAAATTCGTTCCAAATTGGATTCCAATTGAATTGACTTTACCAAAGTTCCAAACTTAAATGTGAAGTTAACTAGAATACATTCATTAAATCCTGATACATAAGTGTGTAATTTAATTTCAACAACTTTCCACCTGTCTGATTCCAGCAAGGCACCAATTTTCAATGAAACTTTAATTACATTCCAATTTTTTAATAACGTTCCATTTAAATTCGCTGGACGACACATTCTGCTTTCCGACGAAAGTTTCTTTGTTCTTACCCGCTGATGGCTTAAAAAAGAACAGGAAACTCCCCAATGGCCTTCGGTGCTGCAAATAAGCATCTATAATGCATCTCCCCCCGCTTCGAGTAGACAGAAATAGAGAGAAGTTGTGGCCTCGTTTTGGGTTATTATTTTTTCAAACAAAGCTCTCGTACACAGTAGTAAAGCTATCCGACTTCTATACGTAGTAGGCCAGATGGAGATCTATTCAATTGTTGATCATTCGACGTTGACGTCACGTCTCCCGATATAGACCGGACATAAAGGGCGGTGTTGGGACCAAATCGCTTTTACGAGGGTTTTTAATTATAGATCTGGGTCCAAGAAGACCTAATCAGTATAGTATCAATATCAAATATGTAAAATGATATAGGCGATGGACACTTAATTTAGAAGAGCAAGAAAACACTAAAATTTCGAAGACAACAATAAAAACAAAATAACGAAGACACTACGGATTCGAACAAATATTATTAATTAATTTACACGCGATAACGCAATCCGAGATTCAGGGTACCCAACGCGAATTCATACCAAAATTTGGAAATACCCAAGTAGAAATTGCCATTTTTTCGGACATCTCTCCTGAATTCGACACCTCGTTTCGACACGCCCATTTCTTAGGTACATAAGTTTCAGTTGAAATGGCTTAACTATACCATGTTAATCCTAATTGACTGAATTTACAATTGTACGGATAATTTTGTGACTAAACTGAACTTACAAGCAACCCTACACCTTCCTCTTGTGACTCCGTATAGTAACACGGGACGGATTAGTCAATTTCATTTAATCTATTCTTACGGGTTGGAAAATCCGACTAAAAACCAGCTATTTGATCTATTATTATTTTCCTCACAACATTCTAACATCTTATTTAAATATCTTGGAATTCCTACGTCTTTTCGAATGTATTTCGCGCGTTATTAGAAATATCGATTTTCCCTTTACCACGGACTAAACCGTTAGTCGATACCAGATGCCCAACACATGGCCCCGACGATCTAAGTTTACTTGTTCAAAATCATTGCTAAATTTCATGAGGCTTTCTCCGAAGGACTGCTTTGCAAATTGATTACTCCTGGTGACAAGATACACTAGTTTCTCAACGACATTATGGCGACGCTAAACCTACTTGAAAACCCTTAACTTAACGTAAATAATTATTGTTGAGTGAGTTGTCCCATCCGTTCCGTTCCAACTAAAAATGAAATATTATATAGGGTGTTCCATTTAAAATAAGAAAGTTTATGTCGAAGGTATATAATATGGAACGTATTGTATAGTTTATGACTTAACTGGCGAAGTTTATTTTGCTAAATCAATAGCAGGGTTTACATACAGAATTATGTTTGTGGATGAGAACTGCGCAGAAAAAAAACGTCGCTTCGAATTAACACGCGTTCATAATAGAAAGATAAATCTTGGGTGCTTAAAACTGGAGACAAAAATGTGTGTTAGACCAACAGCTTGCGCTCTCTGCCCTTGCTCCCCTCTTTCGCGTAATAAACATCTTTCCACCAAATAAACTCGATGGGGACACGTATATTCCGTCCCTTAGAGTTTTAAATTTGCCTGTTCAAATGACGGATTTATTTTTCGCAAACTGTTAAAGGATAATTGGTTTCCAAAACATTCCATTACTGTTTATTTGTTGAGCAGAAGTTTGACGTTGGAAGTTATGTGTTTACGGTAGCAACGAAGATGTATTTTATTTTCACGTCTAATATATAAGTTCAGGAAGCTGTTAGTTTTAATGCTTCTTAAGTTTGTTGACGTCATAAGGATAACTGCATAATACTTGCTTTTAGTGTAATGGATGGTGTTCTAGAGTATTTCATAAAGTACTAATGGTAGAAAAAAAAACTAATGTCACTACAACTGTTAAAACGAAAATATGGATGTTTGTTTGTTTTCGAGTATAGATGTTTTTCTTTCACAGTAACCCAAGGCGCTTGCAAAAAAAGTGTTTGGGGCACAAAGTGTAAACAGTAGAGGTGAAAAAAAAAACACTGACTAATTTAAACAACATCAATATTAACCGTAGTGGAGATTTTACATCAAAATGTACTTTGTCTCAATAATTACGGTAAAATTCTCATCGAGAGGAGTCTTGAAATGAGTGAATAATCTCAGTAAATCTTTTCCCAAAGAAAACAAATGCAGAATGATTCTGAACCTTCATTAAAATATTTGAAATCAATTTGTTTTCTGTAATTAGAATATTTAAAAATAATAATTTCTAAGTTTGCAAATAGTCTATATTTCATTTTAAGATTTAGCAGCAGCTCACTGACTGCCTCTTAATTGCTTTATTGACAGGACCTGTCTGACTTAAATAGTTATTTATGTACCGAGGGAGATACAGGGATGACTAAGGGCATAATCATCCAAGTATCTCCCGTGGTGCATACATGTTTTATTTATTCCCTAATTAATGAGGTTTTCCAGGTTTCCCTCATTCCTGCATTGAATGGTGGTTAGGGCCTATCAACATAAGTCGTTCCTGGGCGCAAATGCGGCCTGCTTACTAATAATAATAATATGCCGCCTCCTGTCCCGCACAAGTCTTCGACTTCTCCAATTCTATCGACAGTATATATATCTTTGCGACCAAAAGAAATTAAACAACGGCGGTTTTTTCTTACATATCGGAATGGTCGATGTACTGTGCAACCAGTAGGCAAAAATACCGGTAGCATACCGTCCAGGATTGCAAAATATCTCAGCTATGCAGATGCTAAAATTTACACCGGTCATTGTTTGTACATCGGCAACTCTTCTCGTAGATGTAGGTGCAGATATGATAACATTGAAAAGACATGTAAAATGGAAGAGCGATACTGTAGCATCAGGATACGTAGAAGATAGTATAATGTCCAAGAACAAACTTTCCCATTTAATAGCAGCAGCCGACATAACTACTGATGAAAATGGTTCTGAATTGATTGTGAGGGAAAATGAACAACATTTATTCGATGGCAAAGAAAATTTAGGTAGTTTTTCTGGTGTTACTGTTATAGGTTCCTTCTCAAATTGTGCTTTCGTTTTTAAAGACGGTTGTAAATGATGTTTGTTATTAACTTAGAGCGAATTATTGTTAAATATCAAATATTAATGTTAATAAACTTTTGTACTTTCATTTGTTTGCTTCATTTATACAAGGCACATTTACTATTCCACCCTTGCAGAAAAGAAGGGTACTAAATAGGGTTAAAATGCCGGCGATAATATTTAGGTCCGTTTATTTCACCCTAGAGTGACGTTGTTTTCCTATTCCGTCTCCTAGTAATAAGCAAACTATATCGCCTAAGTGAAAAATAAATCTACTTTCGCATGTCGACTCAGCTTGCGGTACGCGTTCGTTAACTATTATTACCGTTATTAACAATCCTCCGAGAAGCGACTAAATCAAGCAATAAAGCAAGCTCTGCTAGGTTTTACGACAGAAACGATAACGCCCTAATTGAAACGGCTACGTCATCCCGACGCGTAATAAGTCGCGGCGTAAATCCTAATAAACCATACCCGATAAATACAGGCCGGCTATGTGCTTTATTAAAATTTTAATGGGGATCCCTAATGTTGTTAAGAGCATAAAGCTGGGTGAGGGTAAATAAGGTGCCAACCTGAAAATTGGAAGCGTCCTGGCCGGTAGCCAGGAAACGACGGAATTGTTATCCTGTATGCGCCGCAGGATGTGTGTTTTAAATAAACTCAGGCGCGAAAATAGGCGATGATAAACTAAGCCGGGAGCGAAACGGTTAAAGCGCTCGTTTGAAATAATTGAAAATCGCTATCGCATTAAAATTAAACATTGCGCGGACGTTTTTAAGACCAGAAGACATACCAGTAAATTCGGACCCACTTTTACGAACAGATTTATTATTCGAAATCTTTCACTACACCTACTTTATAGTTATTGTCGTTGTTCAATACTTATATAATCTTTAATTTGAATTGTCTGATTCCACAACAGTTGAAAGCTCAGTTGTATCTTTTGAAATCCCGAGAAAAAGTCATGGATTTTGATCTAGAGATCTCTAGGTCTATTATACCGTTCACTGTCTGGTTTCAGAGTAAATTTTAACCTATAGGGTTATTTTAAATAATGTTTTTCATTCGTTTTGAGAAAAAAAGTCATACAGAATGTGACAAAAATTCCGGCAATTTAAGGACATAATAGAACTCAGTTATTCATTTACAGTTTTTTCATTGATTAAGACATAATTAGAAATCGCGCGTTGTTATTGATTTCTTAAATATACAGTGTGTCCCAAAATGGTGGAACAAAATTTATATTTTTTTCCACTTCAGATTTTAAAAAATTACTGAAATACTTTTCAGCAATATTTTCTATTTCTTTGAGTCATGTTTGACAGATATATAACATGGCCCACATTTTTTTAATAGGACGCTCTATAAATAGATAGCACTTCTATAGACAAATTCAGCGACATAAGGTTATACCTACTTTTTTGTCAGTCTTTAAAAAATGGAGTAATTAATGAAAACAATAATTTAGTACTACTTTCTATTTTATTACAACAAATGTTAGAAGTGGCTCCCATTAACCATTGCACAGTGCCCTATTCAGTGTTCAAAGTCATCATTTACATTTTAAACAACATTTGGTGTTATGTGTCGAATTTCTTCCCTGATAACGATTTTTCAATCCTTAAATAATGTCTGGTCTGTTTATATACATTTTGCTTTTTAGATTGTGGATACACATGCCGCAAGTGACCCATTTTTAAGTATCACGTCAAGAGCGCCAGCAGGACGCCACCGGATGCACCAGCGTTCCAGGAAGGGTCTACGGCGGACTGGCGCCGGCGACCAGATGTGTACTCATATACCTACCTCTCCAACGAACACTCACCCCGTCAACACGTCTTTTTCTATACAACTTAGTTTTCAATAAAATACTCTATTATTACCGTTGAGAGAGCGTTTTATTCTTGCTGTACAGCGAAAGCAACCTCCAAGATAACCCCACAGAAAAAATCTAGTGGGTTTAAGTCAGGGGAGCGTGGTGGCCATGTGGAGGGGCACCATCTTGTTGGAACCAAACATTACCAGTAGGCATATCGTGCTCATTACGGTTAGGAAAAATTAATTCCAGTGCTGGAATTAGCTAAAAACGCAAAAAATCCAAATAAATAGGTATAGAACGTCCTATTAAAAAAAATTCGGTAATCTTATAGGTCTGTGAAACATGGCTAAAAAAAAATAGAAGATATTGCAGAAAACTGACAATTTATTTTACTAATTGACCTGTTTCAGCGATTTTTTTAAATCTGAACGGGAAAAAAAATGAATTTTTTTCCATCATTTTGGGACACGGTGTATATCTGACTGAAATGTAAATAATTTTCTTTTACAACTCGAAATATAGCGTAGTTTACACTACACTAATCTTCGGATTGCTTCTATATATCCCGTTTGGCAAAAAAGCAGAAATATGTCTTATGCTTTGCTTTCTCAAGCGCTTTAAGAAAATCTGTCCTTCCCTAAGGGGTTGATTTTAAATTGCCCCAGATTTGTATCGCGGATTGTTTTTTTGTCGGGTTATAATACAAAGATATATCACGATATTTTGCTTGTCTAGCGAGAAAGACACTATTTGTAACTGCCTGTTTCATATTTCATGCTAAGCATAGCCTTCTTCTAAAGTACGAAGGTAAAATAGTAGCTAATAAAAATTTGGACAAGGAAAGAAACATACAAAAATAGCTTTTCAAATTTACAATTTGCTACTTGTACTCAAAATAGTTTTAAAAGTTAAAAACTTTAGCCAAAACTTAGTAAATAGTTGAATAATATACCATACCTTCTCCCGCACAAACCTTTAAAATCTCAGTTAGGAGTCTCTCAGGCAAGAAACAAACCTGGAGACGCCACTGTTTCCAAAACAAAGTTCATCAGTTTACTTAACGAAAATTTAATGTTATTAAGTTCTCGAGGTGAGACGTCGCTGTCGCCGTGATGCGTCACTGTTCCACATGATAAATTAGATCTATCAGAGTTACCCTGCCAATTTCCACGTCAATGTCCGGGAAATCTGGCGCGGCAAGTCAGTCCCAGTCTTGAACTACCTGTTGTTAGGCGTTAGAACTCGAGACCACCAATCTGCGGGCGGAGACTTGTTTTTGTGAAGGGTTTTCAACCCTTAAACAAGCTATACATAATCAGACACGATATTTTGTTGCAATTGATTATTAAATAGGCCGTGATAATTTTCAGGACGGCCAGATATTCCTTATTTTGCTACGGATGTACACAGTGACAATTAAATTTCTTTTATTAACATTGCTTTCACGTGCCGTGACGTCACACGATCAGCAGTGTGGCCTTGTGATCTCGGTATTAACCATTCTATACATTATTTTGATCAAGAGACACAAATTTGCAGTTTGTAAATCACATTATTTCTTTAGCAATCCTCTTTATTTGTTAGACCTATATTTTTAGTATTTAAGGCAGTTTTCCAGTGGAGAAAATCTTAATCCGGCAAACTTTCTAGACGACAGTGTTCTTATCTAAGTTCTAGAAACTTGTAGATCGAAACTGTGACAAACTTTGGGATATAATGGAGTTAAGCTAAGTTTATTGTTATGAATATCAGGACAAGAAAAAAATGGACTGAAACTTAAAGAAGTAATTTGTATCAAGCCTACAAAATGATTGCCAATTTATGAAATTAGATCGAGAGGATGCCGATTTTATTAGTAAACAACCAAGTATTTTTTTAGTTTCTGATAGGGGGGATTTTTATTACGATCTTGGGACTTGAAATATTACTGAATATGAATTTGATATAAATGTGGAAACTTTTCCAAATACGTTTTCTCCGTATTCATATCTGACATTGTTTTTTTTTTTACCCTAGTTAAGGCGGTTTCACGCGGTACGACTTTTGTCGCGCGACATCAGCACTGTGCGATACTATAAAAATAATTCAAGCACAAATCCTCTCTTGTAAAATACAGTCCCGACGATACTGAAGTACATATTTCTCTGGCTATGAGACAAGTTGTTGGTCAACTTCGCGAAGCTGAGAAGTAAATTCCGAGCAAGTATTTAATTATTTAATGCACACAAGTTCCCAGTCACATGTACTTCACTTAAGATAAACTTGTCTAAAAAGAGATCGATAATTCCGGGATACCCTTGCACAACTAATGCGTTTCCATCGAATTTTGATCTGTTTATGAAAATAATGGGATATCTGGCAAAATAAATACACTCCATCACCGCGAATGATTGATTTCCAACGAGAGTGGTTCGAGCTCAATGGCTAGCTGACGCCCCTCGGTCTTCTCTACTCTTTTCCATTATACTCGTATTTATATTTAATGCCACCGATATAATGCCTCTATTGATTTATCGGTAATGTGCGTGGAGTTGTAGATTGGGTGGGAGGGAAGGGGGAGAGCGAATCTGATAGTGGTTAATAACACAGGAGCTGTATCGGAGGGGGCGTAGCTCTCTTATAACAGTCGTCTCAGTCAGTTGTTTTCTTTGGAGTATTGGAGTTTTTTATTATTATTCGGGCGGTTGGCCAGCGACAGTGAAATTCAATTGAAACACACTTCAATCTGCGATCATAAATAATAATAATAACGTTGTAGATGAAAAAAATACACTTTAATGTTAGAAACATGTGTTCAAAGAGGTCCTCAGATCAACGCACAATTAACAATATTGACGCTGCAACGACGAAAGCTTTAAATAGGTTTGTTTGAAGCTGACGTCACACGTAAATGTTACCGAAGATATTAAAATTTACTTCCATTTGATCAAAATTACTTTCCGTTTTCTTAGATTTCCGACCGACACGATCGGTCAATTCAGAGATGTCCGTGCTTCCCGTCTGTGTTTGCTGTTGTATTTATTTGTGTTTCGCCGATGTGTTTTTAATTGAATTTATCGTTAATCTTCTAAATAATCAGTGTTTTTCAACGCTAGTCATCTGTTAACTGTTAGTTTTGGGGTAAGGAAAGTTTCTTGTAGAGGCCTACTTTCGGAGTGGTCAACGAGATGGAAATGGATTGAATTATTCAATCCATTAATGTTTTTTGCAATTCCATAAGAGTTTCCAAATCATGAAGCCGCAGATTATGATATTTTTGCTCAGCATGTTCGACGTTTGGTGACACGATTCAGAAATACTGGCAGTGTTCGTAAAGGAATGTCACCTGGAAGAAAGTCAGTTTTAACTGAAGATAAACTGGATGATGTAACAGAGCGTTTAGTAGCAAGCCCCTCTAAACCTTTACGACGACTTTCAGAATATTTATAAAATGTTAAATATCAGTATTTAAAAATATAAATTATAGGAATGTCATATGGTTCAGCACACAGAGCTGTAAAATTACATTTACATCTATATAAAGTTTTCATGAATTATTACTATTGGATAATGAAAAAAGAGTGAACTATTGTAAACGATGAATATCTTAGATATAACTTCTTTTACCGATGACGTATGGTTTCATCTTAGTGGAAAAAAATACACAAAATTATCGTATGTGGTCTGTGGAGAATCCAAATTACTTTACATCCTGTTAAAATAGGAGTTTAGCAGCCATATCTCGGCGAAGATCAATTGAACCCATTTTCTTTGAAGATAATGTTAGTGCTGAGCGATATAGACAAAACATTTTGCAGCCATTTTTAACGCATTACTGGAGTTCCTAAGAGAATTTTATGACGATTGCATTATTAGTCGAGGCTTATGGCTTCCAAGATCTCCGAACTTAACTCCCTTAGATCATTATTTCTTTGGAACATTAAAAGTTTCCATATATGTAAACCGTTGACACGCAGTGGATGAATTAAAAGACGCCGTAACAAATAAATTAGCTAATATTGCAGAAAATAAATTCCATAATACGAGTATAACAGTTTAAGAAGACGAATAATAATAGACCAGGGTGGATCTGTTTTGAGGTGGATTCAATGGGGGCAAGCATTTTTTTCTGGATTATCTTCAGCACAACTCACATAATAAAAGTGTAGATCCCTAGATCCGGTCGAGGTCCGGAACATTTTCAAAATTGCAAAATTGTTTAAAAAATACCTATTTTTTCTATAATTCTGACGCAGTTCCTGAAAATGGTTTTGTTTCGTTTTCATTTGGCCACTCTGTATATTGTTATATTCTTTTGAATTTATGAATAATTTGTTGTATGATTTGATTTTGTTTAATTTTGATTTTAATTTAAATTTTGAGTTTTGAATTTTTATTTTGAAATTTGCCCAGGCGCCAATTAAGATCTAGTCTTAATAATGTTGAGACATAGCTCCCTCTTCCTCCCAGGGTGTGTTTCACTTTGTTATTTATATGAAATGAAAATTACTAGTTTTAATACAAGTTTCTTGACAGTTGACAAATTTTTATATCTTATATCTAAAAATGTTGTTAAAATGTTAAAATTTTTAAATAGAATTAAATCTGAATTTTTAAATTGGCCAATTTAGTGTAGCTAAAACTCACAATTACACGAAGATGCGAAGTTGGTCCTATATCCGTCTGCTAGATGGGGTGACCTCGTTCTGGGTTGGTGTGGACTACCGCTGATCTGGATACGTCAAATTTCCTACCATATAATTATATCTCCACTGGTAGTTTATCGGAGCACTTTTTCGTAGCACTTCACTATACTTGTTGGAAATTTATTTCTTACACATTTGACTACAATAATTTCTAATTCCCATTAAATAAATTCCAGNAAACCCTCAACGGTCTCGAACTTAGCTAACCCTGTACAGAATACCGGGGGCAAACACGATTTACACTCTCTCTGGCGACAATAAAACAATTAACCACTCTTAAATCCTTACTCGCCCCCATTTGTCGCAGGGATAGGGCCTGTGGAGTGCACCACGCCGCTTTGTCCGTTTTGCAGCGACGTATAACGGGGCACGATATCCAGCAATTAATTAGGCTGAGCTTTGAAAATTACGGGAGCTTTCTCTAAATCGTTTCATTAATTGCGTCCTTTGACTCAGCAGGACAAAGGTGGCGGGGGTGGGGGATAAAATAAAAAAACTCATGAGCGGAAAGGGTATAGTTAATTTTTTATTCTAGTTTGCGAAGTATTGCTTTTGTATCCAAGCATGGAGACTTTTTTGCTGGAGCAAGCGAGTAAAAAACTATTAGAAATTGCCGAAGGTACTTTGCAGCTGTGCATCGAATAATGCTTTTTAGAAAACCGCTTAGAAACCAGTATTGTTAAATTGGCGAAAAAAGGAATACAATTTTTGACATTAAAAGGGACGAATCTGAGGCTAGGGCCCCTTTCTAGGGGAGATACTTTGCCAATGTCCACTGTGGATCTTGACTGTCGACTGTCTTATTCACCTGTATCTGTTTCCCTCGATAAGTCTTATTTTTGTATATATTTAATTAGCAAAACAGGAAGGAAAATGGTGGTTATGTCAAATTTAGTCATCAACGTCGTCAAAGCAGACCCAATTTTAATGTTTATTTTGCAATTACTGCAAGCTTGCATAGCCAGTGACATTATTATACCGAGAGATCCAGAATGATTGATGAACATCACATGAATTTCGGGGTCATCACTTGTATGCCAGTCATTATAGCTTTTTTTCGGGAAAAAAATACTATTAGAAATTTCTCTGCGGAATATTGTTCAGAAACGTGTTATAAACAAAATATCAAAAAATCAACTCGAGACTAGTTGGGAAACTGTGTTAAAACAATGGTCAAAATTATGGAAAAGTGGTTTTTTGACTCGCGTAAAAAAACTGTTATTCATAGAGAAAAAAGGTTTATACAAAAAAGGTAGGTATTAAATAAATCTGTAAAATAAGACAAGTCCGATTAAATTCCGATAATTTGTTTATGCGCAAGAGCTCAAAAATGGTCGAAATTGTCCGCTTTTTTCAATTGCTAATAATTAATGCAATTTTCATCGCAGACACTTGTAATTCAGGATTTTTGAAGCTTTTTGCACCCTTAATAAGTGGTAAAAATTTCAGCCCAAAAACTTCATTAGCTTGGCGTTGGCGGAATTTGTTATCTAAGAAGATGCTATTTTCAATTCATTTTTCCCAAGCTCACAGGCGTTGTAGGGTTTCGATCATTAGTTGTTTTTGTACCTAAATAGTTGTATTGACATATGCATTTACTGATAATTTAATTTTTCAAATTTAATTTGTTTAAAAATGACTGAAAAAATGTTAATATTTATTACATCGTTAAGCGCGCATGCTAAGCCTCGCCTTCCCCACTCGTTCGCTAGACCAAGTAATAGAACGCATCGCCGCTATCTTCTTTTTCGAAATTAAATAGTTGAATTCACCTTAATGTTAATGTAGGACATGAAAATATAGCTCTTAATGTATACTCTCTCCAAATTTCGGCTCTTAATATTAATAATTAAGGTCACTGCGATTAAATAAATAAAAAAAATTATCTCAGCTTCTAATCAACTTACAACAACGATTTTTTTTTAAATTCGAAGAAAACTAAAGTAAAGAGGTTACTATTTTATTTTATAATAATTACCTATCTTAACAATTTAATAAATATTAACATTTTTTCAGTCAATTTTAAACAAATTAAATTTGAAAAACTAAATTCTCAGTAAATGCCTATGTCAATACAACTATTTAGGTACAAAAACAACTAATGATCAAAACCCTACAACGCCTGTGAGCTTGGGAAAAATGAATTGAAAATAGCATCTTCTTAGATAACAAATTCCGCCAACGCCAAACCAATGAAGCTTTCGAGCTGAAATTTTTACCACTTATTAAGGGTGTAAAAAGCCTCAAAAATCCTGAATTACAAGTGTCTGCGATGAAAATTGCATTAATTATTAGCAATTGAAAAAAACGGCAATTTTCGACCATTTTTGAGCTCTTGTGCATAAACAAATTATCGGAATTTAATCGGACTTTTTTCATTTTATAGGCTTATTTAATACCTACCTTTTTTGTATAAACTTTTTTTCGCTATGAATAATAGCTTTTTTACGTGAGTCAAAAAACCACTTTTCCATAACTTTGACCACTGTTAAAACAAAGTTTCCCAACTAGCCTCGAGTTGATTTTTTGATATTTTATTTATAACAGGTTTCCGAACAATATTCCGCAGAGAAACTTCTAATAGTATTTTTTTCCCGAAACAGGCTCTTTCATGTCTATAATGACTGTGCTACTGAGATTAGGCAGAAAACCCGTGATTAGATCTTTTACAGAAAAAAGAACAAGACATAGCAGAAAAAAGAAGGATAAAACATGATTGGGTACTCAGATTATAAAGTAAACGAAAATATTATAAAATGAATTTCGCAATTCTTACCTCGAATTCGTAATCAGCGACCCCGAAAACATCCATATACCAAATTTGGCGCAGATCTGTTATTTTTTGAAAATTTGGTCGGCCATTTTGGATCCGCTATCTTGAATTTTACAGAATTGACCTCGGATCCGTGATCAGCGACCTCGAAAATCCCCGTATACCAAATTTGACGCGAATCTGTTATTTTTTGAATATTCGTGATATCTGACCTCGACTGACCCGTTTTTTCGAGGTTAGAAAAAGAACCATCAATTCTGACCATTTGCATTCGGCGAGCTCTTAACCATATAAATGAACATTTGAATATAGAAAAACAATTTTTTTTATATTTTCCCTAGCACTTTTTCGTGAATTTTTCCTATTTTTGACCTGTTTTTTAAGGTTAGGAAATTCCTGTGATGTGATAACTCAATTCTGACACCTGATCCGTGATCAGGAGGCAAAAATACTGCGGATAACATATCTCGCATGAAAAATACAGACAACTTTTTTGTGTGGTTGTGTTATTTATTATATCTTGTTTTTTTATGATAACTTTAAAGTAAAAAGAACAATTTTTAAATGAATTTACGTTTACTTTCCTGATTTAGAAATGCGAATAAAAAATTGATTTAAAATTTCTTATCTTCTAACATGAAAAGAACAGGTTGTTACCTGTAAAAAGTGAATATGTACTTTTAATTTTGCCCTTACAAGTAATAATAATTTCTGTTATAATTTCTAACAACTATTAAAACATTGAAATTAATAATTAAAATATTTTATATTTTTAATCACGATTTAAAATCACTGTTTAAAATGTCTACCTTCCTTTTGTATACATCGATTTATTACTAATAGATTCAATTTAAAGGTGCATACGTACGTACATGCATATTTAATCATGATAAAAATATCATCAATAAAATAACGCAAACATCATGTTTCCAGCTATTATTTATACACAAACCATCAATTATTAAACGAATTCTCTATAATTGTTGACACAAATTTTATAATGATATATTTGATTTTCATCGACGGTGTAGCAATTTGAAACATAATGAATACGTAAATATTACATTATTTAATCAAAAACTGATTAATTATTGTTTTGTAGCCAAGCAGTTTTGTAGATATTTAAAATATCTGAAACTCCAGTTCATGCAAAAATCATTTTATACACGAAAAAAGCAGTAAACTACAAATAACTTTAATAAAAAGTTCAGATGGATGCTAAGATGGCTCCAATTCAATGCTAGTTGGGACATGTGGCCCACATAGAAGTTGTCTTCTGCATTTTCATCAATTAATATTTTTGTCTATGAGATTATATACCGAACGATCAAGAATTATCGAAGCTGACGTCACACGAAAATGTTACCAAAAGTATTAAAATTTACTTCCATTTTATCAAAATTACTTTTCGTTTTCTTAGATTTCCGACCGACACGATCTATTAATTCAGTGTGTGCTGTTGCTGTTATATTTATTTGTGTATGTCGATTGTGTTTTTATTTTAATTTTTCGTTAATCTTCTAAATAGTGTTTTCAACGCTAATCCTCGGTTAACTGTTAGTTTTGTGGTAAGGAAGCAAATATTGATCGTTTCTTCGATATAAAGTACTCAAACTGTTTCAGATTAGAAAATGGACTTTTCGTTAGAAGACGATACATTTATTTAGAGGGCTACTTTCGGAGTAGGTAAAAAACTAACATAAATTCAGGACTTGATGGAATTTCAAAAAATATTACAATTTGTTCCTATGAACCATGGGCGTATGTATTTTTTTCCGTTTTTAAGATACAGGGTTTATGGTAGTGTTTTTCAGTACACCCTATATAATATATCAGAGAACAATTTCATTTGATACAACTTTATTAAAAAAAACCTTTTTTTTGTATTTATATTTTGTATATTCGGTACTATTTACATCTTCCTGTTTAATAAAAGTAAACATAATTGAAAATTTTCACTCTAACTAACGAGCATTTGGCAACAAACAGTGGCGTACATGCACCGAGAAAAGGGAGAGAGGGCTAAACTGCTTTGCCCCTTATCTTATAAGCTACTGACATTACATACTCGACTATAATCAACAAATTTGTACTAATCTGTGCACTATTTTCGTTTAATTAAATAAATATCCTAGACAACTGCCGTTGTCCATTACAATTATGAAGCCTTCTACTGAAATGGTATTAACAGACTGAAGCGGCTAACTGAACATTAATATTGCACGACCAGCAGGCTAAAATATACCGTTCCAGGCGAGAATTACGAACAGGTACAATGGCAGGCCTTTCCGCAGTTGTGGACGAAAGAACGAGGCTTTATAAATAATTTAATGGATTCGGCACAACACAGGGAATATAATGGTGGGATATTGTGGAGAACGGCGTGAGGATATTACCAATTATCAGCGATATTATCATCAAATTCAGGCATTAAACGTGAGATGTAGTTGCCACTTGCATTGATTATCCTTTTTGTTCTGCTGATGAGGGCCAACAGGCTCGAAATTTACAATTTTAAGTGAAGAAAGTGCAGGTGTTTGTGTGTTTTTTTTATAAATTTCACATTTGATAGACCAGTTGAAGAGAAATTTTACTTATGCATATTTCAAAAATCGTAAAACGCATAGAGTGGTACATTTAAATTTATAATTTAAAAATATATACAGGGTGGCCAAATGAAAACGAAACAGAGCCATTTTCAAGAACTGCGTCAAGATTGTAGAAAAACGATAAAATAGGTATTTTAAAATTTTTTTTAAATATTTTGCAATTTTGAAAATGTTCCGGACCTCGCCCAGATCTAGGGATCTATACTTCTATCTACCGAAAGTTTATGTAGTGTATCAATGTATGGTGGAATTGTGTATTTTATATATGCCTACAGAAAAGTCCGCGATGGCATATGTCTATATGTTAAAGATAACATACTACCTTATATCCATTTTAATACTTTAGAAAATGGGCAATTATAAAGCGGTAATGTAAAAGCTATTTACACAAATACGATATTAATTCTTATCATTTTAAATAAGTTAGAGGCTTTAAGCAGTTCATGCACATTATTTTAGTCTTTTACACCATATAATTTAAATGAATATCTTAGGAGTAATCGTAAAAAAATTACGGAGGCGAGAATAAAATTCAAGCGCCTCGCTTCGCTTGATGCGATCGGTGACCCTCCCGCTGCACCGTCTTGCCTACTGTTTAGCTAATAAGCCGAACGATAACGCGTGCGTGATCCTTTAAATAAACTGACTTGAAGCGAATGGAGGTGACGACTGACGACTGTGTTTTCTTTCTGGGTGTTGTTGGAAAGTTATAATTGCGTTCGATATTTTAAGGTCACATTTTTGTTTTGTATTTGTTGTCTTTAGGTAGTCGGAACATACATAGGTATTTGCAAACATACTTTTATTTCATTGAGTTTTAATAATTTGTTTGTTTTTTTCTTATTGTGAATCATTTAAAACTTCATAGTCGCATTTTTGTTTCTTGTTTGTTTTCTTTAGGTAGTTAGATACCTAACTACTTACTTATTAATTAAAACTGATAGTCCTGAACATAGGTACTTTAATTTAATTCGATTTGTTTTCACATTGTCGGTAGTTAGCTATATTGTTTTAAATTTAAAGGTATTGCATTTTTAGTTTTGAGTTCGTTTGTTGTCTTTAAGTATATAGATATATCGTGAATTATTTTAAAATAAATATTAGGGTCGCATTAGATGAAAGATGATTGATTTTTTGTTTGTTACGATTTAACTCAAAAACTACTCAACCAATTTTACCTAAAGCTACATCTCCTCGGTGTAACATAGGCTATTTTATATTTGCCCGTGCGAAGCCGGGGCGGGTTGCTAGTTTATAATAAACTGTATTGTTGAATACGCTGCATGAAGTTTAGTTAACCAAATATAAAACATTAATTTTTTTCAAATTTGTTTTACATTTCCGTAGGGAGTGTCCTTAACTTCATTTTATTTAGAAATGCAGTAATAAACAATTCTATTAAAAACAATTAGGCGGCTCCTCGAGAGCCTCTCACTTTCCAAGCCAAAACAACAGAGCGACAAAAGGGCGCTAGATGTTTTCCGTTATTGTGCAGCGACGATACATCAGACAAATGAAATTCGCCGCCCCTCGAGACAATTGAACGTTTGTTTTTCATTACGGCGAGGAAGACTAGACGCATTACTCCTCCTTCACGGCAGAAGCAAAAACAAAAGCGCAGTCGGAAGGCAAACGGCTCCGTTCTCATTTGCAGGAGCACTCGCGGGGTCGACAAAAATTAAATAACTTCCCAGACCTGCCACAAGCACAACCGAGAGCAGGTTGTGCTTGGTTAACTGTGATTTAACTTGCTTGAAATTTTAATTTGAAGTTACCAGCGGCGGCTCGCGACTTTAATAACTATTATCGCGTATAAGTAAATCAACGTTACACTGTTACACAGCAAATTGTTGCGCGACGGTGTTACATTACGACGTTTTGTTGCACGTCTGGGCGCACTTAAAAAGAGCCTGATGTTACGCTGTTGCAGGGTAACATGCGTAGTTGATACGCGACGGTGTTACGCTACAGCGTTCGGTTGCACTCCCAGGTTCGTCCTGTAATCTCCCGGTACATCTGCGAAGATACAGTGTGGCGAAGTTTCCGCCACAACGCGCCGTATAAAATCGAGTTAGCTGTGCGAAACAACCCACCGCCATATGTTTGCGTGCCGTAACACCTCGCGACAGTCCCGCCTAATCACTAACAGTTAAATTGGATGATTTATCGCGCGTTACGTATTGAACGTAATTTGCGAACATGATGTATTGCGGGTTATTCGTTTAATTCGGGTATTTATTTATCGCCGGGAGTGTTTTTGAGTTGCTGTAATTAATCGGCAAGTCGGGAGTAGTTGAGCGACGAAATAACGCCACACGTGGCACGTTTCCCAGACTCGCGAGGCGCGCAAAACGTGGAATGTGTTATAAAATTTTTAACGGATTGCCTGGTGTTACAAAATGTAAATTCTACCTTGGGATCACACCGGTGGTTATTTCGCCATTTCGATGTTCTTTTACACCGTCATAATACATCTTGGTTATTTTAAGAGATACAAGGTCGCTCGAATTAGGGCAAAAAATGATGATAAAACCAGTGGCGGCTCTTAACTTCCATACCAGGGAAGGCGGAAATATTCAAGTACAAAGTATCGAGAAAAAATCAAATGTAATTGGGCAGTTTTATTTTAAAAACTATTCAAATATGTTTTTGTCCGAAATAAACTTTTCAATTACTTCTTTATTAAAGTTTGGTAGTTTGATTTTTCAATAGATAGCATTGCAAGTACTGTTAGTCTGCCTTTACGATCTTATTTAAACTTTTACATCTTAAAAAAAAACAATACGTTTTACACCGCACTTATGTTAAACAAATTACATTTAATAAGAAAAAAAACGCCTTTCACTGATGCGCGTCGGTAACCATGACCACCACTGTAAAATCAGTTCATTTTCAGCATATAAATTTGATTAACGCGTTAAAACACGTGAAAAAAAAACATCGAAATATTTAATAAATTCACTGTCTTCTTTAATTAATTATAGACTATAGATTCATAGAAAAATACATGACTTGTACGCCTCTTTTTAAACAACGCTAAGTTTACAGTTCCACAAATTTGTGTTTTTTTAGTTAACCTAAAATCTGTAGATAAAAAAAATTAAAAACAAATACAGCAGCAACATCAAAAGCAACAACAAAAACAATAACAACATTAGCAGCAGCAGCAGCAGCAAGATCAATAACAGCAACAACAACTGCTGCTACTACTACTACTACTGCTCCTATTACTACTGCAACAGCAGTAGAAGCCACAACAGCTACACCAACACAGCAGTAACAACTACAACAGCAGCAACAGTAGAAACAGCTGCTGTAGACTTTTTAAATCGAGTATTCCTTACTATAGTACTTAAAGTATCCTTTGCGAATTCGGTAGAACACTTTGTATCCGCCTTACGCATACAATCGAATAAGGAATCCAGTTCAAGTAACAAGATTTAAAAGAGCGTTAACAAAATCTTTGCCTTCGATTAGATCATATTTAGATACTCTCTAACAAAAAACAGTGTTCTTTTATACAAACAATATTGAATCCAACCGGCGTTATTTGTCGATAGTATGATGGAAGATCCGCGTGCTCCCTTGTTCGGAAAGTTTCCAAAAGCTTGCCTCTATGTCTTTTCTTAAAGCACGGTCCAACCTCTGACAAATATAAGGGAAGACTTGTTTAATCTATAGTAGTCAGAGTATTCTTTGCTAAAGCAGTCAGAGTATTCCTTGTAAACTTGCTATTGTTGATCTTGTCAGTGCTGCTGCCGCTCCTGCTTTAATTGTAGTTGTAGTTATTGTTGCTGTTACTGTTGCCGTTGTTACTATCTGTTATCGATATTGCTGCTTCTCCTGTTGCTGTTGCATCTATTGCTGTTGTTGCTGCTTCTGTTGTTATTATAAGTTAGCTACAAAGATTGTTGTTGTAGTTAGTAATTGCTGCTGCTGTTGCTGTTGATGTTGATGTTGATGGTAATATTAACGCTGACGCCATTGTTGTTATTGTTGTTGTTATTATAGTTGCTGTTGCTGACGGTGCTTCTGCCGCTATTGTTATTGTTGTTGCTGTTACTATTGTTATTTTCGATGTTTTTCTATTTGATGTTGTTATTGTTGTTGCTTCTGCTGCTGGTATTATTGCTGTTATTGTTGATGTTGTTGGTGCCCCTTTAATAACAATAACAACATCAACATCAGCTTTTTTTGTAGTTTTTAATGGAAAAGTTGATTGTGTTAACAATATTTACATTAATTACAATAAAATATACGAATATCATAAATGTATATTGCTTAATAATATAAAAGCTAAATGCTGCTTTGCATCAGAGAATATTGCAAGGTTCCTATTTGGGTCCACTTGCATTGGTAACATATGTTAATATCTTGAAAAAATTGACGTTGATCCAATAATGTACGGTTTTTCCTCATGGTGACATTTTAATTAATTCTAAAAATAGTAATTATTCGATCTTAAAAAAGAGTTAATCTGTCTAATACCAGTTTTTATGTAGTTCTTGTTTAATTTCCTTAAAAATCTTTTAACGATTGAAACATGTATTTTCTTCCCCTTCAATACGTTGTATTCAAATAAATATGCAAAATATGCCGGACATTCTTTAACAAATCAACATATTATTAGACCCGCATTACAGATACGGGTCAATGCTCAATTGTTTTGCAACTTAGGCAGCAGAACTTGTAGTAACAATAAAAAATATATCAAATCGTGTAAAAGGAATTTCTAATTATTCCTGCAGTTTTTGCTATAACGATGTATTCGAGCGAGCAACAAAGCGTTGGAACTAATCCGAATACTTCACCGAAACGCAAATAAACAGTTTGTTTGTAATTAAATCCATAAGATGCAAAAAGTAAATTGAATTCGAATAACAAAGCAAGCTGGCCTATGGAGGAGTTGTAGACATCCAGGAGGACGACGCCTTTGTAGACAAACGAAATTTACTATTCAAACGAACCTGTCTATAACGTACGGGCTGTTTAGTTCTTTGACAACGGCTTGGATCGAAGCAATATTTCCGATGCTAGCTACGGGAATCGGATAGAGACGTGTCTCCCCATCTTTGTGCTCCGAGGAGAACTCTTTTGTGAAGTGTCCGATATTGTTGTTACGGTGGATGAGTCAATATAGGGTGATCGGAATATAATTCCACTTGTTTTACACATCTTCTTAAGGGATACAGTAATTTAAATTTCCAAATCTCGAATCTTTCAACACTTATACAGTGTGTTTCTGAAATAAGGGCGTTCCTTAAAAATGGTGATAAAGGGCAACAAATTTTACATGAAGGTATAAACAAATTTAAAGCCGTCCCTGGTGAAGCAGCCAGCTGTACCTTGAATATCGAAGTTTTGACGGTTGAAATTTTGTGTTCAAAAATGCTGAAATTTATTCAAATCTCGTTTAAAATATTAAACGAATTACTTACTGTAGTGGCAACTTACTACTTAGGTCTTAAGATCTGCGTCAAGAGTTCCAGAGAATATAGATCAGGACAGCGCAAGACGTAAGATTGACAGTAGTTAAGGAAACGATGTAATAAAAATAATAACAAAAATAATTGGTAATATATAATTAAAGCAACATAATCTTGAAATGTAACGTTATAAAAATACATACTTTTGGAAGACATTTCATCCCTAAATTCAACCCCCTTCGAAGGCAGTTGCAACCCCTAAATTTTTAAAAGAAGTAGTAATATAATTGAGATACTGAATTTATTCCATTTGGCTATTCTACACTGTATACAGGGTGTTTGTAAATAAATGCGAAGTATTTTAGGGGGTGGTTGCCGAAGTTATTTTGTGAAAAAAAGTTCATATAAACGTAAGTTGAAATATGCTTCGTTTCCGAGATACAGAGTGTTTAAATTTAATTTTTTATTTATTTTTATTAATTTATTATTGACTCGAAATTTGATGGTTGAATTTTATTTAGAAATACTGGCAGCAGCCTACTAGATAATGTATCAACAGAATTTAAAAATACACAACTTGCAATAAAATATGTTTTATATGTTTCCTTAAAAACGGTGCAATTAAAAGGCCAATTTCATTAAGAATTGATGGCGGATTTTTAAAAAAACATCAAAGCGGGAAAAAATCAGTGGCGTACCATTTTTATATTAAAAAAGATTGTGGCATTCTCGCACGAACGCCACTGGTGCAAGTTGAAATATTCGAATCACCCCAAAAAATGTCCATTTATCCCTTCAAAGCGTTTTTCAAATTTCGTGTCAATATCTTTAAAACTCTTTGAATTAAAAATTAAAATTTATGTACTTTGTATCTCGGAAACGAAGCATATTTCGACCTACGTTTATACGAACTTTTTTTCACAAAATAAGTTCGGCAACCACACCCTAAAACATTTTGCACTTATTTACAAACACCCTATACGATAGAAGATATAGTAAGACCCCCACAAACTGGTGGCCCCGACTACAAACACAACAAATTCAAAAAAAGATTCTAGACATTTAAAATGAAAAAGAGGTTCATGAAATTCTTTATTCTTACGAATGTAAGAATGAAAAATTCAAGCAGTAAAAAGAGTAAAAGAAAAAAATCTAAACCTTTAAAAATACAAAATTGGGATATACAGTGTAGGAAAGTACCGATGGTCTATCAGAAGTTACGTGAGAGCGATAAAGTAAGCCATAGAAATCCATGCGATAGACAAGGATGGTTATAATGAAGGCGTCTAATAGTCAACGCCCATTTCGCCCTTCCAAAAATAAGAAGTGGATCTTATTTGTGGAAGGGCGAAACGGACGGTGACTAAGAGGCGCCTTCATTATAGCCATCCTTCTTTATCGCATGGATTTCTATGGCTTACTTTATCGCTCTCACGTAACTTCAGATAGACCATCGGTACTTTCCTACCCTGTATTGATTCTTATGGTAAGATTGCTACACATAATATATACCTACTCTCAATATTAAAACTAAATTAAATTTTTAACTATTTTTAAATACTTCAAAATTAATGATTGTGTCATGAAATGATGATGAAACTGTCAATGTTGACAACCAAATCTTTACAATCAAAGTACCACCGTTTTGGATAACAAAACAGGAAATTTTGTTTAGTCAAATCGAAACACAATTTGCATTAGCTAAAATGTTGACAGAAAAAGTTAAATATAATCATGTAATTTCAAATTTACCTTTAGAGGTAATTTCAAACGTTTTTTATTTGCTGCATTGACAAAAGGCATTCGGTACACATTCACTGAAAACCTTTGCTGGAACCGAGTTCTCTGTACAACGTAAGGATTTGCCCAATACACCAATAGTGAATGTTTAGTGAAAATTTAGTATGCCGCCTTTAGTGAAATAACATTTCCTAAAAAGCACCTTGCTTGTAAAATCTGGATATAATATGTACTGTGAAGATCATCCTCTGGAGTTCCACAAGGTTCTCACCTTGGGGCTTTCATTGTTCCTACATTTTAATACTACGTACTGTCAAATTAAATGTTCCAGTGTCATTCACAAAGAACAATAGTTCAATGGGCTCATCTAATGTATTTTTTTAAACTCCACAAAAGTGGTTGTCCGGAATGAATAAAGAAACAAATAACTAGTCCAATTCATCTTCACCCACACATTTTTAACAACTCGTCCAATTTATCTGCACCCTTTCTACATTTATACCACAGATTTTCTACTGATTTTTTCTCTCTCAAACACTGACCTATCCGCGTTGCTAAACGACGTTGCACCTCGCCACTAAATTGCAAGCGACTATCAACTCTAATGTGCCGTGTCGTGTCGGTCGTCATTTGCAAAGGCCAGAGGATTGTGATGGCGCTAATGCGTTCTGTGGCATTCGTGACCGCAACAAGAGTGGACGCTATCAAAGCACTTCTAATGGTATGTGTGTAATCCCCTCAGTGTAAAATTAACACTTAATGTCAACGGTTTTGAGTACGCGATGGGATATTAATTATGCAGGGGGTGAGGCGGGTGCAACAAATATGCAGGGCGATGAGAAAAAAACGCGTACGGGATTTTAAGAAAGCTGATAATATTTCATGGTGTGTAGGGGCGAAGTATAGTTTTTGTATTCTAGAAAAAAGGGAGAGAAAAAAACCATTCGAAACATTATTAAAATTGACAAATTTTGACAGGTTATGCCATGAATTACAGTAGAACCTTCTAATACGGACCACCCTAGGAGAATCAAAAGTTGGTCACTGAAGAGAGGCGTCCTTTAAAATAGTTAATAACTTTATTTTCATTCGCATCTTTTAAGAGGGTACTTTATTGACCTTTAAAGGGAGGGGTTATGGCATTGTTGTTGCTGGAAAATCCAGTAGATTGGTGCGCGCGGAAGAGAAATGTTTTTATTGGGGGTGTCCAAGATCGGTCGTTATGTAGAAGTGGTCGCTTGACACACGTGGTCACTACTCACTAACAAAGGTTTTACTGTAATTTCATACTTTTTTAGTCATATTTAATACGTGGAATCTAATTGACGGACGACGCAGCACAAAATTAGGCTGAGAAAAAGAGTATCAAGACAGTTATATGCAACCGGTTGTAAAAAAATCTCATGATGAATATATTACTGTTAATACTTCGTTCCGGATAAATTCCAAGGCATCTAAATGAAAGGGACTTTCTCTGAGTAGCATCGATATTATTAAAGCAACAAGCACATAGCTGACTGATGCTTCTGAATTTTCTGATTCCTGAGCAACATGCTCTTGGTCATCCTGACATATGAATTTTCCTCTAACATTTGTTTACTAAAATAATACCTAAATGTTATTTCTGTTAGATATATTGGCAAGTACATTTATATTGGCAAGCAAAGTGGCTAGCTAGTACGCCATTGCTTTATGGTAACAACCATGTTATTTTCGGATTCGTCTTTCAATTTTCTACAAATTACTACTGTCTTATGTTTTTCGAAAGAAAGCCTGATTTTCGAATAAAACTTAAAAAAACAAACTGAGAAACACACTTCGATATTCGAATATAATGCTTTTTAAAATTACATAGTGGGCTGCGATAGCAACTGTTAACAACAAAGAATAAATAATGCTTTTTCTAATTTTGACATATAAAGTAACATCTAATGTTTTCGAAACGTTTTTTATGTAACTAGTTACATAATAAAAACCATTCTGCAACTGGTTACGAAAAGTTCGTTATGTCACTAATTGCAAAAAAGAATTAAACAAAATACAACAGAAAAATAATAAAGTAACTTTTATTGAAGTCAGTAATTTTATAAATAACACTTTATTAATTATTTATTAATTGTTATTTAATTATAAATATTCACAACGCAGATGGTACAGTTAGTGAAACTAATTCCAGAAGAAATCTTATTTGTTGAACTTGCAGTAATATTTCGTGTTATGTTATTGGTATTACTCAGTTCTCCAAGAATACCACCGGAAATTGTTTTTTTTTATTTTCTATAGAATTTTCAACATATCCTTCTGCAACAGAATTTGACTTCCAGCCGCCGTGTTGTTTTATTTTTAAAATATTGGCCCCAGAATCTGCAAGTGGCCGAAGATTTTCTGAAACAGTGCCTCGTGAATAATGCACAATTCGGCAAACCAATCATTTGAGCAATCATCTTTGATAACTGATCAATAGTAGGTATTAATTCCTACTGGTTGTACACCACATTTACCATTTCTATATCTAACAAAGAATCTATTGTGTTTAATATTTTCCGTCGTAAGTTTCTATACTTCCTGATAATGTCAACGAAGTTTAGTCCTTCTATATCTCTCGGGATGATTACAAATTCACGAATTACTCTAGTTTTTGTATTTGGAATATTTACTCGAAAATACGTCTCATAATCTGTAACATCTTCAACAGGTAAAGATGTTAATTCTGACTTCCGACATGCACCGGCTATTCCCACGACCGACACAACCAAAAGCAAAAAATGCGAATTAGTAAACTGACAACTAAATGAAGCAATTATTGGTTACCTCAGCCATTAAAAGATTATTGTCATCCGCCTCCGTCAAAAACTTCGCAATACTTATTTCTGAAAAAAACGTTTGATTTGTTAGCGTGGTATCCATCAGAATGCCTTTTCATAAATGCTATCAAACTATTGTATGTTTTAATGTCTATACCTTTTTTTAAAAACAGTTCAGTTCTCAACATGGAGTACTGTGTCCATAGCGTAGAAGCCTTCAAATTCTTCTTACCTTCAAAATATGTCAGTAGTACTTTCTCATTGACGTGTTTTACTTTCCTCTGTTCACGCCATTTCTCAAATTTTTCATAAGCCAAGTCATATACTTACCGCTTTGGATTTTTCAGGAATCAGTGAACATACGGCATTTCTTGCCGCTTCTTAGATATCGCTCGGTATATGGTCAGAATCTGAACATAAATCATACATTTTTTCTAATAAATGGTAATAGTAACGATCAGCGTCACAGAATAGATCAGCGTCTATTAAATGTCAACACTGACCTACTAGATAATTGTAACTAGATAGTGACTTCATAGGAAAGAAATTCACCAAAGAATACGAGGTTTCATTTTTGGTTACCATTTGTGAATCACCCTGTATATTAAGTTTTTGTGTTAACATTGAGTGATATATCTTGTAGAAAGCCTTAGACAAGGGCAAGGAAATACATAACGTAAAATACGCGTCCTATTAATAAGACACTGCAACCCACATCGACCTTTCATCTGCTTGATGTGGTGGCGGTTCCTTTGCAGGAGCGCCAGCTCCAATTTACCGCGCCCGACCAGCATCGAGCGTAATATGCACTGCAGTGTGCATTAACGGTGCACCTAATTTATTATTTAATTAAAACAAAATCCTCCTGCCTTTCACGGCTTGGATGACTTCCAGGATACCAAGCGAGGTTCTAAGAGGTCTACGGACGAATATGTGGTGAGGAGAAATTATTTGGACGTCACACTCTAATACGAGGGGCGCAGAAAATTTTCCTGTCAAGGTAAGTGGAAGATACACCCTTACCTTTGTATTTGATAAGCGTTCTGTGTACATACTTTGGTTGGGACAGTTTTGCGATTCAGAACTGTAGCAAAAAACACAAAATATTATCGAATTTTGGAGTCATGCCCACTTAGGTACATATTTCTGACAAAGTCATCGAAATTATTTGTATGTTTCCCAAAATACCATTTTAAATTCCTTGTATAATATTTCTATCGTTTTTTGAACTTCTAAATTACGAAATTGTTCCTCAGTACAAAATATTAAGTTCGTTTTTCAACCTGTCTATTTCAAAAACGTTTGGATGCATTTGTAATAAACATTCAAACGATCTTTCGGGAAATTTGTTTGCATATTCGGGAAATTTTGAGGATTCTATTAAAGCAAAAAATTTTAAATCATGTAAATTCAAAAAACGAGTAGGTACTTAATTAAGGGGAAATATATATCGAAAATATTTCTAATTCGTCCCAACTTTTGCCCCGTTTACTTAATCCAGCAATATTTTTAAATTTTTCTTCGTTTCTTAATTCAGAAATTCTTCGACTAGTGATTTTAATTTGTTTAGAGCAGTAGTTTACTTCATCACGTTTTGAAATAGATGTTTCAAGAGATAAAACAATGTGAGATATATTCATTATTAGCTACCTATGTAGGTATTTGATAATATAATAAGTACCTATCTATTAAATTACGTTAAATTTAGTCTTACTTTGTTTTGATGTAAGGAAGTTTTTTTCCATTTACTTTAAATTAATACCTGCCTTGTCCTTATCCTTAAAACCTTTGTACTATCCCTCACACTGACATCAGACACTACCCGCGTACTATGCGACGCGTACATTAACCGCGAACTGAAACTATAAGCAGCTTTGAGCTTATTTTAACCGCCTCGCTGGGAGGGGGAACTGTAGCATATTGTAGGTAAGTGTGACGCGTCTACAAGCAAAGAAATTCTGGCGTAACTGTGGTGGGGACTAGTGGGGAGTAACAGTATCCAATGCCACGCCGATGGAAACGGCGAGCGGCGAAATATTCAATATTCAAACAATTAATTTACACTGTTATTTTGATTTTTGATAAATGTAAGAGGTAACTGGAAATTAGTTTACCTAACTGTTTATTTAGGTAAATTTATTCGGCAGAAAGCATTTCAGATAACTTAAGTTGCAACTGGCGTTATGTAATTATTTGCGGAATTATTCATCAGATATTGTCAGGATCCTGATTAAACTGCAAAATTTAGAACCAAGTTCAACCGCACAAAATCCAAATAGTATGTAGCAAATTAAGGTCGACTTTTTGTCTTCGAGTTTGCCGATAAATTCCTCAAAAAAAAAAAGATCCAAAGAAATGTTTACTTGAAAGGAGTAGATTACCTGAAATATTGAAGACTAAAAATCAGTACCGATTTAACATTCTTTGGTGAAATCGTTTAATTCGAAATGGCAAAACTTAGTGAACGCGAAAGAATTGATATTTTTGACGATGATTGGTTTCGGCGATAAG
>NW_019416260.1:170586-257912 GCF_000390285.2 Anoplophora glabripennis | reverse complement strand
TGTATTTGGAATATTTACTCGAAAATACGTCTCATAATCTGTAACATCTTCAACAGGTAAAGATGTTAATTCTGACTTCCGACATGCACCGGCTATTCCCACGACCGACACAACCAAAAGCAAAAAATGCGAATTAGTAAACTGACAACTAAATGAAGCAATTATTGGTTACCTCAGCCATTAAAAGATTATTGTCATCCGCCTCCGTCAAAAACTTCGCAATACTTATTTCTGAAAAAAACGTTTGATTTGTTAGCGTGGTATCCATCAGAATGCCTTTTCAAAAATGCTATCAAACTATTGTATGTTTTAATGTCTATACCTTTTTTTAAAGACAGTTCAGTTCTCAACATGGAGTACTGTGTCCATAGCGTAGAAGCCTTCAAATTCTTCTTACCTTCAAAATATGTCAGTAGTACTTTCTCATTGACGTGTTTTACTTTCCTCTGTTCACGCTATTTCTCAAATTTTTCATAAGCCAAGTCATATACTTACCGCTTTGGATTTTTCAGGAATCAGTGAACATACGGCATTTCTTGCCGCTTCTTAGATATCGCTCGGTATATGGTCAGAATCTGAACATAAATCACAGATTTTTTTCTAATAAATGGTAATAGTAACGATCAGCGTCTATTAAATGTCAACACTGACCTACTAGATAATTGTAACTAGATAGTGACTTTATAGGAAAGAAATTCACCAAAGAATACGAGGTTTCATTTTTGGTCACCATTTGTGAATCACCCCGTATATTAAGTTTTTATGGTAACATTGAGCGATATATCTTGTAGAAAGCCTTAGACAAGGGCAAGGAACTACATAACATAAAATACGCGTGCTATTAATAAGAGACTGCAACCCACATCGACCTTTCATCAGCTTGATGTGGTGGCGGTTCCTTTGCAGGGGCGCCAGCTCCAATTTACCGCGCCCGACCAGCATCGAGCGTAATATGCACTGCAGTGTGCATTAACGGTGCACCTAATTTATTATTTAATTAAAACAAAATCCTCCTGCCTTTCACGGCTTGGATGACTTCCAGGATACCAAGCGAGGTTCTAAGAGGTCTACGGACGAATATGTGGCGAGGAGAAATTATTTGGACGTCACACTCTAATACGAGGGGCGCAGAAAATTTTCCTGTCAAGGTAAGTGGAAGATACACCCTTACCTTTGTATTTGATAAGCGTTCTGTGTACATACTTTGGTTGGGACAGTTTTGCGATTCAGAACTGTAGTAAAGAACACAAAATATTATCGAATTTTGGAGTTATACCCACTTAGGTACATATTTCTGACAGTCATCGAAATTATTTGTATGTTTCCGGAAATACCATTTTAAATTCCTTGTATAATATTTCTATGTTTTTTGAATTTCTAAATTACAAAATTGTTCGTCGTACAAAATATTAAGTTCGTTTTTCAACTTATCTATTTCAAAAACGTTTGGATACATTTGTAATAAACATTCAAACTATTTTTCGGGAAATTTTGAGGAATCTATTATAGTAAAAAATTTTAAATCATGTAAATTCCCAAAACGAGTAGGCACTTAATTAAGGGGAAATATATTTCGAAAATATTTCTAATTCGTCGCAACTTTTGCCCCGTTTACTTAATCCAGCAATATTTTCAAATTTTTCTTCGTTTCTTAATTCAGAAATTTTTCGACTAGTGATTTTAATTTGTTTAGAGCTATAGATTACATCATTTTTAGATTTCTTTAGATGTAGCGGTCCGTATCGACGCATGATCCCCTTTCGAGTAAAATTTTCAATAATTTCGTGTATTTGCATTGAAATAAACTTTTAATTAACCCCTACAAAAATCGTTGACGTTCTTCATGGAATTACTGAAAATTAGCGGGACAAATAGAGCGTTTTTCTGTATCGAACCATTCCGGGTGGGTGAATTGCATCGAGTTCGATGTACGCGTGTGTTCAAACACATTAGTTGGCCAAATACTCGGTAAGTACTCTGTACACAATATAAATTTGTTACGTGCCGCTACTTGTTGATTCGGTGAACGTAGAGCGGCTAGAGCTGGATCTTTTATTGAAACTTTGTAATAAACTACGTTAAGTAAGTGTGTTTACGGTTCTGGCGTGTGTCGTGGGCATGTGTCTCGAAACCGCTAGAAATAAAATATAAAGTATATACTGAAAAAAGTTTATCCTTTGTTTGGGAATTTTAGAATGTTTTTCTTGAATATCTTTTTCGATTTTCATTTTTCGATAATGTCGATTGCAGGAATCGATTGCTGGTATTTTTACGCGAATTTAAAAAATACGTTGCTCTACGACCTTCTGGAGCCGAGATAATTTTTTTTTTCCAAAAATTCTATAGGCCGCGAGCGGCGCGAACTAATGGTAATAGGCGGCGGAGTGGAGGCTCCGAAAACTGAATTCGCGCGTTCAAAAGCGCTCTTACTTTCAGAATCTTCATTATCTCGACTTCTGGACCACGTACAAAAATCCTTGCTCAAAAAAATAATTAGTATAGACGTAATAAATAATAATAACAATAAAGTAACAATAAAATCATTCATTAAATATGTTGATCCTTACCTGACTGCTTTTGTACCTCTGATTTCGCCAATATTAAAACGGTCGTCTTTTTTTAAAAATTCACTGATCATAAATATATCTATTTTCGGTAAAATTTGCGAAGTAGCTTTCACAAATCCCGTTTCACACATTCTGATTTAATTAAACTTGAAAATATTTTATGGAAGTGTCACTGTCACCTCAGACTAATAAATAAAGGGGACGCCTTTATTTACATTCGATAGTGAAGTGTTGACATATGTGTATTTACGAACATTGGTACTTTGTGATGTTCTTGACATTGATGCCAATGTTACATTTTTATCTTTATAGCTAGGTACAGCGGTCATTTTAATTGATTATCGTACAAGGATCTACCTCATTCTTGACCTCGACTTACAAATTAGTTACATTGTAATATGCATAAGACTACGACACTATTTTCTTGCAACTTGTTTTATAATTATAGATTTTGAATATCTGAAAAAAAAAATACATTATTGAAATTCCTAGCAATACAAACGCCGTAAGTGGCATCATTGCCTGGTATTAAACGGTTCTAAAGGGGACGCCATTATTACAGTCTATTGTTGTGAAATAGATATTAACCGAGTTCAGTGTTTTGTGTCTTTTTAAACTGTTTTTTTATCTAATTTCAATAAAAATGCCAAAGCGGCGTATAATATGCCGACAATTACAGGAAAAGAGCCAAATATGTGCTACTTCTTTTCACAAGTAAGTTTGACATTGTTTCCATGGGCGTTCTTACAAGGGTGTAAGGTGTCCTAAGTATTTTATTTGTTAATTTATTATGTTTGTATTTTGATACTGACACTAGCTCTGTGTTTATTTGTAGAATACCATAAGATCCTGCGATACGAGCAGTGTGGCTAGAAAATTTCGCCATATCTGAATATGATTTTTCAAAGGATAATTATGTCTGTCGAAGCATTTCCGTGCTACAGATATTAAGGTAACAGTAACTGGAAAACGATGTCTCACACATGGAGCTGTGCCTATTAATACAACATTTGGAAGGTAATACGTTTTAGCACAGTGTTGATGAAATGGTTGTGCCGTCTCAAAGGTTCCCTCTTCGAGAAATTGCCAGTGAAGGAAATTTTATAGATGTTGCTATAAAACATCTTCAATCACATGTTGTCCCTGTTCCATAAGAGACGAGCTGTCAATGTTATGAGCTCAAAATTCAGCTTATTTTTGTTGCGTACATTTAAAACATGCTTATTTTCCCATACGATTAAATGTTGTTCAATGTAAATTCATTTTTCCGTTACTTTTAGTACAAATATGTTTTGTTTTCTTTGCATTGTTTATATTCCAGCAGATTTTAATTAAATATATTTTTGCTCCTTTTCTTGTAGTTTTATTTAAATTATTTATTTTAATAAATGTTCTTCCAGTAATCGAGAACTACTATGAAATAATAGAATTAATAGTAGGCAATGACATTGCTATAGCTATAGTATAATGATAGTTTCAATCGAGGAGTTTTCTTTAGTCACTCTTTTGTTCTGGAAATGTTTTTAAAATATTAATTATAGATTTTGAAGAAACCATTAACTTTTTCCTATTTATTGTCTATTTATTACACATGAAAGCTTAAATAATCGAGCACTTCTGATTTTATTCTATTAAAAAGTGTAATTTTTATGGTTTCCTTATATTATGATAGATTTTAAACCTAAACTCGGTACGCCACTGTACCAAGGACCATTGTGTTTACTTATGTATCATTTGTTTATCAACATACAATAGGTTGAGGTTACATGTTTACATTGTGTACTGAAATAGGGAATGCGGCCTCCCCTTTACTTATTACTCTGAGACTGTCACTGACTCTACTGACAGCGTTGACAGAAAGTCTTCTTCTTCGAACTTTTTTTTTTCCTTTATGCAATCATTTACACATAATTTCACTACAAGATGCCCATTATGACGTCACAGCCGTTTTGAAATGTTATAAAAAAATCAGTTTTAAATAATTATTTTAAAACTGTTCTGACGCATTTCTCAATCTCTAATTGTGTATACACACTAGTTAGTACGTGTAGAATTATATTATCTACTTTTTGAAATTTGGTCAACAACCCTATTAAAATATCTAATTAATTGTGTCAAGTACTGTAACTCATATAATTTCAGTAATAAGTTATAAAAATAATTAAAATATAATAAAACCTGAAGGAAAGTGAAAATTTTATGATGGCGAAATTTTTTGTTATAAATGAATATTAAAATGTTAACAAGAGGTGAGAGAATTTTAGACTAAAGGAAAATTACATTTTTCCAAGGTAATTATGCTTTTGAGGCCGTCGTAAACGTAATATTTTGGTTTATCTCGTCGAGCTATCCCAGATTAAGTACAAAAGGATTATTGTACGTGGTCCAAAAGTCGAGATAATGAAGATTTTGAAAGTAAGAGGGCTTTTGAACGCGCGAATTTTTTGAAAAATACATTATCTCGGCTCCAGAAGGTCGTAGAGCAACGTATTTTTTAAATTCGCGTAAAAATGCCGGCAATCGATTCCTGTAATCGACATTATCGAGAAATGAAAATCGAAAAAGATATTGGAGAAAAATGCGACCAAAAAGTTTTTATTTTTTTCAACAGTATAAAACGCATCTATTTTTATATTAATATAATTTTGAAACATTGAAAACAAATGCTAAGATTTTACACAGCATTGAACAAAAGATATACAGAGGAAACAAAGTGAAAATAAGGTGTATCAAAATATTTAATAATTTCATCTTTAAACATCTATTTACAGAATAACTAAAGCAAGTTAATTTTTGGTGCATGATAATTTTATTATTCCAAGATATTATTGAAAACTCATAAAACTAAAATCAGAGTTACAGTGTAAAAATAAATTCACTCAATTTCGCTCAATTTTCAATAATGTATCAATTTCTGTCCACATCCGATTTAGTGAAATTTTCACTCTATTAGTGTGAATACAACTAAAATTTTATGAGTGAAACTATTGCAATAGAAGTGAGTGAATTTTACTCAATTCTGCTAACTATCAAATGAGTGACTTTTGACTCTATTCTGAGTATGTAAAACCAATTAACAGTTGGGTTTTTCTCTAAATTTAATTATTATTATATTATTAATTTTTTACCCAGACTTGGTTTATATTTAATTTTAATTTAAATATCAGTGTATTAAAGTCATAAACTATTAAATTGCCACAGTGGTTTCTACACAGATCTGTTTTAGAGACAATATTTCAGGTCTGACAGAATATATACAAGAACAAATTTTTAACACGAGAAAACTGTATTTAAATTTCATATTAAATCATCATAGTGTAAAATACTAATACGTCGCCCCTTCTCTTGCAAGAACCCTTCCGGATTTAGGCCGCTGACTCGTTTGTTTGTTTTTTAATCCAAATGCGTATACTTTTAAACTTCCTTTGATTCCCAAATGGCAAAAAGAACTCCGATATCGACCATAAGCAACTACGACTTCTTGATTTCGAAGTTATGAATAAATAATGTGAAGTCCATTTAAGGATTCAGATTCGAAGTGAGGTTTTAACTTGATTACTTTTGCGTCGTTCCCGGAAAAGTTCCCGCGAAAGCGCGAAAAACGAAACAAATGCAGTCGGAATTAAGTCTATTAAATATGTCTCTGGATATGGAAAGAAGTTTCGGTCAATGGGGAATCCGAATGAGCCGCGTTTGCTTTTATTGATTGAAAAATTACCTTGTAATTGTATATACATCTCGAAAAGTTCGTAAACATTACTTAAAACTGCTAAACAGTATTATCGTCGGGCAAAACATGGCGTGCCGTGGCTAAAAGATAAAAAATTGGGAACGGTGAACAATAGATGGCGTGTTCTGTTTCGTGCGACGTACTGTAGATGGAGTTTTATATTTCGCCACGCAATGTTGTTCTTTGTTGGTATATTTCTATTCAAAAGGTTAGTGTAAACCCAATCAACGCATTGTTTTCCTTCTACATCGTGTACGGAAATTTGCAGCAGTGTAACTACTGCTACAGAATCTGATTCGAAATGAGTTCCTATTTCGTTTAGTCGTAAACGTAATAAAAATCAGGGAATAAAATGAAAACACAGCCATCTGAATGCAAAACGCCGCCTCCTACACGGAGATTGACTCTGCCTAGTACGGCCGACTTAATCAATTTTTTCGCGATGGGATCTACCTTTGACATATAAAACTAAATCAACAAAATGAAGTTTTGATGTAAAAGGATATATTCAAAGATGTAACAGGGTTTATTGTATTAGTATCTGAGGAAGCGGCTTTGTCGTGATTGAAATTTCTATATGTCGGAGGGAAGGAAGGTTAATAATGCCTCTGTTGGAAGTATTGAAAGGTTTTTGTCAAAAATGTACTGTTGTCGAGTTCAAAAGATTTTAAATGTACATACGGGTCTGTTTAGAAAATAACTGAACTTTAGTTTTTTAAACCTTGTTATTAATTTTATATCGGGTGATGCAGTTTGGTATTCGCGTCCCTGTATCTCTTTTATTTTAACAAATAGCTATAACAACCTCTATATATTTTTTAATCAATTCTGGAAGATATTTTTTGTCTGCGTTCAGCTATGTAAGGAAGTCTATAGTTTCATTAGAAATATTGCTAGAAAGACAGCAAAAAAGATGAACCCTACTTTTAGTAGATTTATTCTGAAAAATAATAGCCAGCTGCGGAAACAAGCTACTATGTTTTTTAAAGTACAATACTTATTTCAAATGTTCAAAATGACTTCCATTTGTTCCCAAATACAGAATAGCTCTCTCTCTCTCTCTACAAACACATTCTAGTGTTTCTTCATTTAATCTCCGATATTCTATTCTTATTATGTTTTTTTCTTTTGGGTAAGGTCAAAGAAAGAAATCTATAGGAGTGAGATCCGGAGATCTAGCATGCCATTTAATATCTTTATCGAATGTTCTTCATCTCTTGCCCTTCTGAGTTTAAAAACTTTTCATTTATTTTGAAAACTTTCATCTGCCGCCAAATTCCTGGCTAACTTTCCAAAAATTTTATCTGATGGAAGTTGTCTCTGCGGGAAACGATGTTGGTACAAATGCCTGGCAGCTTTAGCGTTCTTTCGGCAATCTCCATAAATTAAAATCATATCTAGTTTTTCTTGGTTATTTTAAGTATTCATGTGATCATTAGTTATAGATAGAATATGTAGGTACAAAATGTCAATTATTTTGACAAACCGTTATTTAGAAACGACAAAATTCAGTTGTTTCCGCGGCTGGCAATCATTTTTCATAATAAAGCTACTGAAAGTAGGGTTCATCTTTTTTGCTGTTTTTCTAGCAATATTTCTAATGAAACTATAGACTTCCTCATATAGCTGAATGCAGAAGAAAAATATCCAGAATTGATATTATAGTGTACCATTTGAACAGAAACATTAACTATAGTAATTTTGACGACCTAATAATATCATCCTGGTATCCTGAATCACCCGGTATATTGACAAAGTCCCACAAAAAAAAGGTCGTGATCTGGATGACTGACCACGGTATTTCTATATATTTTTCAGCTCTGAATCCGGATCTGAGGTCAAAAAAATTCGCGTACCCCTTATATTTTTGCGCAGGGCTAAAAACATCCCTTAAATAAAGGAGTATGAATGGGCATTTTGCTCTCATCTATTACTACCAAGGGCTTCCCTCGAAGGGGTTGATACCCCTTCTACATCCCTTCTACTTCTATACCCTTCCGGACATAGATCTACGTCGTGAAAGTTTCTAGCTCTTGAAAATGCCATGTATTTGTCTTTATAAGAGATCCATTTATATTTATATAGAGCTTCCTATTAAAAAAATGTCCGCATTGTTATAGTCCCAAAAAATAGAATATATTGCAGAAAAGTAACAATTTAAATTTACTAATTGACCTGTTTCAGCGATCTTTTAAAATCTGAACTGGAAAAAAATATGAATTTTGTTCCATCATTTTGCGACGCAGTGTTATACTCTTGCACATGTAAGAAACGTTTAAAACACCTTAGTAATGAAATGAAGCGGTGCATTTTTTAAGTTGCCCCAGGAAATTTACGATCTGTATGTTTCATGCACCCTAAACCGTTGTTTAGTATCATTACCACCGCGTCTCAAGCAGTTTGCGGGTCGACCCAGTTATCCCAGTCATAAATTCAATTCGGCAGCGTATAACAACGACCAACATGTTTACAGGGACCTGAGCTTCGACTTTCTTATCGCGCTATCAGTAACTGAATCGGGTAAGACAGTTTTATATGCGCTTCACAACATTTCGCCGTCGTAATCTAGGATAACTTCTGACTTCTCTCGTTAACATCGTGGTATAAACAATTACGGGTACAACTTCTCGCAGCATCCGCATCGCTTGTAAACACGGCTAAGTTACTAATTGGTTTAGTGTTCCCGGGAGTTGCGTCGCTAAGGGTTTTTGTTAAATAATTACGGCGCAATCTGAGGTTCCTCTTGTGCAAAGTCTCATATTAGAAGATGGTCGGCGAAGTTCCTTCTGTGGCGTTGCTTTTGACTGGTATCATGATGCTATTCATAAATACTGAAGTTAAGGAAAACGTTCGGATATATTGAGAACCGCTGGAGTCGAGAGGGGATGACACGTCGCAACATTAAAAAATGAATATAATAACACTTGTACGCTTATGACACGCACTGACACGCCTCCGAGTCGTGTACACCCTCTTTTATACAATAAAAAAATCAAACATCGGCTGTTTTACCACTGACAATCGAAAGTGGAAGGCTGACAAGGACTCGACGTCGACATTTCCCCTCCGCCTTTTCGCAGGGACGTAAAAAAAGCGCCGACAGAGCCGTTCGCAATCTTATCTCTTGTTGTCGAATTCTGTGAGTCGCAGTAATAGTGATAACAATTCGTACAACCCTTAAAAGGGGTGGCCGACCCTTGGGGGACGCTGACTGTCTCCAAAAAATCCCCAGACGTTCTATCGGCGGCGTTAAATGGAGCGCGTCCTTATTTCAATCTGTGCTTCGGCGTAGGCGTTGTTTTATCAGGAGTGGGATGGAGGGCGAGTTTGTTTTTATCGGTTCGAAATGTTGCTCTGTTATACTAATTGTTTCGCGTATTCAGGAACTGTGTATAAACAATAAATTCAAAGAGTTCTTGCTTTCGAAAAGTAGTCATATTTCATACCTATTCTGACGACTTAGACTCGCAATCTTTAATCTCCAGGAAACTAATTAACTTTCGATAAAGTGATATTTATTGCAGTTTGCAGATTTGTTCGATATTTTGGTTATTAGATCAGGAGCAACAACTTTATTAAAGTTTGCAAAGTCTTTTTTACGATAATTGGGAAGTAGGAATACGTTTAGCGATATCATTTTGAGAGTGTTTGGATTAATCAATACGCTTAATGGTGCCGATAGTGAAAAGTTTCTATTAAATAGGTGAAGATGTAAACAAAACATGGCCTACTGCGCCTTATATTCATCGAAGTGGGTCATACATTCTTCTCTGCGATGAAAATATCTCAACATTCTAACGAAACAGAGCAGAAAAGCGTAACCGAGGCATAATAAAACAATTCCGTCTTGTTATCTTCCAACTTGTTTTTCCACTTGATATGTATAAATGGACATAAAATAAAAGATTTATTAGAAATCGATAGAGGCTTCCCTTACTAATTTTTCACGAAGAGGGCGCTGCGCTATTTTTTATTAGAAACCTCTCCAGCCTGTATTCTCAAAGCCTACTCGATTTGAAATTAAATGATCAGTTATGCAATGGGGATTTGGATGAGTTCTTTAGTGTCATTTTTGGTGCTTTAACGTTTAGAAAATCTGCGTAGATGGCTGGCAATCGACGTTGTTTGACAGTACAGCTGTGGACAGTAAAAACTTTCTCAAACTGTTTAAGTTTAAAAAATTGATCTTTCAATCTCTTTTTTATACGATTGTGTGATTTTATATACGATTTTATATACAGAAATGATATTTGTGTTACTTGAAAAATACTATATGTCAAAGTGACATTACAAAATATTGTATATTAAATGACTATATATTTTTTTATTTTAAATACATATTTCGTTATTAGTTTTTTACTTTATTATAAATATAATATAAGTCAGTAAGACTGACCTGTATAAGGTGCCATTTCTGTAAGAGGTACCACAAAATGTTATTAGGAAAATTTCTCAGTGAAAAAATTTAAGGCGTTGATATTTTGTTTGATTTTAGATTTTTTTCAAAGTTTTGCCACATCCTTGAATCGTTTACTGGTTTTTTGGTATCAAAGAGCACTTTTTGACTTTATTAGACAGATTTTTTAGATCTTCTTATTTATTTATTTCAATTAGCAGTTTAACATATTAGATATATTTTGTTGTCCACTACTGTTCCAACATATTACCGACATGACCCAAACTGTATTTAGTTTGTGAATTTCAATTTGACAAGGTGCTTAACGGACAAAAAACAAACGATCAACGTTAATTCGAACATGATATCGCTTATTTTTTTTACATACAGGGTGTTCCACCTAAGAGGGATTCGTAATTATCAAATTTATAATAAAATGGTTTTAATAATAGTTGCTTGGAATCATGTGGGCTATGTAATGAAAATATTTTTAGCTTTACAGGGTGTTCCATTTCGTGTGGGCGCTACATAACTTTGTTATTTTAAATGGAACATCCTGTATATTATTGCACTTTTGACTTCCTTGTTAAATATTATGTAGAGTTTATTAAATGTACATGGTGTTTAAAACTTACCGTTTTCGAGATAATCAGTTATTTTTGAAAAAAAATCACGGTTTCAGCTGTTTCAATGAGGCTGAATAGCGTCTAAACCGTAAGTGTTAGAAACCTTCAGTTTTCACAGTTCGTTTTGGCATAAATTACTCTATCTTGTCATCTGTGAGCAAAACGTGTATGTAATTCAGATTTGAAATACCGAGACCTACATTTAATAATCTTAGAAGTTGAAAAACTTTGTTTTTAATTGGAATAACCCATATTAATTGTCATAGGTGAATGCAAAATTGAATACCCTTTCGACTGATATAAGGTTGTCCATACTTATTTCTAACAGTTTTCCACAAAAATCAGATTCTTTTCTAGAGTCCGAAAAAGTAGCTATGTAACAGCGTTAGGAAGGCCTTGCAATTGTATCAGTACAACGTCGATACATAGGATTTTACAAAAGCACAGCACATCACATCCTTATCGCATCCAATTACACCAAGAGTTACTAAAAGTAGACTTTCAGCGGAGACTGGAGTTTTGTCAGTGGACATTTGAGATGTTAAATCAAGATGACGATTTCTTTAAACAGGCCATATTCTCCGATAAGGCTAGTTTTCATAAAAAAGGTTTCATTAATCGTCATAATTGCCGTTATTATGACACAGTAAATCCTCACCAATTCCGGACAACTCATAGCCAACGATGGTCTTTGAACGTGTGGGGAGTAATTTTGGGTACCCATGTCATTGGACCATTCTTTTTTGACCAGCATCTAAGTGGAGCAGTTTATTTATACTTTTTAACAAACGCTCTAGAAGATTTGTTAGGCGACATTCCTTTAGCTGCATTTCGAAGAATGTGGATGCAACATGATGGTGCTCCACCTCATAATACCGCTTTGGTTCGTCAGTTTTTACACGAAACTTTTTCCAACAGATGGATTGGGCGCGGGGGACCACTTAGTTGGCATTCAAGGTGTCCAGATATGACAAATTTCGACTTCTTTTTATGGTGATTTATAAAAAACAAAGTTTACGTTACACCACCAACTACGGCGGAAGATATGTGGCAACGCATTACAGTAGCATTTCAAGAAATTACGCCAGACATGCTGACCAATGTTGAACAGTCTTTTAAAAACCTAATTCGTTCGTGTATTTATCAAAATGGAGGACACTTCGAGCAATTGATCAGCGGTCTAAGTATTCTTTTACTGTTGTGTTCCGAGTTTCAGTTTGTTTCGTTTTGTTTGTCGAATCACTTTTTGCCAGTAAATATTGACAATGTCAGTCCAGGCCTGAGAAAATGTGAGAAAAAAGTGGTTTTGCAAGGCCTTCTTGATGCTATTACATAGGTACTTTTTCGGACTTTAGAAAAGAAACTGGAAACCCGTTAGAGATAAGTATAGACAATCTTATATCATTGAATTTTGCATTCACCCATGACAATTAACATGGGTCATTCCATTTGAAAAAAAAGTTATTCAACTCATAACTCAATATTGTCGTGTCTTTTTTATCATTTCATTTAAATGCTTAAATGCCAGATCTTTTATTGCTGTTTTTCTTCTGAATTTCTCGTCCTTATTTACACCAAACGGCACAAACATGAAACAAAAAAAAATGTTTATCCAAGGCCTTGTCCAGCAACTTCAATGTTGTTAAATGTTAAAGTTAATTGAATTTGGGGAATTTGGTTTATATTCCATTTTTATTAAAACTAACTACTTCAGATCTAAATTGGAGGAGAGAAAGAAAAACAATGAAACGAAACCATCTCTTCAAGCGGCACCAAAATACGTACTGCTGAGCTGAGCTGCTCGAGATGCAGCTATACAGGGTGTCCGGTAAGTACCTCCTAATCTTTCGGGAGTGTATAGGGAGGTCAAAATAAAACTAGTCCTTCCTATAATTTTTTTTCCTAATGTGCCCCCTAACGGAGTTATGGGGGGTCAAAGGGGTACCTAGAAATTAACGTTTAGGGTTATAACTTTGAAACCACCCTGTATATTTTAATAAAATTTTCGTACGTTGTATTACACATGGAGCTCTACGATTTGATGCTAAAATCAACTTTTTGCTATTATCAGGTGTCCAGAAACGGACTGGCCCTATCACAATTTTTCTCAAAATTTTGACAGAAGTAATTTTATCAAACTGAAAATATTATTATTAGATACTCTGAAGGTTTTTCTTTAAAAATGGTACTCTTTATTTATTTCGAAAAAATGAACGGTTTGCGAGATAAATCGGTTTTGAAAAAAATTGGTAACAAATACAACAACAATTAAAATTTATTTTTTTTACATATTATTTCATGCATTTAATTTCTTTAACTTTATCAAGTCCAGAAATCTTTGAACGGGTTGGCTATACTTTATGAGCAAGTAGTGACCAATTAAAAATAACATTTGAAAAATAACTTACTTACAAGACATGCAACAAAGAACATTCAACAATGAACAAAGGTACCTAAATGTTACTTCGGTAGATGTTCAAAATGAGCACCCCGTACTTCAATGCACTTTCTAATCCTACGAATGTTTTCCCGGTGCACTTGAAATAATATTCCGTGATTATTGCGGAGATGGTCACAGTTCTGTGTTAGCCTCAGCAGAAGTTCCTCTCTACTATTTACGGGTGTTGAATAAACGTTATTTTTTAAATGACCCCACAGAAAAAAGTCTAATGGGTTTAGGTCGGGCGACCTAGGTGGCCATAATACAGGTCCGCCTCGACCTATCCATCGATCACCAAAAACATTCGTCAGATGTTGACGTACTAAACGATCAAAGTGGGGTGGTGCACCGTCATGCATGTACCACATTTCAGTTCTTATTTGAAGGGGCACTTCTTCTAACAAAATATTTAGATTTTCCTCTAAAAATTGCAAATAAAGAGCACCATTAAGTCTTTGCTCCAGAATAAATGGACCAATCAAATGATTCCCGATAATGCCAGCCCACACATTCACCATAAACCTTTGTTGGTAGCGAGTTTGAACTAAAGCGTGAGGGTTTTCTTCATCCCAGACATGTAGATTATGCGAATTAATTATGCCGTCTCTTGTAAAACCTGCTTCATCGGTGAACAAAATAGATGTACCAAAATTATGATTCCGAATATGATGCTGTAAAAACCAATTGGCGTATTGAAGTCTTTTTGGATAATCATCTGGAGACATAGCATGTACTTTTTGGATGTGGTACGGGTAAAGCAATTGTTCTTTCAGAGTTTCATGTACAGCCCATTTTGTAACATTGTTTTGCGCCGCAAGCTTCCTTATGCTATTTGAAGGATTATTAGCAACGTCTTCCAATATTTGTTCCTCTACATGAGGGTCTCGTACTCTCCTCGGGGCTCCTGCTCCACCACGGCGTGGCAAAAAGCTTCCTAAATAAAGGATTCGGAAGAAATTAGTTTCACTAACGTTTTTCACTATTTTTTTTTACCTGTTTCTCTTAAACTACGATCAACTCTTTCAAAAGTTTTTGGACTCGGCAAATGTCGACCCGGAAACCTTTCCTCATAAAGTCTTCTTGCCTCCACGGAGTTGCATAATGCTTCCCCATAAATTAGGTGCATATCAGCATATTCTGCACAGGAATATTCTTCCATTTTTAAATGTTATTTCTAACGGCTTAAAACGAATACCACAATAAAATTGAATTTTTATTCTGTCACGCGCCTTTGACAAGTACTTTAAAATCAACAGGGTCTAACAACGAAAACAATAGAAAAGAACTCCATGGAGACAAGAGCAATAATAATTTGTAGATGTATTTTGGTCATAGATGTTGATTTTACAAGAAACGGCATTATTCATTCCCTTAATTCACCACCAGTAAATGTTTATGGTGAATCTGTAGGCTGGCACTAGCGGGAATGATTTTATTGTAAAAAAATAAATTTTAATTGTTGTTGTATTTGTTACCAATTTTTTTCAAAACCGATTTATCTCGCAAACCGTTCATTTTTTCGAAATAAATAAAGAGTACCATTTTTAAAGAAAAACCTTCAGAGTATCTAATAATAATATTTTCAGTTTGATAAAATTACTTCTGTCAAAATTTTGAGAAAAATTGTGATAGGGCCAGTCCGTTTCTGGACACCTGATAATAGCAAAAAGTTGATTTTAGCATCAAATCGTAGAGCTCCATGTGTAATACAACGTACGAAAATTTTATTAAAATATACAGGGTGGTTTCAAAGTTATAACCTTAAACGTTAATTTCTAGGTACCACTTTGACCCCCCATAACTCCGTTAGGGGGCAAATTAGGAAAAAAAATTATAGGAAGGACTAGTTTTATTTTGACCTCCCCTATACACTCCCGAGAGATTAGGAGGTACTTAACGGACACCCTGTCTAACGGGCTCCTGCCGGGGTCCGAAGCCAACTCGATCGAGCTTCGGCTTATCCGAAGATTTCCGAGAGCCACGCGATAACTGCTGTCTTGATACAGTTTGGGTTGGGCAGTTATAGTACTAAACTATTAAAACAATTACAATAATAATAAAATATGGATTTAAACGTTTATGTCTGTAACATTTCTATTATAATTTCAGTTCTGCAGCATTTAAGGAGCCGCCCCTGCGTCAACGGCAATACCTGTATTATCACGGGAACAAAACAACTAAGGCACTTCTGAGAACACCCCCCAACATCCTGTTAATAAGATACGCCGGTTAATCCCCATTCGGCAACTTCCTGTTTAGAAGAAACTTTGGGTCGGAGCTGGCTAAGTTCAAAATCCGCATCGATTTATTAGTTTTCGCTAATACGGTATGTCGCACGGTTATTACGTCGCGTATACAACGGACGCGTTTTAAATTCGTCACTTAATCATTTTCCCCAGTCGCCGGATTCATTAAAAATGACACGTCGCAGGGTGTAGGGAGGGGTGGGTGAGGGTCGGGAGGTATGTATAGATAGCGCAATGGTATCAGTCCGTTTGGCTGGGTGGATAATATATGGTTAACAGGAGACACATTAATTACAGTTTTAATTAATAACCGAATGCAGTACTGGAAAATCCCGTCTAATAACTCTGCAAGGCGGACATATTGAGAGTTGCATAATTTATTTGTGTAGTTGGGACAACAACGGGTGTTAGATGTTCGTAAGCTGTGGCGCTGGTTTGCAGGGAAATATCACCTCATTTAATACCGGTGCTTGTACTTATTTTCCGTACTTTTCTCAGTTCAAAACTGATGAAGGTTTTTTTTTATTTGGAAACGGGTGATTTTTTCCACCCACTGTAACTTGCTTATTTGAGGCAGTAAAATTTTGTAAAAAATGTGAGTTTGTAGAATATTTTCTATACTCTTTGCTCAGGTATTCGAAATTTGATCAAACATATTAGTATACAGGTTAGAACAAAAAGTATACTTTTTTAAATGGGACACTATATTTGAATTAATTGATTGATTTTTTGTTTAATTCTAAGCATTCTTTATATAACAACTCATATACTCAAAGTCAAAGGTCTTTGAAATATTAGCAAATAAAATTTCAAATTTCAAATTTTAAGTACTTGTCTGTACGCTGTTGATTATACCCCAAAAAACAGGGTTAAAAGGAATTATGACGTTCAAGCAATTTTATTGCATGAATTGTTCAAAGGGTCACTTTAGATGAAACGCCGCGGAGTGCTATTAAATTAGAGGGTGGAAATTGGAGATAGGGGTGAAAATACAGTTTTTTAATTGTAGCTCGAAAACGAAGCAAAATTTAGCAATAGTTCATAGGAAAAATTATTTAGAGAATTGAATTTTTCATCGAAATTACTTGTTTAAAAAATTTAAAAAGAAAAATTTTATGCAAAAAATCTTTAATCAACAATTTTAAAAAAGTAAAAAATAAGATTTTTTTGATTTTTTTACTTTTTTGACTAATTTTTTTTTTTAGTAGAAGTATGCAAAGAAAATTGCTGTACAAAAAAACTAGATGAGATTCCCTTCAAAGTGATGCGTTTTCAAAAGTTTTTGGACTAATATTGATTGAGTTATAACCGGTCAAACTTAAATATTTTTTAGATTTTCGTCGTTTTTAACATAAATTACAGTCAAAAAAGTAAAAAAAACAAAAAATCTAATTATTTGCTTTTTTAAAATTGTTTATTAACGATTTTTTGCATAAAATTGTTCTTTTAAATTTTTTAAATAAGTCATTTCGATGGGAAATTCAATTCTCTAAATAATTTTTCATTGCATTTTCACCCTTATCTCCAATTTCCACACTTTTACACATTTTTATAAAACAAATCTGTTTATAACCTCAAATAATGTCCTAATACAAATTTTAAAATAAAAATTTCAATTCTGATTTTTATTTGATAATTTTGATTTTAAAATTTGTATTAGATTTGAGGATATAAACAGATTTGTTATATAAAAATGTTGTGTAAAATAATAAATAATAGTACTTCTCTCTCGAGTATTTTCGTGTTTTTTTAATTAACCTTGTATATCTAATCTAAGATGTTTGTATGACAGTCTTATTTTTTCGAGGGGCAGAACTTTTTTTAAAGAGTGACATTTTTCGATAAAGTCAAAAAGAGTTTTTCCTCTTGTCAACTCCATCCGTGGACACACTGTATATACATTATTAATAAACTATATTGTACTTAAATTCTCAAGTTTTTACTAAATTATTTTATTAAAAAAGTAAAAAAAAATCAAAAAATCTTATTTTTTTGCTTTCTTTAAAATTGTTTATTAACGATTTTGTGCATAAAATTTTACTTTCACATTTTTTAAATGAGCCATTTCGATGAGAAATTCAATTCTCTATAAAATTTTTCCTATGAACTATACCGAAATTTTGCCTCGTTTTCGTGCTATATTTAAAAAACTGCAAAAGTGAATTTTCACCCCTATCTTCAATTTCAACCCTCCCTCGGTTTTTTAATTTTTAATGATCCTTCGAACAAGTCATGTGATAAAAATCCTCGAACAAATGCTTTCGTTTTTGTAAAAAATGAGAATTAAAACGTATAAGGGAAAAAATTGAGCTGTCATAATCAGTCAATTCGAAAAATACTGTACAACCTCTTTTTTTGAAGGAAATTTTATCTACTTTTTTTATGAAGCAATGCCAATACCTATCTTTACTCAAAAAAACTAGGGGCAAAAAAGTAAAAAAATAAAAAAATCGAATTTTTTGCTTTTTTCAAATTGTTTATTAACGATTTTTTGCTTAAAATTTTTCTTTAAAATTTTTTAAATAATTCATTTCGATGGGAAATTTAATTCTCTAACTAATTTTTCCTATGAACTATAGCGAAATTTTGCTTCGTTTTCGAGCAACAATTAAAATACTGAAAGGGGTGCATTTTCACCCCTATCTCCAATTTCCACACTCTAATTTAATAGCACTCCGTCGTTTTTTCAACTAAAATGACCATTTGAACGATTCATGTAATAAAATATCTTGAACTTCATAGTTCCTTTTAAAATCAATAGCACTAGTAGCAATGGATAAATCAATAAAAGTGACAGTAAGAGTATCTTCATCAAGTAATTCAAAAAGTGTCGCTGCAAATTGTTATTAAAAATACCGTACTCGCAAAGAGAAAAACAAATCATTTTATGTTCGATTGGAGATTTTGATAATTTTTTTCTCGGAAATGGTTGAGTTTAGGACACATAGTTCTTTAATGTTAAAATTAAGGCAGTCAAACTTTTAACACCCTGTATATCTATAACGCATATTTCAAAAAGTTTACAAGTAGAATTTTGCCGTCTTATGAGGGAAAGAATTAATGATGATCCCAACATTTTAAAAAACATCCTGTGGACGAACGAGTCTATCTGTGCTACGAATGGCATGATAAATAGAAAATATACCAGGCATTGGGCTACAGAAAACTCATTCTGTTACAGAGAATTTAGATTTCAAGGGCGCCAGTAATAGATAACAAAATTATTGGGTCCCATTTTTCTTATCAAAACTTGAATGGGCATTCATATTTAAACCTCCTCGAAAACGACCTAGAAGATTTTTTAGATGAATTACCTTTGCAGTATTCTAGACATGTTCCAGCAGGACGGAGCTCCACCCAATAGCAGCTCAAGAGTGAGAAACCACTTAAACCAACGTTTTAACATATGTGGTAGAAGAAATGCACCAATTAACTGGCCAGCCAACAGTTCAGATCTTACTCCGATGGATGCATTTCTATGGGGATATTTACAAAATTGCATTTACCAAAAAAGTATTGCACACATAGAACATCTAAAGCAACTAATTAGGAACAAAATAAATGAACTACAATGAAAACCATTCAGATTTTGTAAAAGGATCTTTGGTGAAACATCAAGGAACATTACTAAAATGCATCAAGCTATATGGAGGTCCTGTGGAGCAACTTAATATTTAAGAACATTAATTTTTATATAAGTAGTTAGTTTTTTAATAAATTTTTATTTGCTAATATTTCAAAAACCGTTGACTTTGAGTATATGACTTGTTATATAAAAAACGTTTAGAACTAATCGAAGAATCAATAAATTAATTCTAACTATAGATTAGACCACCATACTCATACGCTTTTGGGGTCCGGTGTTCATTTGACGAAGTTAGCTCATCCTCAAGGTTTTTCAAGGTCAACTCTTATGTTATGAAGGTAATACCTCTGAATACTGTAGGATGGATGCGACATATTTTCAGGTAGCGAAATTTGGATTATTCTCACTGTGAAAGCATTATACTAAGGCCACAGGCTTAGAATATGTAGAAATTGTCGAGTAAAAAGTTTATGGTCGGGATTTTTATGTCCTCAAAAATCATGAAAACCAGGTCTCATGGATCGAAAATCATCATATTACAGCCATAGAGTCTATTTCAGTGATTTTTATCAAAATGACCTTCAAAATCGAATCCAAGGTCACTTAGTGGTGATAATGACACAAACAACCTTTGTAGATGTTATTTTCCTGATATCTTGCTATCTGAGAAGTTCTAGAACGGATTTGACTTTGAAATGACTTTGAAAATGAAAACATGACTCAACCAAGACCCCGAACATAAAAAATTTTAGCCCTTTCAGAATCCGGGGGCAAAAATTATTGTATTATCATCAAAAAACAAGAGTTGACCTTCAAATCACCTTGAACATGAGTTAATTTGTCTAACGGACACCGGATTCGGATTCAGTGACCCCATAAACGTATGAGTACGCGTATGGTGGTCCAGTCTATCACACATTGAATTGTTTTGTGCCGTGGAGTTGTGTTATTGTAAATATAGCCAGATCATTGGAGATTTCATACGATAATTTAATGTTAAACGGATTTTTTTTCTTTTAATGGAAGGTCTTGCAAATCTCTGGGGTAAACCAGTCTTCATATATTTATGTTTCATAAGTACGAAAATCACACCGCACATATTTGACTCTCGAGTAAAACTGCCTCGTTATATTTGCCAAATTTCATAACACCAAGAGATTGTATTTAAAAAAGATTAACGATTAGGTTTAAATGGAAATTAGGCCACTCAAAAAGTCAGGAAATTCCAAGAGCAAAATTACATTTGTCAACATCTCCCCCTCCTTCATTTTTATATTATTTCACCAAAACATCCAAACAATTTTCTTTCAACAAAAGTCGCAAAAAAACTTATGATTAAACAGTACAGTACAAAATGCGATGTCACGCATACGCTGTTTATAAAAATTTCTCGTAAAACACATCGTCTAACACGAAGCGTGACTGCGTGTGTCTATACATTTTTATTAAGGCGTTTTTCTGGCCCTGGGATCGATCCGTCATATAAACGTCAAAGAAAGCCACCGTTTTTTCTCCATAATCGGCCTCTGAGCCCAGCGACAACAGCTAGACGAAAACATAACAGTAAATAACGTTAAAGGCAGAGTCAGACCGCGAAAAGGCCATCCATTCGGTTGTATAATGCAACCTGGCGTCGTATTTCTTCCGAATATAGGCGCCGTGCTCTTCTTCCCCTCGAGAGAATAGTTTCCGCTCTGTTCTAGACCGTAATTAGAATGGTCGGGAGCCGAGTGAATAAATTTTGAACAATTTTAAAGTACTTTCTATGAAATTCATCGCAGTCTGTAGCTGATCCAAATTTAATCTGTTATTGTCCTTTTTGAGATATACTTATCTCCTCCCTAATATTCTAAAAAGTCTTTCCAGATTTTCTTTGTTTCCAAATACATATGCATTATAGGGAATTATAGAAAATGAAAGAGAAAAAGACACATTACATTTCTATGGTTTTATAACCCAAAGCTCTGATATAATTACATATTATCAATAGGCGTTATATAATTCTAGATCAACTGGTATCTCCAGCAGGAGTGCCACATGGATCTACGCTTGGACCTGCCCTATTCTGAATTTATGTTAACGATTTGAACAGGTCTGTAGGTGACTCCTTGTTAACTATTCAGTTTGCTGACGTAACAAATATTGCTAGGCAAACAGTCAAACTTAAATAGAGCTAAAGCGGAAACTGTAATATTTAGTTTACGTGATATTAGTCAGATAATAAGTATCTGCAAAGTTCTTCGGCGTAAATATCTTTGTTATTAACACCAATAAACAAACAAACCTTACTACATATGTAATATCTATTAGCATGACAAAATAAATTCGTCATTTATCTCTTATTTGACACTAAAGTATTAATATACTATCCCTTCTCCCACACAAGGCTCTCAATTGAGGTCATTATGATTAAAAATGATGATACACATATTGTGTCGACTATTATGTAGTTCTACATTCACTGATTGATTTTTTTCCTTCTGCGAAAATTAAGCAATAGAACGGCATATTTGAATTTTCCGCTACAGCGCCGTCCTGATTTATAACATTATAATTGGAGGTGTTAAATTCGGCCCTCTTCGCCCGCGAAACGCGCCGGGATTAATGGTAAATTGTTTCGCCCGATCATTCATATGGCCCCTAACAACGTTCAAATTTGTTTCCATGAAAAATGATTTACAGCAGGCGCATTTACAGTTGTACGCCTGCCGTCAGGCAGGCTTAATTTTGCCTAATTGGGCGTCGAAATTCGCGAGAGAACCCTCGTACTGTCGTATCGGCCTCTGTAGTGGAAAATTGAGGTATTATTCGGCAAAAATATCCGCTCAGTCGCCTGGAAATTGTAGAAAATTGCAAACCGTACCACGCGCCAGATAAAAACACAAATTTTGTTGCTTACAAGCTCGGAAAATAAAGAAATATTTTTTCCGGAAAACTTCTGAAATTTTGGAAAATTGACAACGTTGCCAAAAATTCTACAGAGGGACATTACAATTGCATTGGACATATTTAACTATGTAGTTGCCTCAAAATTATAGGAGGTTATAAAACATACTTTTTACTCTCATGGAAACACATTTCGATTTGAAAAATTAAAAAAAAAAATACCGACAGTGCCAAAAACTGTCAGAACAACGTCTAAGGCTGCTTGAAACTGGAAAAAATGCATATTTCATCGCTTGTTAACTGAAAAGTTAAAAAAAATATTGGGAGCGCTGTTGCCAAATTTATCAAAAATCTTCTAAAATAAGGAAAACCTCGCAACAGTGCTCCTAAGCCTCCTAAGATATGATATGTGACAGTTTTAAATGGGGCGCACGTAGTAGATTTTTAAAATTCTCCTGCTAGCTGAAACCGTTTCAAATCGCGAGACATAAATCAGAAAGACAAAATCTATTTTAGGAATTTGCCATGCAGTTGCCAACTGTTCCATTTACTCTTGCTTTTTGTCTAGGACAATGACACAATGCAAGGAATTGTTTGAACATCCTGGCGGAGGACTGTCTCGGTACGATTTCGTCTCGTGTCATCCGATGTGAAAAATCAAATATTTCCCCGTTTCATCTCGGGAAAGATAAAGCCAAGTAGGCGTGGAATATCCTCTCATTTTTTACGTCCGATTTTATTTTAAAAAACATTACCGCCTGCGGTAAAAATGGTTTTCCTTCTGGGTCCTTACTTTTATTGATAGGTTTTGCGGCAATATAAGTCACTTAATGGATCGAATGAAAAGTTTTTTATGATCGAACGGTGTTATATATAGCTTTCCGCGTAAATTTACGAGTAAAATTTGATAGGAAGTTTGGCAAATAAGTTTGTCGAATTCGCTTTGAAACGTATTCGAATTATTATTTGTACACGGAGAAAAAAATTATGTATTAGTGATTTTTATTGCAATAGTGTGTATTTTGCACATGTGTGAACACTATTTTTGCACAGGTATGTAAAGTTTGCCAATTTACAAATTTTACTTCACTTGGACTTTAATAATTACACATATGTCACACTAGTACATATTTTGCACTAATGTGAACCACTATGTGCACTAGTGTGTTAATGTGACAAAGGCGTCACTTAATGAACCGAAGTAAAAGTTTTTACAGTTCAAAATATGACAGGGGGTCCGGAAAGTGTAAATAAGTTTACCAAATTCATTTTAAAACGCATATGAAAAAAATATTACCTGTCGTAGTTATGTCGTGTGCTGCTGTGCAAAATTAGAAAAACTTTAAGTTTGTCTAATTTTGCTTAGTAAAATATAGAGGAACTTTTATTTGTACATAAAGAATCACACACACACACGTCACACTAGTACATCTTTGCACTAATGTGTTAAAGTGATATTTCTTACAGTAATATGAGTCGTTTAATGAATCGAACAAAAAGTTTTTCATAGTCGAACGATATTATAGTTTTTCTGTGTAAGTTTATACGTAAAATATCACAGTTGTGTAAACAAGTTTGTCATATTCATATTACGTGTACGGAAAAATTACTCCATGAGTGATTAGTGATGTTAATTGCACTAGTACATATTTTACAATTATATGAACATTAGTTTTGCAGTTGTGTGAAGATTATTATTTTTGCGCTGGTGTGTAAAGTTTGCCAAATTTACTGTAAATCGTAAACGAAATTGTGAGAATCACACACATCACACTGGTACAAATTCTGTACTTGTGTGATCAGTATTTTTTGCACCAGCTTGATAGAACGACATTTCCTATAGCAATATGAGTCTTTTAACTAATCGAGTGAAAAGTTATTTGTGATCATACGGTGTTACATAAAGCTGTCCGTTATATAAGGACTAGGATGCAAAAGTATAAATAAATTTACCAAATTCACTTTGAAACTTTACAAATAATTACTTAAGTATAGAGAAAAAATGATTATAAAGTAATACTATTTTTGAGGATACTATTTCTTGGTGTATAAATTTTTATTTGTATATAAAGAATCACACACATATTAAACTAATACATATTTTGCACTAGTGTGAATACTATTTCTGCATTGGTGTGTGTGAAATTTTTTAAAAAATTAGTTAATATAAACGAATGTATTCATTATATTATACATTTACTTAAAAACTATCCCGTTTCGTAACTATTTGCTAACTATCGGAAAACTTGCCAGAACTCCCGATTCTTTCGCGTCATTAACCATTTTTCTCCTTCTTTCCGTCGACCGTAAACTCAGTAATTTTTAGAGCGAAGTCAATCGCAGACCCAGACGTACCGCTAATGACTTGCAACTTTGCGCGTTTGCATATTAATCACGCTCATTAGAGAGCTCTAAGTAGGCGACTTGGCCACTTTCCACCGCCCAAGTTTTTAACTGCCGAGACGTAAACACTTTGTTGTCCTTAATGTCCTCAAACTAAGTGTAACATCAAACTTTCGCAATGAGCTTGATATTAAAATTAAGAAAATTAAACGGTTTATCTGTTTAACTGTACTTAAGATAGACGCTTAGGCCTCGTTTTGCATATATATCCTCCCTTTGAAACGGTGTATTGCTAGTGTGAAGGGGTTTCACACTAGTGTGCGTTTTTTGTACAAGTGTAGCGTTATTCAATTATTATATTTCGGTTACATTTCTTATGTATTTGACACAGGGATATGAAAAAAGGATCTTAGGGAAAGATGTAACGTACTATAATTAAGTTTACACATGGTTAAACTCGGAAGGTTCGTTTTCAACTTCGGATAGATTTTCCTTCCAGAGGAAATATTTAAAGTGCAACTAATTTGCCAAGCTAGTTCGAGTGGGATGCTAGACTCCATCTAATCTCGTTAGTTCCAGCGCAGAAAATTCCACCAGGACAGGATTAATCGGGATATTACTGAGAGTACTAAAAATGCAAATAATATTAAATCGCCATATAATGTTTTCCTGTACACAACACTTTTATGTCTATGATGGCGGAAACTTTTAATAGAATTGAATATTCCGCTTTAGTTTTGCTTGGAAACGAAATTACATAATTTTAAAGCTGTTAAAAGTTAATTTTTTTTCAAATCTTATCAAATGAAACCAAAGAATGTTCGGTACCAGTAATCTAAGTGTGCAAAATATGACTATCTAATTAATCGTAAGAATGTATGTAATAAAATCGAGCCCCCTGCTGAGACAAACTGATTGGCAGTAAATTTTTCCCAGGATAATGAAACAATCTCCCGCGAACGAAAAACAAAGTGTCGCAATTCCCTCTCCCGTATTGTGCTTTGTAGACCGGGCTTGGAGTTAATAACATAGATTTACACCCATTTACTTCATTGAAGTCTGTATACAGGGTGGTCCAGTTTCAAAAAATAATATGAGTTTGCTAAATACACGATTGGTTTAAAAAAATCAAATTTATTAATTGTTAAAGATATTTGACTGAAATTCTATAGACGTTAACTACCATCGAGGGAGCGCATTTTGCAATGAAAATCATTACTTTTAGTTTTGCCAGTGGCGTCCGTTCTAGCACGTTACTGGATATTTCTAAAAAAAATTGGTTCGCCACTGCTTTTTCATAAAATAACAATCAGTTTTGGATTCTTCGCTCATTTTGCAAGAAAAATGTTCTCTTTCGATTTTTCTGTAAGACTCGTCGTTTTCAAAGTGATCTCTGAAAAACAATTGAGCAAGTACGACAAAATAACAAATTTATCTGTCAAATTAATTAGCAACTGTGTCACATTTAGTTAGCTTTCTAGTAATTTGTATTTATTGTTATTGTTATCGTTATTACTAGAATCCAAACATGATTTTTAATTCATGCAAAAGCAGTGGCGTACCAATTTTTTTCTTTAGAAATATCCAGTAACGTGCTAGTATGGACGCCAATGGAAAACTAAAAACAATGTTTTTGATTGCAAACTGCTCTTTCGAAATTAGTTACCCTCTACAAAATCTCATTAAAATATCTTCAGCCGTTTGGCAACAATTAACAAATTAAATTTTTTTAGATCAATCTTGAACAACTTGAATTTCCCTAACGAAGTATTTCTCGAATCTAGTTTATATATCAAACTCATATAATTTTTTTAATCTCTAGTTGTCCCTGAGGTTTTCGCATCCGGATACTGGACCACCCTGTATATTCTCCTGTTGATGTCATCAATATCGCCGTCTTTGTCTGTCGCTGGGAGATAATAACGCAAGCTCCCCATGAAAAATTCACTGCAGGAAATTATATTTCCAGATTTAATAAGACGTGTTTTGCTTTGGAAGATGAATAATTTCAATTAACTTGCGCAATATATGTCCGACACATTTTACAAACGAATGGATCTCGCAGTACATTAGTGCGTCGTGGTACACTAATTGAAAACAAACAACTGCGTGCCACAAAGCGATGACGCTCCACTTCGCTCGACACGATTGTCCTTGTAGTTAAATTTACAACTACAGCCCTTTCGCAGTAGTTGAGAGTTGTACTGTTTGCGTACACCTGTTAAGTCTAATGTCGGGTATAAATCAAGGTGTGCCACATCGGTATCCAACCCTTTTAAGGGCAGGGTTCTACCCCCAACCCCTGCTCTGTATACACATGTTCCACTTTGGATATATAAAAGAGTTCCCTAATACGTCCGGAAGATTAGACAGATATGATAAATTGTTTGACATACTTGTTTGTATTAGGCTTTTAAAAGAAATCGGGTTTTTATGTGACGATTCCCATTGTTCTTTGTGCGTTGTATTAAAACATTGAAAAAATGTTGCACTAGTGTGACATTTTTTAATGGTTGCATAACCAAGGAACTCCAGTTATATTATTATATCCGTATTTGACAAGGAAATGAAAAAAGGATTAGTGTAAATAATTTTTACACTGGTGCGAACACTGTTACACTAGTGCGGACACGGTTACGCTAGTGTGTACACTGTTACACTAGTGCGAAAACGGTTACACTAGTACAAACACTGCTACACTAGTGCGAATACGGTTACACTAGTGTGAACACTGTTACGCTAGTACGAACATGGTTACACTATTGCGAACACTGTTACACTAGTGCGAGCACGGTTACACTAGTGCGAAAACTGTTACACTAGTACAAACACTAGTGCGAATATTGTTACACTAGTGCAAAATTCCCAGCAGTAGTCACACTAACACTAACAATGGTGTATTTATGTACATTAGGGTAAAGATATCGTGCGTTTTTTGTGACACTCTTGTGTAACACCCTTTTGAGCGGCCTTTCCATATAATTTCCTCCGAATGGAAACTTTTTATTATCAGAACAGTTTTATTTTTATTACTAATAACATTTTACGGCTGTTATTGTGAACAACTTGTCGCGTAACCTTCGTCCCAAGGATTTTATTTTTTGCGTCGGCATAAACCGCTCGATTTCTCGTCTTCCTAGGCATCGGACCCATTTAATCCAAACGGGGCTCCTCTGCCAAGTTTTAGCCGAGAACGAATATCGGCCGGGGGGTGAGATGCATCGGCAGGGCCGTTTCCACCCTTTAAGACGATATCCTGGAGCCGGGGCAGACTGAAAGTTTCTAGAAGTTGTTACGGTTTTCGGGCTAGACTGACATTGTAACCGTAACAAGTTTCGGGGGGTCGGAAGGTTTTAAGAGGCGATGAAATCGCCAGCGTTCAGTCGTTAAAGACGATCTGGGGTTTAATGGTTGGGGTAGGTTGCTGAGGCTACGTTTGGATGTGGGAAATTGGACGCGTTGTATAAGTTTTTGGTGCTATCGCGAGGAGGAAGTTGTTAAAGTTATGTTCAGGTTTACTGGTCACAAAAATTAAAGGCATAAGAAATTATTACATTTTTATATGGTTTTCAAAAGGCTGTAACGCTACGAAAAATGGTCGAAGTGCAATGAAATAAAAAGAAAATTGAAGCTTGAAGATTCTAGTTTCAAGATCTGAGAGTAAAAAATTTTATCGTTGAAGACTTTTAAGAAATCATAAGAAATCCAGCGGAAAAAATTGACAATTTCTGTTTTAATAATTTGCTTTGGCAATCTCACCTGTCAACTCTTTTTGGAATCTTTTCAAGAATCAGATACGATTGGGTTTTCTTTCCAGGATCCGCATGGAATTTTATTGAAACTGGATTAAATTTGGGGCGATATTTATAGTACAGGCTAGATATTTCTACGAAACTCGGGCGATGCTTCTTTTTGTGCGATGCGAGGAGCATAGTTCGGAGTTATCGACGTAGGACGGCAACTTAAGTGTGTTGCGAAGTTTTGTCGGTTGGCCAATCGGTCAAAGTTCACGGTTTAGCCGCGGGGATTTATTTTCTTTTATTAAAAGACGAAACCGAGTTCTAAACTTCCGAAGTCTATGCATTTACGTGGAAAAGTTTTCATGTAATTAGCCGCAAAAGGTGTAGGTCTTTTTGTATGGACTTTGCATATAAGAGCTCGATGGTGTACAAGTTCTTAAAACTAAATTTTCTTTGTTGAAAATTCTAAACACCATTTTTTGTCATTTTATGGGAAGAATATACTTGAAATTGTGTTTAATATTCAATGAATAAACAGAACATTGTGCCCAGAAAATTATAAAATATGAAGAATATACTTAACAGTAAACTAGGTACTTTCAAAAGATATGCCAAAAAGTTACCTCATTGTTCAAATAAACCAATTCTTTCTTAACTAGTCAAATCTTTTATTGAACGTAATTTTAGAAAAAAGAATGTATAGTAACACTTTTCTACGAAGATTCACATAAATTTGAAGGTGTGCAAGGAATTCATTATAGCCTCATCTAATTTTTTTTAGACATATAGACTGTACGGCTTTCTTAAAACGTTATTTTAGCAAGTCGGTGTTATTGTCAAATGTCATCTGTACACAATCTGTTTTAGTCGGCACAATAAGTAAAAGTCTATTATTGCTAAATCTGGACATTGTGGGGACTACATATAATGTTAATTTTGAAGTGCAATAAAAGTCATCAGCAGATGTAATAGAGGTAGAGAGCTTGAAGTCATCTGCGTATAAGGGAATATTAGTTAGAAGATTATCGCAAATTAATGTCATTAATGATTATATTGAATAATAGCGGGCCAAGAACGGAACCCTGAGGAACTTCCGAAGTAGCGATAATTTAAATCGATGTAAAACCATGATGCTCAACTTTCAACTATCTTTTAGATATTTAATATTCATAGATTTTATCGACACACCAAAATTTGATAAATACGAAGATAAATCTCGCGATCTAACTGTCAAACAAAAATGTTTTGAATTTGAATTGGCTTAATTTAATAAAGTAAAAATACAAGTATATATTAGAATATATGATTTTTTCAAAATACTTCTATAGGTACTTAATAAAATATACTTAGCAAAAAAAATAAAGTAGCAGAAAAATTTCCAAATTTTGATTTATCGAGAAAAACTACAATTTTTTTTTTAATTTAAAAAAAAATTTTTTCGATGTTTGAAATATTCAAGTAAAATTGTAAAAAAGACGACAGAAAAAAGTTTAAAATTTGAAAATTTAGATTTTTTTCAAAATTGAATTTTTTTCAAAATTTTGAATTTTCAATTTTTTTGATATTTGATGAGTTTTTAACGCGAAATTGTGAGAAAAAATAACGCAAAAAATTTGTTTCATCTTAATCATTAATTCATGTTTAAGAATCAATAAACCTGGAAAATTGGAAATTTTCCTACTCCTTAAATTTTTTTGCTGTGTAGTTAAAAGAGGCAATAACTCCTCAAGCAATATGTTTCCCTAGTCGAAATAGGCACTATTCACATTCCATTGTGCTCATATTTCTATAAACTTCGTATACATGACACTATTTCTCCCTGTTCGAAATATATGTCCGGCAAAGTATACAAACGACCTGAAGAAGTTCCACTCACACATACACAGCACACCAGATACGTATTTTAAAAATAAATAAGTACTAAATGTTGACTCGCGGCATTTTTCTGGACGTAAATTTGATATTACGCATACTGTTATACTTTATGATACTGTATATTCTGCCCGACGTCCCCATTGCTGTGCCTGACGTTATTTATGTTGTCGGGACATTAAAATAAAGGTAAAAAACGCTAAAACGTGCACAGAACACAAAAGCAATTTGCATCAACAGAGATTTTCAGCGAAAACTTTGTCTCTTTAATTCTCCCAGCTTGTATTAAAAAGCAATTAATGTGAGTGGATTTAAAACTATAATATTTATTTTGAGTTTAATTTTTTTACTTCCTGTTATCCTTTCTTTATAAAAATAGTAGGTATATTGTTATATTAGGATAAAAAGTATTATTTTTGTGGCGAGCAAAATTGAGACAAAAGAGACACTTTTAATTCGAATAAAACATGTTATTTTTTCTCCAACCGAAATCCCCATTTAATTATTAATTTGTGCTTTGAAATTATTCAAACCAAATTTGGTTAATAAAGTAAAGTAGGTAAGTAGGATATATCGATGTAGTCATGAATATTTTGTCAAACATTAATCGCCATATTGCTAATTGAGTTCATTTTTGTGATTGTTCGTGGTTCAATTTGCTGAAAATTGTGTAAATATGGAATCTAATGAAGATTTAGAGGAGATACTGCAGTGTGCGAAAGAGGTTTCCTTGGATCTTCTCCCAAAGAAATCTCGAGAAATTATGAATGTGTCTACCAACGACTTATGGATTGGTGCAAAGAAAAAAACATTAAGTTGTATTCAGCAGATGTATTGATGGTGCATTTCTCAAACTTAACAAATACAATGAAACCGTCAACGCTTTGGTCACAATATTCAATGTTGCAGTCAACGTTGGACATAAAGAAGAGCTCGTTTACTGTGCTGGGAGACAATTATTTAAGTTTTTATCGAAAATATGCTGCTTTACGCCCACCCGGATTGGTAGAACGTCGATTATTTCTCGGATATGTTAGTGGAGAGTGTCATTGAATCGTGGTCGGTATTCATAAAATCAGTGCCGTCTCGCAAGCAATAGCAAAATTTTTTAAGCTGAACAACTGGAAAGAGTACAGTGGACATGTATTACAACGAACGTCTGCTACTCTTTTAGTGGACGGCGGTGGTGAGATCACTTGTCTTAAAAGACACGGAAGATGGAGATGGAGCACTGTGGTGGAAGGTTACATTGAGTACTCACTTTGGAATAAAGAAAATATTTCGAAAAGAATACTGAATGTTGCAAGTGGCAATGATAAACCAAGCACCGATGTCATTTCTGATTTCACAACATTTGAAAATAATATAACTGTTAATGAAAACGTGTTGGACTGCTTTGAGAATTGCTCCAAGATTGGGGATAGTGGCAGTTTCAGTGGTTTATTTAATTTTAATATTTCTTCAAACTTGTGTATTTACTATCTATGTGGGTAAACAAAAATTATTGTAAATATTGTTAAATAAACTTTTTTAAATTAAAACCTGATTAACATTTTTAATCTAAGGATTAAAAGTGAATAATTTTGTTGCTAAGAACCATTTTTTTTCCTCAGTAAGGAAAATGTCAACCTTAGAGACTTTTGACAGTCAAAAAATGTCATAGTTTTGTGACTGTTAGAGAAAATCGGTGTTTAGGAATTATGCAGTTCATAAAATCCCCTTCAACATCTCCCGCTTGTTTTTAAAAAGTACATTTATTAAAGCCATTAAAACTAATTACATTAAAAATTGACAAGAAAACCTTCTCGCCTATCTCGCTCATTTCCTTCATTTAATTACACTGTACGCCGGAGTTTTCTAATTAAAAAAATAAACTGGCTTACAAATTGAATATAAACTTAATCGGAAAATGTACTTTGTACGTAAAAGAGCATTTTAATAACTTTATTATTCATTAAGGACAGACTCAGGGGTCTAATTTAATTACATAAGTTAATTATACTAGTGAAGCGGTTTTAGCAAATAAAAATGGAGGAAATAGCGACGCGTAATCTTCGTTTTTGTGTACCTACAAGGTTTTCCGCAACGAAACGGGAGACGGGGAGGAAAATGGAACAATTTAAAAATAATTATTTAGGTACGTCTGAAAATGTAACTACTATACAAAGAAATCCACAGCTGCCTAGATATTGTCACTGTTTTATAAAAAATGATTCCTTAGGACATCAAGATCTTTGATCATCAGGACCATGGAGCCCATTGGTTTTTGATTTTGAGCTACAGGCTACAGGTCAAAACAAAATATTTTAAAATCAAAATTTAACAATGTCTTTTCCAAAAACAGTTTAATGCATTGAAATTCGGTAAATTTCTAAGAGTTTTGAAAGTTATCGATCATCAAATATTTTTTCTATTCTATTTTAACTAATACTAACAACTTTTTTCGCATTTTGACTGATAATATGCTATTTTACTCTAAATTCAAAATCATTTACTAAAGTGGCACCTTACCACATGACATGTCACTTTACTAGTAATGTCACTGTTAATAAAAAATAGGTTGACGGAAAATTGTTTATTTAAATATTGGAGACATTGTTATACAGGGTGTCGAATAGCTTCAAATAGCTCAAATAGCTTCAAATAGCTTCAAATAGTTTCGAACAGCTTCTAATTGTAGTTAGAACTGTTAGTTCAAATCTTTCTGTATAGATGGCGTGGCGTTACTAAAAAATTTTTTGATCCCTGGAACGTGGAAATGTCCACCTCAAAGATCGTTAATTTTTGAGTAATTTTTGTAATATAAAGTTTTTTCTAATATTTACTTGTTTTCGAGATATGTCGACTTCAATATGAAATGTATGATATAACAGGAAAATCTATTAATTTATCTAAATCACACCGCGACANCTTATATAGTGTCGGTAATTTATTATAAAATTTTATTCCTTGATAGTACGCTGACAGTTCAAATTTTTTAGTTTTATGTTTAGGAATACAAAACAGGTCACAATTTCGGGTAGAGAAGTTATGAATTTTAGAATTATTTGTAAAGTTATGAATATTCTCCTTGACGTACAATAATACTTTAAAAATATAGATACATGGGAAAGTTAAGATTCCGTTCTCAATAAAAATATTAAGTAAGGAAGTAAGCTGAAAATTGAATAATTCCAAATATTTCGAACTTTCACCACCAAGAACGGCGGTGACAAAATTTTCAACAACAAGGTGATGTTTTGCATTGAATTAACTATACCCTGTCCAAATTTGGTTAGTGCAACTTTCTCATTTTCGAAAATTCAGTACCTATATATGTTTTCAGCCACGAAAATTGAATAATTCCAAATATTTCGAATTTTCACCGCCAAGAACAGTGGTGACAACATTTTTAACAGTAAGACGATATTTCGCATTTGGTTAAATTCCTCAGAATAGTATTGATGTGAAGAAGTGACTATAATTAAATATTTGTTTTTTTAAGGACATTTGTTTTATGTATTTGAAATTATGCGGAAGACAAAAGCAATTTACATCAACAGAATTGCCAACAAAAACTTTGTCAGTCTACTCGTAATACTTCTAGCTATTAGTTAGTCAATTATGTTAAAATAAATGTTATAAAATGAAGCCGTGAGATATTCGGCCATTTTGCTTTCGCTAAATTAACACTGGCCTTTGTTTTTAGTCTGTCTGGGGCCCTGTTGTCATATCTCATCAGGCGCATTGAATATCGACTACGGCAGTGTCAAGAAGTCACAAACTAAACACAGTGCTTTAAAAAATAATAACAAATCCTTTTTATTAAAATATCGGACTAGTAAATCTTCACACTTGAACATTTTTTTAATGACATATCGCTAAGTCATAAAAGAGCAATCAATTTTTATAAAACTATTTTTCATTGCAATTGCGCTCTCTGTACCTCCGTTAATTCGATACGATCCGTGTAAAATGTTAGAACAAGCAACAATCAAGCTCGGGAGACAGAAATTATACAAAAAAAAATGTCCAAAATTGATTAAAAAACAGACTTTTCTTCATATTCCCTCTGCGGCCTTGTTCTTTTGGTTCCCGTTCTGTTGCAATCATCCCTTTCTCCCCAATTGGTGGTAATAGATACAAACGACCCGATCGACAACATTTATTTACTACCACCACGTCGGGGGTAAACAGGACGCCTTTTACCCCCGAATTGTCGGGGTGGAAACACGGTGTGGCCGGGGGGATTTCTCAAATTAACTTAAAAGGATTGCACGGTAGAATCGGACCCTTTCAGATTATGCGGCAAAATTTAGTATCGGGAATGTACAGCTGTGGACAATAAAATATTTCCAATCTGAAGCATTTTAGCCCCGTCTGTATAGGAACGATTGTTGTTGCTTGTATATTAATTTAAAAAGTATTAAAATAATGTTCACAAATAAAATAATGTTAAGAATTACAGATTGAAGACCTGATTTAGATAATTTCTTTAATTTGGAGTCTGACATTTCCCGATTTTTAAATTTTTTATAATTGGAAATGTTTAAGGAGGTAGTGTAACTCTAGGTGTTAAGGAAATGTATGTATATGTGCATAGGAAGCTTAACAAATGTTTGGTCGCTGGGCGCAGGGGTGGTCCGGTCGGAGTTAAAATAATTAAAAGATTCTTTACAATTAAATACTGCCAGAATAAGAAAACAATTACTGAAAATAAACATTTGTCTAAAAAGTTAGAAAAAAACTATTCCAATATTAAAAATACAGCAAAAAACACACAAAAATATTGGAATTAACAGAATTAGGCGGAGTTTAAACTCTCAACAGCATAGCCATATTTACACTGAACAATAAACGTCGGAAACATTTTATTGTCCATGGCTGTACTGCGGTGGCGGAATCGCTTTATAAGGAGGCCCTTACACCGCCAGATAACGCGTAGGTATAAATATTACGAGACCCCGAATTTAATTTAACGATGTAAATTCTAATCAAAAAGGGATGCCTGAGTCACACGTTTGGTGGAGGAGATTATTAGGTAAGCGGTTTAGGATTTTATTCGAGGTTGGTTAATTTGATGCGCTGCAAAATTTCAAAAGAAGGGACAGCGAAAATGTAATTGCGCTCAGTAAATGTGCTACGGCGATTTGAGACGAAACAGAACCTACAGTCAGTGAAGCAGAAAATGTTTTCTGGAGTCTGGGTACACGGAAAAATAGGACACTCGGAATAAGTGTAAGCACCAAAATAAGATATTTGAATTTCTGTTTCTTCATTCTTATCATTTAAATTTTGCTGAATTAAAAATATAACGTTTTGAAGACTGTTTGTTGCTAACCTAACCGCATATGTTTATATTGTAGGAATATTATTTACAAATATATGCTGGCATTTCTATTTAAAGATCATTTTTCCAGCAAGCTCTGATAGTTCATAGCCTAGAAATCTGTCAGAAAATATCAAAACCTGTGAACTTTGCTGAACAAACCGATATGTTATTAGTTCTAGATTTTTGTGAAAAAAAAATGTCGTAGAAGCATGTGCGTGTATCATTAAAGATATCCGAATCTTCCAATCTGAAATCGTCAAACGGATATATTGAAAGAGGTCTTGAGAAACTGGTCAGTTTAAAAAAAATGGAACTAATACCGAACATCCTCTTCAAACTCGAATACGCATTGTGGAAGAAGAGAAGCAGACTAGTTTCCAAAAGTACATTGAACAGAGTAATCTACGAACAACTAATTCGTCCTTTTCATGGTCACCCAGTTCAATACTTCTACCTCTTGATCCTGCGGAATATTAGAGACAGAAAGGATCACTATGAATAGAAGGTATGGCCAAAAAGAACATATTTCCATCCGGTATTGAAAAACATAATTCACGAACCCTTAGATGATCCTTGAAATAGTCTGCTTCCACCTCTCCATAATTAAACTTGGTTTCATGAAATAGTTCGTTCAAGCTTTGAACAAAGATAGCGACTGTTTTGGATATTTAGAAGAGAAGTTTCTGGATGTAAGTGATGTTAAACTGAAATAATGTATTTTCGATGATCCTCAAATCCGTATTGTGTTCAGAGACGAAAAATTGATTACAAAAATGAATGATACTGAAGGAGCAGTATGTCTAAGTTTCAAGAAACTTGCACAGAATTTCTTGGGGAATCAAAGAGATGGGGATTACTAGAATTTAGTTGAGGAATTGTTGGGAAACTTCAAATGGTTGCTTGATGAATTTGAAATTGCTTTTACTGGACACTCTTCTTGACTACTTTCCGGAGAATAATGAAGACTACAACGAAGACCAGGGTGAATAGTTTCATCGTGATATCAAGGAAATGGAGCGTCGGTATCAAGGAAGGTGAGATATTAATAAGATGGCAGGTTTCTGTTAGATGTTTAAAATGAGAAATGAGCTGAAAATACAAAAAGAGAAAAATGCATAGGTTGTTTGAAGATAAAAGAGTTCGTTATAAAAGGAAGGAAGGAAGGAAGGAAGGAAGGAAGGAAGGAAGGAAGGAAAAGGAAGGAAGGTTACAAAAAGGAAAAGAAACAAGATTTTGGGTATTTTCTGTATTTAAGGGCGGTTTTTGTCGATTTAAAAAAAAATGGAGTGCAATGGAGCAATTCTGTCCCAGATTTACATTGAGTATTGAACACTTAAAACTTTATGTTACGTTCCATACCCATCTTATACAGACCATAAACTAGTTAGATAAACCATAAAAACACTTATGCTTATTTCGAACACCGTGTATATTTGCTTGGAGTTTGCATAGGAAGATTGAATAGCGAGGAGGGTAAAATCGAAGCTTTCCAGCTTCCTGTAGAATTTGCCGCCCGAGGCAGCTGCTTTATGCTACGTACAGGCTGGAAATGAGGTATGTATGCAGAACATGCAGGTGCAATCCACCTCTAAACTCAACTCCCTGAGAACTCTTACCAGGAAATGAAATTCACGAAACCCTGGAAGTTGGTTAACAGGGGCAATTAAGTAGTTACTCTCCCTGTACACGTTCTGCATCTGTGCCTGAACGGTTTACTTCCATTGGAGTCGTTAATGAAGAACACTGCATTGTAGTAGACAAGTTTTTCGTGTAATAGTACATGATGCAACGTGTTGAACACTCTGATAACATTTGTGGAAATTCGCGAAAGCTTTTTACATAATTGTAATGGTTTTTATGCACGAAATAGATGTATTCTTCCCTTTTATGTTGTGCTTTTACATTTTAACACGTAGTATTCCTAATCGTTTATGAATTTTTACTATAATTGATTTAAATATACGAATAAAAGTGTGAATTTACATGACCTGATTTGGCTCGACCAATCAGATTAATCATGTTGATGACATGGTGTAGTGCTACCGCGCATGTGTAGAAACGTGCGCTAGTTATCCAGTAGGCATGTTTAGATTCATTTGTGACGTAATGATATAACACAGTGTTCTTATCACAAGAGGTTAGGTGTGTCTATTTGATACTGTTACTTATTCTAATTCTGTTTTTACTTACTTGTGGATCACAAGGGAATTGTTTATCCTCAGGATCTGAAAATAGAAACGCCTTTGAATACATAAAATACAATACAGACAAACTTTTAATAAAAGTAGATTTGGTTCTATTTATTTTATTGCTCAAGTTGCGATCGTCTTTCTGCAGAAAAATACGTTTCGTTAGCTACTGTTAGCCGTTGTTGGTACTGCCCACTTAACAATATAATAAGACATCGCAGAGTTACTAATGTACAATGTAAAAAATGAAGATAAGACTTCTGAGCAAATTTTCTTAAAAATTTAACAATTTGCATGGATAATTAGGTAGATGGTATATAATTTACAGAAATAGAGTAAATATTCTTTAGCTCTATTTATTTCCACCGTACTTAACGAAGTAGTGAATATTCCAGTGTATTCCTTGAAATTTTCCCCTATAAACGATCCATCATCAGAAATCATTTTTTATTTTCAGTAAGGCCGTATTAATTTTTTATATAATTTAATGAGTCTGAGTCCCCATAACTCCGCCACTGGTTGAAGATGTGTCATGCCAAATTTGGCTCAAATAGCCTTCTTTATTTAGAAGTTATTTAAAAAATTCGAATTTTAAAAAAAATCTTTAACGCCCTATATTTCGAAAATGAAGCGTCTCTGGAAAAAAATTTATACTTGATTTTTTTCATATTTTTTTATGAGGAATATCTCCTTAAAGTTTGTCGACTTAATCTTGAAACACCCTGTATATATTACAGTTAATTTTGCCATCAAGTCAATAAAAAACAAATATAAAGGTACTTTTTCGCCGAATTTAATGTGCAATAGAATTGTATCAACATTTAACCAAAAAATTACCAAGTCAATTTTTTTGCTGTGTAGATATGAGTATTATGGAAACTCCCCAACATTACCCCAAATATTACTTTGCGGAATTCCGTTTGAAAACTAATTATGCTACTTCTTGACTTTATAATATTCTATGTTATACATACATATAACTTTATTCGTGGTTAAGTTAATAAATTGTTAATATCTGTCAGTTTTTTTGTACACATCTAGGTTATTTTTTGTTTCCTAGTATATTCATTATAATAAACTTAACTTTTCGGTAAATAATACTGCATTCGCGCTGAAAGAAACTTCTCTATATTACAAATAGCGCAGCTTCCTGTTTATTCGACTTCTTGCAAGCTTTGCCTTATTTTGCAAGACTGAAATGGGTTATTTAAGTAACTCTCAGTGTGAGAGAAACAGCAAATATCCCTGCTTAATATCTTGGCAATCTGGCTTTCAGCTTGTATTCCCTTCTCGCTTTCTGGTATTAAATTCAATAATATACAATTAAGTAACGAAAGATTGCAGCGTTAGAAAAACATTTGGATTCAGACCGACATTTATAACGGAATTCTCTAGATTAGTTGCTTATTTTAGTTAATTGTGTGATAATAACAAAATTATTCGTTACATTTTAAACACTCGGTACTCACAAATCAAAAATAACAATTTAGTAGGTACATTTTACAGTCATAGATAATCCAGAAAAATATTTCGCTTCGATATCATTGTCTCGGGATGACCCCAAATAGAGCTTAGAATTCTCCACAGCCGCCGAAATCGACGCTGTAGAACATCGACCCTTGCCTGGGTCGCACGAAGTTTCTGTGGGAGCAACTGGTAGTTGGATTTTCCACTCGGCTCGGGGCAAGCTTAAGAGAATGAACTTTAGATTTACGGGAAACTTCCAAGTATTATTCACTGATCTGTTTATCTAATTCGGCCTTTTAATTGTTATTTGGATAATAGTTCGGTAAAAAATCGCGAACATTTTTCAGAGTGGCCCAAAATTTGCGTAGTATCGGTGATTTTTGGGGATTTTCTCATAAATTTGATTAATTCTGCAAGATATACGTTCATTTGGAAGAATAAAGTTCGAATAAAAGCTTCTCTAATGGAAAGGACAGCGATTTTTAATTCCCCTTAGAAAATTAAAAAAATACTACGCTAATGATTGTTTGACCTTTTGACGCATTACTGTGTATTTAAAATTGTATTTACTTTGTACATTTTAATGACAGCTACTGCAAATATAACACCATTTTCAGAATTTAATTATCTCCAGTCGTTTTCAATAAAAAGTGGAGTTTTCAAGATATGTCGAACACCCTGTACTTAAGCATTTGGACCCGCTGATACCAGTATTTCTCTAAGTTCATTGTAATTCGCAATTTCAATAAGTAAGTAAAGATAAATTGACCAATAGCAGGGCATTACCGTGTGTAATAAAAATAACCATGCTTACAGATGCTAATTCACAAATAAATTTGACAATTTGACTATTTGAAAGGTACCTAAATATACACATTTTAATTAACTGAATTAACTTATTGGTTAATTAACTACTGGTTAAACCACTAGACTTGTGTGTGAGGGTAGCAGTACATTAATATCAGGTAGACACATTTTACTGTATTATGAATAATGATTTCACGAGAAAAAGTGCATAAAATAATAATCGTTAGCGTTTAATACTGTTAAAACTGATTTGCATAAAAATCCATTAGCGTTATTAAATGAGGCTATTCCAATATCGGTTTGGGCTAAATCACGGCTGAACGAATGCGTTTGTGAATAATAATTAAAATTTCATATAGCCAGTATTACCGCAAACATATTTACCACCGTGATCACAAAGGACTCTATTAAATTTAAAACGGCGCCGATCAGATTTTCACCTAATTTTTATGAGCAGCTTGCCTTTTGGACATCCTGTACAGCTCATGCATTAAAACTTAAAAGTTTTATTTGTGCTGATGGGATGAAACAGCGACTGCTTACAATAATTACCAATATAACTTTTATCGGCGACCAACTCCCCCAACTAATACAAAACTGTGATGAAGGAAACAATTCCTTCGAAAACTTTTCTTATTTGTCGCAAGATGCCTCCGTAATAATAAAGCCATATCGCCCACAAACTCCGGACGATCCGCAGGGGTCGAAGATAGCCTAGTAATAAAATAAAACGTGTCCGAACTCTGAAACAGACCGAACGGCAACAACGGCTCGCCTTTTTACTAGAAAGACAATTTGTGTCGAGGAACTTTAAAAAGTGAAGCAACTTTTACAAAAGTGAACTACTCATTGACAAATTCAATTCCATTGTTGCTTCCCTTCCCGGGTCAACAAATCCTTCTTAAATAAAAACAAAAGCGACTATAAATATTCTTAAGTAATCCACACCCAAAACAAAGAAAGGATGGTATCAGAAAACAGCGAGAATAATGTAAGGCGATATATATAAATGCGTTAAATTTATCAGGTAGACAAGAAAGGACAAAGTATCGATAAAAAAGCTGTTAAAAGTAATTTAAATGTGTATCAAGCATTATTTGAACGAGCTTCGAAACACTCAAGGTGTCATATTTTCGCGAAAGAAAAACGTCACGACATTTTTAAAGTCCTGCAAATATTTCAAGCTTCAGTTTTTTAACCCAAACGGGATTGTTGTGACTTCATCAATCCCAGTCACACAGTTCAGGCACTAGCGATGGATTTACAATCAATTAATGAAATTCCCATTCCAGGATTCGTGGAGGGGCATATAAATTAGTTACCTGCTCCTATAAAAAATCAATAGAGGAAAAAAATTTACATTGTAGGCGTAAAATTTGAAAGCCAATGCATATATTTAGGAGGTAAAAGCTCTGTGAGCGAGGAAAACACAAAGGGCAGTAATGTGTGTTTTCCTATCTAGATTGTTTCTGTTTTCAATTAAAACAATGTGAGACAACGTTGCTTTGGCTCTCGAGCAGTATTTAATTGCGTTTGCGAAATTGTATTTGCTGTTTACGAAGCGATCATAGCACACTATTGGACGGACAGCGCATATTCATAACTAGTTTTTTTCTTAAAAAAATATTTTCCCTTACAATTTTACTAATTTTAATTAAACTATGAAATAAAAAAAACATTAACATATTGGAATAACATCTAATATAATAACTGCTAATCTGGAAACAATTGAAACATTTTTCCATCAGAAACATAATTTTCCTTGACGCGATGTGGTTGAAAGTCGCTGTTTCAAATCTCGAAATACATTCCGATGAAAACATACTGGGAGCTCTGCACTATATTCGAGAGAAGCTTTTCATATGATTGCACCAATTGAAAATGGATTTTTACTTGTATTTCAAGACACAATTTACCAATATATGTGGGAAGTAAAACAAATATTCCTAGTTTACATGAAAAATCAATTGTGGATTGAAGAAAAAAGTTAAATTTATCTAATTATCCTTTTTATAGGGTACTCTAGTTTGAGATATACAGGGTGTATACGAAAAGGGCCCAGTAGGATTATCTCAAAAAGCAGTCAAAATTGAAATCTGAAAATTTGTATACAGGGGTTTACCAAAAAGATCTATTCAATGAAATTAGTGTCATCTTTCTCGCACTTCCGGTTACACCAACTCTGTTATTTTAAATGAAACACTGAATATTTTTGCATTTTTTAATTCTACGGTAAAATCTAGACTAATTTCATATAACGTACTATAGACCAAAATATGACAGTTTTCAAGTTATCAATTTTCGAACAAAATTGAGGGATGCAAGTAATTTTTGAAAACAGCATAACTCCGACATTTAGCTTTATTTATTAATGAAATTTGGCATGGATAATTTAATAGCAATGGAATTCAATCAGCTTATGTCAAATTTGCAAAAATTCATACTGAGTGTTTAAGAACGTGTGACCAATATTGTGACGTTAAAGTTGAATTTACTCAAATATTTCAAATGGTACACTCTGTATATTGTTACATTAATGGATGGACAATTAAATTTACTTTAAAGTGACACTATAGTTCCCTATACCTAAAGTTAACAGTTCTCGAGTAAATAGGAAATTATTGATTTCAACACAGAAAAATGTACGGTGGATTTGATGGACTAAAGAATTGAATAATAAACGGTGCCTGATTAATGAACTGTAATTTTTATTATCGTTATACTTTCACCAAAAACAATAATTCAGTATATTAAATTAAAATGGGCGATGCTTTAAATAAACCCACCATACTTGTAGATTTTTCTGTGTTGAAATCAATATTTTCCAATTTACTACTATACAGAGTCGGAAAGTCCCCATGGTTCATCGGCCGTTACGTGAGAGCGATAAAGTAAGTCTTAGAAATCCATGCGATAGAGAAGGATGGCTGTAATGAAGGCGTCTCATAGTCACCGCCCGTTTCGCCCTTCCACAAATAAGATCCACTTCCACTTGTAATTCAGCGATCGGTGGTCATCTTTATTTTCGTCGTTTGCCTTTTCTGTAATAGATGTCACTACTTATACAATTCCGACTTCGTATTCCGATATGTTAATACAATCCGTTAACAGAGGGCAGCACAATTTGTTTATTATCCCAACAGATTTCCACCCTCAGATCAGTAATGAGGTTATGTTATTGGAATATGTAAATAAATGTGTGGCATCGTGCTAGTTTCGCATTGTTTTTACTGATTTGTTACTTACAAACACTAATATTTATATAATATGTGTAAGTATGTGTAATAAGGTGACATTATTGAAATTGAAATTTATTTGCGTCTGATTCGTTGGTAGAAGTAATTCATGCGTCAAAAAACTTGACAAAGTCTGTAGCAGTGTAAAACCACACTGTTTACGAATAAATTCGTGAATTAATTCATGAAGAACTTCGTCAATTTATTCATCAATAAATTGTCAATGTAAAACAGCTATACGGAAAGTCTTATTTTTGACCAATCTTACTTTTTTATAACAAAACATCACTTTTGACATAAAAAAATCGATCAGTCACACGTAACAAGTAAATATCTCTTGGTTGTTTAAGGTGATGCCAGATCTACAGATTTTTTTGGAATTGGGGAAATAGGAAATTTTGCTTCATTTCTTGGGATTTTTAAGTCATTTTAAAAAGTATACTTAAATAACAACTAAATGAACTTTAAATGCAGTTGAGCACTATACTTCATTTGAATAACTTCTCAGTAGGGGAAACAAGGTCACTAGATTTACAAACATAGGTATCTACTAGCTACTGTAAAAAGTTTTCTTGTTACGCGTTGTGCTGCTCTCTGTTAACGGATGGTATTAACATACGGAATACCGAAGTCGAAATTTTATAAGTATAAGACATCTATTAAAGAAAAGCCAAACGACGAAAACAAAAATGACCACCGGTCGCTGAATTACAAGTGGAAGTGGATCTTATTTGCGGAAGGGCGAAACGGGCGGTGACTATGAGACGCCTTCATTATAGCCATCCTTCTCTATCGCACGGATTTCTATGACTTACTTTATCGCTCTCACGTAACGACCGATGAATGGGGACTTTCCGACCCTGTATATCATTATAAAGTAAATTTAATTCTGCATCCATTAACGTAATAATATACAGGATGTACCATTTGAAATTTTTGAGTCAATTCAACTTCAACGTCACCCTGTATGAATGTTTTGCAAATTTGACATAAACTGGTTGAATTCCATTACTTTTAAATTATTCATGCCAAATTTCATTAATAAATAAAGCAAAATGTCGGAGTTATTCTATTTTCAAAAATGAATTACATTCTTCAATTTTTTTCCATAGTACCTTATATGAAAATAGTCTAGAATTTGCCGTAGAATTAAAAAAATTATAAATATACATAGCGTTCCATTTGAAATAACAGAGTTGATGATGACTTCCGGTATAACCGGATGTGAGAGGAAATTGACCCTATCTTCATTGAATAGATCTTTTTGATAAACCCCTGTATTCCCCAAATTTTCAGATTTCAATTCTAACTACATTGTGGAATAATCATACTGGGCCCTCTTCGTGATACGCCCTGTATTTTACAAACATTTTTAAAAATATGCCTAAACTATTTGTTTTAGAGAATTCACTGTCCATCATCAACTGTACTTTTGACATCTATACTTCAAAATGTCTGCGACCTTAGAAAATCAACTTTTTCTCCCTTTTAAAGTTATTCGAATGTTTCAATTAATTCATTTTTCACTTAGTTACAATATAACGCAGGTAAAATTGAAATAAAATGCTTGTAGCTACCAGATATTGATTAAATTTCTCTCTGTTGACGAAATTTACAATTTTTGCAGCACTCGGCTTCAAAATAACAGAAAAAAATGGAAATGGTGCTACATTCTCTCAATTTACGGATATGTGGAATACTACTGTGCATTTTTATCTAGGATATGCAACTCTAAAAATTTTATATTTCCATTTGCCGGTTTATATCAATTTGCGCCAAAACGGACGAGTTTTAAAAACTAATATTCTGCCGAAATTGGTTTGTTCTGGCACGCAATCTGAATAATTATTTTGTTGACCCTCTTTGTTACGGTAAGGCACACCTCCGACAGCTATAATCTTCCCGTCGGCTTTCTGACACGTTCGTCGCTGTACGTTACCAATATATTACGACCGATTGAGCAGGGGCTATAATACGTTTTTTATTTTCTCTTCTTGCCCTCGTACATGCCCCAGAGGCCTTATCTAAACTGGTAAAGACATCAGAAAAACATCTTGTCGCGACGCCGCAACGGTGTAAGGTTTTTTTGTGTCAATTAAGAAATCGTTTATCAAAGAAGGGGGGCAAAAGCAATAAAATTGGGAGAAAGTTGTATATCTCAAGGCAGACGAATTTTGCCACAAAAATTCCTTCTTTCAGTCAAATTATACTTTTTTGCTACCGTGGTACATTTACCTGATTATTTCTCGAAATTATTTATTTATTTTTTATTTATTTATCAATACAATATCCAACGAGCGATAAAGCCCAGTTACAGGATAAGGAGAAGAAGCAAGAAGTCAGTCATCAAAATGATGTAAAACAAAAGAAACAACAAAGAAGAGTGTCAAAGATACATACATAAAAGTTAAAAAACATTAAAAAGAAAAAAAATAACAGTCACTAATTAAAAACAGACAATAGACAAAACTAAAGTACAATAAAAGTCACAAAATAAAATCAATTGCGTACATTATAAACCTGCTTAATACAACTGATGGTAGAACAGAATAAATCTAACCGTGATTCAACTTCTAGGTAGCTGGCACACATCTGATGAACAGGCGCTGCTTTGTACAAATTGGTTCGACCTTTTTTTAATTCCAAAAGATGCCTATTTCTAGCATTCACTCGAGGAACATGAAAATCTACTAGCCTCAACAAGTTCTCACATTTTATTAAATTATTGAGCAATTTAAACAAAAATATAACAGAATACATTTTTCGGCGTTCTGCGAGACTGCACATGTTGAAGCGTTCGAAAAATGCCTCCTGCGGAAAGCCCCTTAGGGGAAGTTACTTTACTGCAAAACTTTGTTAGTATACAAGGTCTTCCACGGTGACGAGACATTAGACAAAATTGTCCCAACAATATTTCTAATTTTAGACCGATAAGTATTTCTCAACTCAATCTGGTTTTTGGGTTCATTGTACAACTACCGCTCTATTAGATGTTACTGATGAACTGTTTAGAGCCATGGATCAACACAAATACTTTTTTGGTGCTTCTTAACTATAGTAAGGCATTTGATACAATAGTACCCTCTACATTGTGTTTAAAACTTAAATATTTTGGAGTTAATGATCTAGTGGTTAGGTTCTTCTCAAATTACACAGCCTCACAAAAAAAAGTATCGGATCTGGTATTCAGACCCTTGTATTTCCATGTATTTTTTACGCTGAATCCGAATCTGCCTTCAGATTTGGCCCAACGGGTCTGAGTTTCCGCGAAAATTAAAAAAACAGGTCAAAATTCACAAAAAACGTCATTTACGATCGACGAAAGTTATAAAAAATCAAATTATTCTACCAGCTCACTAGATGTCTGATTTTTCACTCGTTTAATTCCAATTTATCATCATAGAGTCAGACAAGCTGGTCCAATTTCATTCAAAAACAGAAAATAGATTAATAATTCGTGTTGAAGGTTCTGGATCCATCTTTTTATCCACCCACCCATTTATGAATTCATACACCTTTCTATCATTCACCTGTACCACCTATAAAACCCACCCATCCACCCATCTATCCATCTACTTTTTGTACTGAGAGACTGAGAGATGAGATAACAGCCTAGAAGATTGAGAATGCAATAAAACTTGTAGAATACTCTACTTTCTAAACAAAAGAAAACGATATCTACAAATCATTCTTATTTTTGTTGCTATAACGTGTTCTTCTTTCTTCAAAGGATCTATGCAAAGAGTTACGCTTTCGTTTAGTCCCTCTATTTTTCGTTTCTCTTTTTAACAACCAACAAAAATCGGCCATCATGTTTTCATCCCATCTTCCTTGATATCGCTGTTCTATAACCTTCATATCCTGATGAAATCGTTCGCCTTGTTCTTCGCTATAATCTCCAAGATTTTCAGGAAACCAATCCAGATGTGAATGAAGGAAGTGCAACTTGTAGTTCATCAAACATCCCAGATCTTGGAAGTCTTTTATCATTTTTGATACAATTTCTTCGTATTTAGGACTCTTGTTGTTTCCTAAAAAAATTTTCGCCCTATATATATAGGGCGAAAATTTCCGAATACTTCTGAGGCGAAATTGAAAGAAGGTGTATTCGATGGACCTCAGATTCGGACATTGTTCAAGGATGCAACATTCATCACTACAATGAGTAGCGTTGAGAAGAGTGCTTGGACTAGTTTCAAAGCTGTAGCGACAAATTTTTTAGGAAACAACAAGAGTCCTAAATACGAAGAAATTGTATCAAAAATGATAAAAGACTTCCAAGATCTGGGATGTTTGATGAACTACAAGTTGCACTTCCTTCATTCACATCTGGATTGGTTTCCTGAAAATCTTGGAGATTATAGCGAAGAACAAGGCGAACGATTTCATCAGGATATGAAGGTTATAGAACAGCGATATCAAGGAAGATGGGATGAAAACATGATGGCCGATTTTTGTTGGTTGTTAAAAAGAGAAACGAAAAATAGAGGGACTAAACGAAAGCGTAACCCTTTGCATAGATCCTTTGAAGAAAAGAGAACACGTTATAGCAACAAAAATAAGAATGATTTGTAGATATCGTTCTCTTTTGTTTAGAAAGTAGAGTATTCTACAAGTTTTATTGCATTCTCAATCTTCTAGGCTGATATCTCTCAGTACAAAAAGTAGATGCATAGATGGGTGGATTGGTGGGTTTTATAGGTGATACAGGTGGATGAATAAATATGCGTATTCATGTCTGAACGAGTGGCTAGAAAGATGTATGAATTCATAAATGTGTGGGTGGATAAAAAAATGGATCCAGAACTCTGCAACACGAATTATGCCATGAAAATAGCGTTTTTAATCTATTTTCTGTTTTTGAATGAAATTGGACCAGCTTGTCTGACTCTATGATAACAAATTGGAATTAAACGAGTGAAAAATCATACGTCTAGTGAGCTGGTAGAATAATTTGATTTTCTATAACTTTCGTCTATCGTAAATTACGTTTTTTGTGAATTTTGACCTGTTTTTTAAATTTGCCCGAAAACTCAGGCCCGTTGGGCCAAATCTGAAGGCAGATTCGGATTCAGCGGAAAAAATACATGGAAATACAAGGGTCTGAATACCAGATCCGATACTTTTTTTTTTGTGGGGCTGTGCTATCTTACTGCAAGGTGCCAAAGAGTATGTTTAAGTGGAATATTGTCTGATTTGTCCGAAATGCACACAGGTGTAGCTCAAGGGAGCATTTTGGGGCCACTTTTGTTTTCACTGCTGACTTTTCAATGTTCTTGCAATATTCTAAATCGCATCAATGTGCTGATGATTACCAAATATTTTATAACTTTTCTATTTCCGACATCGATTCTGGAATAGAACACATTAATTCACTGTATACGAATTAATTTTACAACCGTGACAGTTTTCTCAGTGTAATTATCACTCGAGATAAAAATAAATGGCTTCTCAAACTCAGGTACTTCAAATGCAAATTCTCGCCAGTCAAAATGTAAATTACGCCCCTGATGAGGGCTCATCTATTATTGCGGAGGTACGCGCCTCTCTTGAAGGCATTCAAAATGGTCTGCGGTCAAGGAAGGAACAGTCGAGGTAGGTAAATACTTAAGATAAGCCAAATCCCGGATAAATGTTTTATGTAACACTTTGATCCCGAATAAATAATTCCGGCGAACGGTTTCCTTTCTGTCTACGGATCGGCCACTCCCTTGGGTGGGACAAGAAGTGCTGAACAGATGTCTAAACGCCGGGAACCTGTACGGTGGATGATTTAGCCTGAGGTAGGTTGTATTGACCAGAGCGCGAAACGTCGAAAGTCGGTTGTTCATTAAAAGAGTTTTAGCCAATAAAGATGAAAAGGTCACTGAATAATTTGAAACAAATCTTTCAACAAAAATATTATCATTATTATTGTACAGTGTGTTCCCGAATGAGGTACCGCACTCTTGTAAACTTTTTTATTGTTTATTTTTCGAGGAAAATTTGCAACAGATAATTCTAAATAACCATGTATGTACAAAAAGAATATGTCAAGAAAAGTAATAAAAAGAAATGTGTCTGTTTATGTCTATATTATTAACTTCTGTTTCTTTAAGTTAATTTTCTGATCCAGATACATCTTTTATTTTTGATCCGGATGAATTTTTAGAAAAAAAACATTAATTTGATGTTTAGGCCAGTCAATATAGGTTTTTTTGTGTGACAAAAATACTAACAGCTTACCACCTGTGCCATAATTTAAAAGAGAGTCCGTAGATACAACTCTGATGTGTTTTCGACTCGCAACTCTCATTAATTAATTTGTTATTAACATTTTAGTACAAAAAACGCGTTTTTTTTTAGTTTTTTGCTTATAAAACCAAAACTACTAGAGCAATCTCAATTCCGTAAATGGAAAAGTTGTAGGAAATTAAATTTCGAGGAAAATAAGATGTCGAGCGATTCGATCGGTTGATTAGAACCGGAGAAAATGCGGAAAAACCGGAAAATTCGGCAATTTCTTCAAAAATTCATAACTTTGTAGTTTATGAAGATTAAGAGCTGAAATTTAGCACAGAAGTAGATAATTATATCAACTTTAAGTGTGCAAAGGACAGTCGCTGTCGGATCATTAGTTTTTGCGCAATTGCAATTTCAAATGTTTTATGCATTTTTTGCCGGTCTGTTTACTTTAAAAACGGTCCGATTTTAATTCTAATTTTCTGTTTCTAAAGTTTCATCCTACACATCGCGTTCTTCCGAATGAATAACAACCAGATCTTAGATAAAGCCACATTATTTAACCCGGGGTAGTTAATATTTCACAGCCATCACTGGAAACCGCTGTTTCATCCCCATATTAATAACTAGAGATTTTAAAACGGAAGCTGCTGTCGATAACAGGATTCATTCGAGGCTTGAAAGCTATTAATCTCTTCTGATCTATTTGTTTCCGATCTTAACATCGAGTTTTACTCGAACTCATCAAAAGTCTGCACTGATATGTCTATCGGGATGAGTAATGGGGTGACGCGACAGCATGTAGCGGGAAACTTGGAATATTTCTCGAGAACAAAACGTCTGTGGCTCGTTATTAATAGCTCTCTTAAATATTTTGCGGTTTGGTCGCCTTTCGGGCATTAAATTATATGGGGGACTCGGAAATAGCCCGGTTTGTCCGCAGCTCTTTTGCCTTTCGATTAACATTGAAAAATTTATCCAATAAATATGGATTTCCACGCAAAATTCAATAGCATTTTAGAATTGTACGCCTTGAATTTAGTCTGACATTTTTTTTAACTGAAATTTTACAGTCACATTCATGTTAATATGGTCTTAAAAACCAGATGCCTTTAATATCTTACTATTGCCACCTCTTTTAAGGAAGATGTGGTGCTTCATCTTAATTATTACTTTTTACTCAATATGCATAAATAAATTTCAAGAGTTGCAATAGAAACCAACCAAGGCGTGTGCAACTTTGTAAGGACAGTCTAATTTTTACCAAAATCTATTGTTTTGTGTTTACCAATTTTTAGACCTCTCTAAAATGGTACGCCCATGGAATTACATTCCCGATCCTCCTTAAAAATTGTGTTTTCTTTTATCTCAGGAACGGTAATTCCACAACTCGTTACTGTTCATAAGATATCGGGACGAAAACTTAAAATCCCACTTAATGTTACTATAGTAGGATCGTATTCGATGCAACGTAGAGCAAAGAGTTGTCGGTATTTTAACAAAGGAAAATCGTGTCATCATTTTTAGGAGGCGTAAGATAAATCATTTCAAATTTAAAATGAAATTCAATGTAAAATCTGCAATACCGCTGCATACACACTGTGTTCTGGTAGTAGCTGTAGCCGCCCAGGTGCATCGAGTGTACGAACTGGTCGGTTATACGTCAAATACTAACCTGGCGAGCTTTGCCGTCAATTAGAGAGCGCTTCCAAAAAACAAGTAAACAACAGTGGCGCGTGCAGAGGTAAAATGTAGTTCATATGTGGAATTTAGGAAACAAATTGGATTTATAATAAATTACATTTAAAATAATTAGTTTATGAGAATAAAGGAATTTTTGTAGAAACAAGGGTGCCAGACCTGAACTGATCCCCTCGTCCCTTCATAATGTATAAAGCAATTATTCAATTTGTAAAACCCTTAAAAGCGTACTTCATTGGTTCCCTTGACAGACAATGATTTATTACTTTGCTTCGAATATGATCCTACTATACTCGTAGTTCTGTTCGCCATAAGGATAATCGAGCAGTTTGAAGTCAAAACATTTAGAAAAAATGCTCAGTATCTTGTCAATTATTTTAATTTTAACATCCAACTAATGAGTTCTAAATGAATCCTTACTGGACCTCTGTACTAAACAAAATAAACGAATTATAAAAAAATGGCACAATTATTCTTGTATCGCTACCTCTGTTTCGATAAGAAGATTCTTGCGACAGGCTCCCGGGAATTTTAGACCGGCGTTTCCGCGTGGAGAGCTCGAATTACGTCAGAACCGGTTTTCGTTTGATGTTATCCGACCTCGCTTTAAAACGAATCTATAAAAGGTGATAAGTGCTTCACGCCTCTAATTAGTCGGCGTTCCGGTAATTACAGAAAGGACGTCATCTCGTGGGTGGCTCCTTTTTCAGTACGAGAAAATTGTGTTAGGGAGGCGCCGCGTTGTAGAGAATATAGCTCTATTATAAAAGGGGGACACACATACCGGGTGAGCATTCAGGCTTAAAGGGGAGTATTTGTTTGTATCTCGAAAAATAAACGAGACGCGTGATGACAAAGATCGTTTTCGAGCTTCCAGTCACCACTTCATAATATTTTTAACTTTTTAACTACATAATACCATAAGTCTAAGAATCTGCTGCTGCTGTTGTTGTTGTTGTTGTTGTTGTTGTTGTTGTTGTTGTTGTTGTTGTTGTTGTTGTTGTTGTTGTTGTTGTTGTTGTTGTTGTTGCTGTTGCTGTTGCTGCTGTTGCTGTTGTAGATCAATAGCATTAATAACAACGACAACAACATCAGCGGTAACTACAACAATTACTACTGCTACTACTACTACTACTACCACTACTATGGCAACAAAAACGACAACAACAACAACAACAACAGAAGCGGCAGCACTTGCAAGATCAATAACAGCAATAACACATCTAATCTAAGGCAACGATGTTAATAACGCTCTTAAATCTTGTTACTTGAACTGGTTTCCTTAGTTGACAGTATGCGTAAGGATGATATGAAGCGCTCTACCGAGTTCGCAAGGAATGCTTTGACTGCTACAGTAAGCAATACTTAACTACTTAGTCTGATTATAGATTAAAAAAATCTGATTTAATTGTTACTGTTGCTGCTGCTGCTGTTGTACATGTTATTACTGTCGTCGTTCCTGCTGCTGCTGCTGCTGGTGTTGTTGTTGTTGCCGTTGTTGTTGTTGTTGTTATTGTAGTTGTTGTAGTTGTAGTTCTTGCTGTTGCTGTTGCTGTTGGTGCTGCTGTTGCTGTTGTAGATCAATAACATCATTAACAACGACATATCTAAGGATGATCTTGATGGACTTTAATATCTTGGAATAGGACTCTTCAACCCTTTATCATCCTCTCCCCTCATTAACCCAAGAACCCCATAGCCCCATAACTTTATAACTGGGACTGCAGCCAACATATTTGGATTCCTTCCTCTCTTGTGTTTATAGTATTTTTTCCAAACCCCCCTTTATGTGTGTCGTGACGTCATACGATCTATGTTTTCCGCAAGGGTAGTAATATGTTCAAGCTCGTTATTTGCTCTTCGTTATTCGAGACTCTTAGGAGACGATAAAATTATACTTGTACATATACCGTCTTGTATATACTTAATGACGTCCCACATGACATGCACAGATAAGCATCTTTTGTACGGACGGCGCATAAAAAATTAAATATGCGGAATGGAAAATTGTTCGCGAGTTCCGAATGAGGAGCTCCGGGCTACGCTCCAATTTTCATGGATCGGTTGGTGAATTCTCCGGTTTCCAGTGTAATGTGTTGCATCTGTTATTGTACGGGTACTATAAAAAAAATTGGATAAAATTTGGTGTACGTTTAATGCAACCGATTCCGTTAAAAAAAAATTGATTCGATTGTTGCGCTGATGAACTAATAATTACGGGGTGCTTGTTGCATGGAATACATTCTAAATAAAACCCTAAAAATCGCGATAACAAAAAATGCTTTAAAAAAAGGCACTGAAACGTACCAGATAAATTGAAGGTAATTTACACAAATACTATTCAAAACATATCGGAAACGTTTTTGGTAGGTTCCTGAAAAGTTATAGTAAATACAGGGTCTCTTAAAAAGACCTGAGCTTCCCGAAAACTTTCCTGGACTGAGTCCTATCGAAAAAAGTTCCAGGTAAAGTTGTAGGATATCAAGAAACCGAAATGTTGGTGACCTTGAATTTGTCCTTCACCTTGATTTTCAAGGTCATACCAAGGTCAACTTAAAAATATTTATTAAATGGAATCTTCTACTTTTTGTTCCGGCAATAGTGCCAAATTTTACGTCCTTGCAGATTATTTGAAGGTCAACTCATTCTTCTCTGAATACCTCGATAGAAAAATTCTATAAGTTTTGCATGACCTTGGCTTGACCTTCACCACGAGTTGCAAGGTCAAGGTAAGGTTGGCTTAATATCAAATGGAATAAACTATTTTTTAATTAGAACACCGAAATCTGGGATACAACAATTTTTCCAGAATGTCCTTGTAGGACATTAAAAAAAATAATGGTAATAAAAGTAATGTATTTTAATAAACTAACTATCAGTACGATCATAACAATTTTATAATTTAGCACATTGTTAGGTTAATATAAATATATTTGATCAAAGGGCTATTCTGGAGGCTCATAGGCATATTATTTTCGAGATACAATTCGCTGATGTAGATTTTTTAAAACAAACTAAGCTATTGAGCTTGATTTGATAGTTTTTAAATAGTATACAGGGCGTTCGTTATGCTACAATCCTAGAACAGTTTATGTCAAGCTTTCTACATTTTTGAGGTTAGAATTTCTGATGCGACTTTTGATTTGCTCAAATAGACATTTTTACGAAATATAAATTAGTATCTTATTCGTATAGCGAAATAGAAATATATATACTGAATAATGAAAAAAAATATACTGAAATTGTAGTAAAGTAAAATACAACACTTTAAATAAAATTGTGTTGGTAAGATTAGTCGATTTTCCATGTACAGTACAGTACAGTACAGTCATTATAATCTGACAACTTATTGTGAGTTTATTATTGAAATTACAAAAAAGTTTTTATTACAAAAGTTTTAGCTTTTTTATGAATTTTTATAATACATTATTAGAAAAAACAATTGAATAATGGAAGTCACTAAATTAAAGAATTATTTTTAATGGAACACCCTATATATTAGTGCATACTTAGCTTCGTTAAATTTTTCTCTTTTCAAAAATATATAATATGTTACTGTTTGATTCAGGACTTTAGGACATATTTCAGTTTAAAACTATTTTTGAAAAAAAAAACAGGTGGGAAAGTTATGTCTGACGGATCGCAGTGGCTATGGACGAAGCACGTGGATCAAACAAATAAATGACTTTGACAGAAGTTTATTTATCATCATTAATTTATTTCAACAAAGAAATAATGTTTAGTGAGAACGAAAAATTTAAAGTTATCCGTTTATTTTATGATAATAATGAAAATCATTCTTAACTTTAACAGAATTTTAATACTTAATTAATAAAAACCAACTAAAACACAAATGGTCACCGATGCTCAATGTGACCGCCATTATTATTGAGACATTTAGTATGAAATGGGAATTAAATTCACTTAAATTTTGTATACATTGATCAACTTTATGTCTTAGTTCATCTAAGTTTACACTAGTTTCCTTATAAAACTCGTTTCTTAAGTAATCCCACAGAAAACTGTCCAAGGGTGTAAGGTCTGGGCTATTTGAAGGCCATTGAATATTTCCTCCATTACCAATCCATAAATCAAACCTATTATTTAAATAATTTCGCACTGCTCTGGTTCTATGCGGAGGCATTCCGTGTTGGTGCCAAATTAAATTAGCACATATAGTCGATGAGCGGCAGGTCTTCCAATTTGTTTTCTATTTGAAAAATAGTTTTAAACTGAAATGTGTCGAAAAGTCCTTAATCAAACAGTAACATATTATATATTTTTGAAAAGAGAAAAATTTAACGAAGCTAAATATGCACTAATACAAAGGGTGTTCCATTTAAAAATAAATTTTTTCTTTAATTTAGTGATTTCTATTATTCAATTGTTTTTTCTAATACTGTATTATAAAAATTTACAAAAACTCAAAATAAGTTGTCAGATTATAGTGACTAACCCTGTATATTATAGCCAACAGTATCAACCACAACAATTTTCAATAAAAATTTTTCGTGTATATTTATATATTTTATATGAAACTTACTACAATTCTGTGATCGTATTATTTTTTGATGTTCTAGGATATGTGGCACATTTTTCAGAATCACTCTATACATTTAAATTAAAAATGACAATGTTTGGAGCTGGCTCTATTGCTTTCAACACATTTATTCTGTATCAGTTCTGTGATATTTCGTATGCAAAATGCCAAAGGTCATTTGAGTCATAATATTTGATGAACTTACACAAATATTCAAATGCTGTGTGGGCAAATTCGAAGCTGTGTAAATATTCAACAGTGGCCAGCATTAACTTGCTGTTTACTTAAGTACATATGTTTATTATTTTAAAGCTTACTTTAAACGAGAACTAATGATTCAGTGTAAAAAGTAAACGAAATATAGTATTGTATTAATACTTTGAACAGTTTTAACCATCTGAGGCTTCGATAGAACTTATTTTTCCCTCTGTTCTAGCCTTTCGAGCACCAACCGAGCTTCAAGTTAATTGATAAACTTTCATCTCTCCCTCTTTCTGCAACATAATAATTTCTCAAAGTTATCCTTAAAATGTAATGAATCTTTTAAGGATGCATATAAGGGTAGAATTTACAGTCTCCACCAAACAAAGCATTTCCTCTCTAAGATAGACTAATGGCCTCTCCTTTGGAGAGTCAGCGGTAATTCGTCAGCGCACTATCTGCAACTAATCACTGTAATGTGCGATTAAGAATAGGTTGAGACGGAACTGTGGAAAAATAAGCATCACGGGCGTCGATTCAAGGAAATCAGCCGCTATTCAAGACCGCTGTGGTTCGAATTTATCAATCCGGTGCACATAGTCACCCTAATGAGGATCATTTATTGCACGAAACGCCTTTCAAGCGCAGCATTTTTCGCTTTGGGGGGTTGACGACTTCATTTCTGATGAATATGTTTTGGTTGCTTTGGTTCAGTATTTTCTTTGTGGAAAACAAATTTTAAAATTTACACATTGGGGTCATTTACCATTTTTCATCTAACATATTTTTTGTTTTATGCAACGGATTCTTCGATCGGATGAGGTGGGGCTCTATATAAATATGAGATATTTATTTTATTGTTTCTGTTGGCATCTCATAGCCATCTCGATTTTTTCTCCATCACGGCACTTAGGCCTTGTTAGGCCTCGTACAATTTTTATGTATGATAACATGGTCTTGAGTTACAGAGATTTATTGCTCTATTCTCATTACCATTTTAGGCTGCCACAGCCACATCCCGAGCCTGCCTTAGGTCACCCATCCAAGTTCCAGCCTGCGTCCGTGATCGGCCGATCGAAATTTATCGGCCAAGACACCCGGCTAGGCGGTCCCCCAATAATTAAGGTATTCATGTTTAATTTGAAGATAGAATTTAATGTGTAATACACATCGATCCAGGGGAGATCCAAATATCCCTCTCGTTGGTCTTGTTACCTCTATCGAGCTCTACTCGGTAACTCGTATCCATATTTACACTTCGCTAACGATGTATCCAGAAATTTCGAACTTATAACCCTATGAATGTTTGATACTTCACATCCGCAACATTGTAGGGCCTTTATAGGGAGTTTCGGTTGGTTTTAATTAATTTTATAGTACTTTTAATTGATGCTTGGGGGCCTCGGATCAGTTTCTCTAATCACCAAGTTCTCGTTTTGAAATGCCGTGGATGTTAGTTTTCCTTCAAGTTCTATAGTTTGGCTCGAAAGAGCCAAAGTATAGAACCAACAAAAGTAATAAAATTAAACTTCTGTGATGCAAACAAACTGTACGATTGTATTCCAGTGTCACAGTAGTAGGCCGAGACTCAATAGCAGTATGTAGAATCGTGCGAGCAGGGAATGTAGTTCCATGGGCGTATCATTTTAGAGGGTTCTAAAAATTGGTAAACACAAAACAGCAGATTTTTGTAAAAATTAATTACGCAATGCAAAATCAAATTCTGTAAATTATTCTGGAATTATTTATCGATTTGTTTTTGTTTTTAATTAATGCAAAAGATTTGAATATTTAACATAGATTCTTATGGGAAATGATATGATGCTTACTTACCCTTACAATCGAACTATGGCTTAAACTATAACGATATTTTTTTTCGTCATTCTGAATTATATTTTCGATATATCTTTCAAAAAAAATTGTCTATATTTTTTGTCCCAGTCTACTATTTACATGAGAAGGACTGCCAATTTAGAAATAATAAACTCATCATACTCGAGCGTTGTTTCCAAATTTCTATTGCAACTCTTGGCATTTATTTTTCTAGTCATAAAGAATATTATTCTTTGCATGGGCAGCAATTATTTTATGGCACGGTAAATTAGCCCCCCCTCCGTTCCGCTTCAGCCCTCCCCCCTTCCCCAGATGAAACACCCCATCCTCCTTACAGAAAATTAGTAAATTAAAAGGGTAAATATTGGTTAGGTAACAAAAAACAATTAAGATTAATCTAGTTTGACTGTCTTTTCAAAATGTCATTTTTTCTAAAAGTTTTTTTTATATGTAGTTTTATTCCATTAATATTTGTTTAAGTTAACCTTTATGTTTCTTGAGTCGCTGACCACGAATCTATGATTAACGCATCTTGACCATCGATTGATCATGGAAAAGACTGTCATGGTCAAATTAAACTCAGTTTATGGTTCCCATGATTCTCCACAACTTCCATAAAGGTCATACATCTGACGTCTCATTTTATAGCCGAGATTTCAGTTGGCAGATTCAAAAATTGGTTTTGCCCTTCAAAAGACCTCCAGAGGTCACTTTTACTAACAGGACAATAAGTATTTGGACGTAATATTTCTCGCTGTTTCGGATTCCCGGATCAAAAAAGTTATATAATTTGAATAATAGAATCTGACCTTTATTTGACCTTGATCTCGACGCGCTGAGGTCACGTGGACATTGGATTCGTGATCAGCGGCCCAAAAAACGTATACGTCAACTGCTCCGAGATCCGACGTCTCGTTTCGAAGCGGAAATTTCAGCCAGTAGATTCAAATCTCAGATTCGACCTTTAAATGACTTTCAAATAATCTCCAGAGGTTACTTTCACCAACAGGTCAACACGTATTTGGACGTAAAATTTCTCGCTGTTTCGGATTCCGGGATCAAAAAAGTTATATCATTTGAATAATAGAATCAGACCTTTATTTGACCTTGATCTAGACGCGCTGAGGTCACGTGGACATTGGATTCGTGATCAGCGGCCCAAAAAAAAAACGTATACGTTAACTGGTCCGAGGTCCGACGTCTCGTTTCGAAGCGGAAATTTCAGCCGATAGATTCAAATCTCAGATTCGACCTTTAAATGACCTTCAAATAGTCACCAGAGGTCAACACGTATTTGGACGTAAAATTTCCCGCTGTTTCAGATTTCGGGGTCAAAGAACGAAATTTGACCTTCAGTTAACCTTGATCCAGACGTGCTGGGGTTCTACGAATACCGGGATCGTCATCAGCGACCTCAAAAAGTTTTTTACTAGGTATTTTACGTGTTGGTCTGTATCAAGGGAGATGTAAAAACAACAAAAACACAAGATATTTCTTTGAAAGAGCGACATTACTTCTTGTCTCTTCTAATAGAACGCAGATAAATTCAACCTATTACCGCACACGGCCTCACATATTACGTTAAAGCAACCGACGTGTAATATCTGACAGTTTTACGGCAAAGTCGCCTTATTTATTCATTTCAAGGATATCCCGTTCGGTCTAAAACCCTTTCTCCCTCCCCCCAGAGAGAGACGAGGAGAAAGTACGGGTTAATCCCCGCCCTGCCTACGCGTTACCCTCGGAATGATTTCTAACATAATTTCGCCCTACCGAATTAATTCCATTCTTACACATGTTACACGTGTTATAATTAATTTCGAACGCGTCTCACCGGAAAAAATGCATTGTTATGGGAGATCATGACGCATAATGGCGCCCAGAATTTATGTGAGGGTTGGGCTGTTTAAAAATTCATTTCTCTCGGTGTATGTGGGTTAAGCTAGGGTCACACGGGGCGCTACGTTAGTTATTTTCGTTGCCGGAAGTACACGTTACAAGTAGGTGATATTACGACCACTTACAACGATAAGCTAGATGCATTCGCAAGTCTAAAATTAATTGAAATCAACACACACCATAGCAATAAGCCGCGAATGATACGCACGAAATAAAAATATATATTGCGATTACGTTATTCGATAGTTTTGGATATTTTGTCAGTCATTGTAAGAAAAGCCTTAAACGCACTTGTTAGCTATACAGGGTGTTTTTAAATGAAGTATCAAAAATGGTACCAGTGAATGTAGAGCCAAAAATAAGAGGATCGAAGTAAAAATACCTTATATGAAAGGTGGACCCTTTAGGCGATATAGCCTCTTAAAGGAGGGGATTGAAATTCACATTTTAATTTTTTTCTTTAACATGAGGAACGCTAGAGACACGAAACTTGGTATGATCATCCTACTATAGTCTGTTTAGAAGTGAAAGAGAGTAATAAAAGCTTATTATGTATGCAAATCGTAAATAAATGTAGTACTGGTGCTTATATTCAATATTTTTATATTATGTATTATCGGTATAGATGAGGTGTACTTTTAAAAAACTTTGTGTGACCGGGTTGTAGCAGGTTGCTAAAATTTAATCCCCGACAATCCGTCTTTGCCTATGCCGCTTCAATTTCTCGGTCCATTTCTCTTATAAGTGAACAATATAAAAACATCATTTCAAAAATGAGGCTACTTTAAGCATCATAACCGGGTTAAGAGGGTTTTTAGTAATTCAAATAAAACTATTCAATATTATTATCAAAATATTTATTTAAATTTAATGAATAGACTTTTGTTCCACACAAAAATATATGTATTTTGAAAATTCAAATTATGGTGAGTAAATGTAGTGTTGTATAAATGTACAATAAAGAAAATAAAAAAGTAGGTATATTAAAATTCATCCTCTGAATATTCTGATGAATTATCTTCGTCTCCTAGATTGATAACGATAGGTTCCACAGTAACGTCAATTAAATTATCGAGTTCCCACATTTTCTCCTCTTCTTTTTGTACATGATGTATACATCTTTGCCAGTTATCTGCAGTTACTCGTTCCAAGGAATTTTTTAACAAAATTTTCACGTCACTTAATTTAAACGTCGTATTATTTCGCGCTACATCTCCTTTTACCTGCGCCCAGACTAATTCGATTGGGTTAAGTTCACAGTGATAAGGTGGTAACCGTAGTACCGTTATTTGGCGATTTGTTGCCATTTCATCGATAACATATTTTTTCTGATCTTTATTAAGATTGACAAGTGTCAAAAGTTCCTTTTTCACCATATTTGTTTCAAAAGAAATGTTTTTTCCGGATAACCATTGAATTATATCGGCTTTCCTCCAAGCAGTCGTAGGCGTCCGCTCGGTCTGCCGTGAATGGTAACTGGCATTATCCATGACAATTACAGACCCCGGAGGAATAAGATCCAACATCTGTGTAAAATACTCTTCGAAAACATCTGCGTTCATGTCTTCGTGATAGTCACCTGTATTTTTAGATTCAAATAAAAGTAAACCGCCATCTACAAAACCACTGGCACTACCTATATGTGTCACTATTAATCTTCGCCCTTTACCTGAAGGTGCCTTGAACCCTGTTGAAAGTCCATCCAAAAATGCTTGTCGAAAACTTTTTACATTTTTATCTTGCCATACTTTTGTTACAGTATATCCCTCGTTGACCCAAGTTTCGTCTAGATAATAAATATTCCTCCCTTCGTCACGGAATTTTCTAATTGATCTTAAGTAGGATCTTCGCCAACAAATAATTTCATCTTTATCGATAAGAACTGACTTCCTGTTCTGCTTTTCCCAGCAAAAATTCAACTCTCGTAAGACGGCCCATAATTTGCTTCTACTGATTTTTGGCAAATCGTTGTCCTCTGAAAGTTCACTTAAAATTTTGTTTAGCGTTGGTATTTCTTTTTTAAAATAAAATGAGTGTACTTTTCTGCGAATGACATTTTTGAAGAAATCATCTATAACGACTTTTGACCTCCCTGTAGATGATTTTGGGGGATTTACAGTATCTTGTTCATTTTTTGTTTCCTTTAAAAGTCTGTAGATAGTCGATTTTCCAATCCCTGTCATTTTGGAACACTTTTCCACGATGTCGTCAACACTGTTGGTAGGATTTTGGTGTTTCAATGCATTAAATACATTTAATATAATAATCTTCTCATTCTGAGACAGCGCACATCTTTTCACGCGTTTAGCAGGTACGTAATCTGATAAGCTCGACATTTTACCCAAACAATATTATATCCACTGGCACAATAGTCACTAAACACAAGTCGAATTTTACTCTACTGCACTAGCACGTCTTCGTATATTCAGCTCTAAGACTGGATTGATCTGTCACAATACACTGGCTCCTGCCCTATGATGTATCCAGTAAAATATACTAATGTACACCCATTACCTGTTAGCATTAGTGTTACCCGATAATTACCTGAAACGAAATATTACCACGCCCATGGCCGGTTCTTATCTCGGAATTTTATTACTATCTTTCATTTCCAAACAGACTATAACAAAGTGACAACTTTTCAATATTTGTTCGATCATTGGCGTATTTTATAAAGGAGTGAAACAGTTAACCCCATTGCAATATTTTATTAGAAATTTTTTATATGAAGCAAATTATTTATTTAAAAATATTTATTGGGAACACACAACTTTTTTACTTCTTGTAATTTTTTGATAAAACCGATAGTTTTCTAGTAAAAAAATTAGATGCGTCATCGTTCACTAAAGGGGTAATTGCGAAAATTTGTAAACATAAAGTAGGCGGTTGTCATAACAAATAAATTGTTATTTATCATATTAATAAATTCACACTTTCTGTCAATCAATAATTAGTACCAATTGACTAATTTATTATCAGAATAATTATGTCAAATAATATTTATACCACTGACGAATATGTCGACATGTTCCAAGTGTTTTTCGAATCCAGAAGGAATAGTAATGCTGCAGTAAGATTATACCACCAAAGATATTCAAACCGACGGATCCCTCATAGACAAACATTGGCTTAGGTGGAAAGAAGGCTTCGCGAAACTGGTAAAATTCATCCCAATCGTGAGGGTGCCGGAAGAAGGCGTAATGTCCGAACTGTTGAAACTGAGGAAGCTATACTTCTATTAGTCCACCATTGGTATGCACTGTTCAATTCGTCTCTTCTTATTTCTAATAATTCTCCTCAACTGATGTGGTGTTATTTGTAGACATACTTCTCTAATTCTAGTACATAAATCTTCTCTGTTCTGGGCCTTGCTTTATACACTTTATTTTTTCCAGTTATACATTAGTTTTTTTGATTATGGTTGACCAATTCAAGGACCTCGATAAGGACACGTGGTATAAAAAAACAAAACGGCACAAATATATCCAATACCGTACCGTACCAGATAGGTATAGGGAAACTATACACAGTTTGAAAGAGTTTTGAGTTTCCTAACTCCCAAAGTAAAAATATATTGGGTGTCCCATTTAAAACAACCAAGTTATTGCTGTTTAAAGTTGAAAAAGTATCCAGCAGTTTTTTGAACACCCTGTACAATACTAAGTTACGACAAATATAATAATTTATAACTTCAAGGATCTAAAATAGACCCTACAAAGCTGCTTCCTTAAAATTATTTTTTATTGCAAATATTAAATTTCTACGTTAAACCTGAATTTCCACTAAAATTGAAAGATCTCACAAAGAATAAATCCTAGATACACAGAACCTTTAATAAAGTCCACCTATTTTTAAAGGTGTTCTCAAATTCAATAGAATACAGGGTGTTCAATTTAAAAATACATACTTTGATATGATACGCTTTTCCTGGACACCCTGTAAATTTCAAAAAATTTTTAAAATGTACCCGTAATCAATCTACACATACCCACCTAAACAGGTTTCTATAACATTTGCCGTTTGGTCCCTAGCGACTGAGGCGTATATTCTAGTTTGTTAAAATGTCAATTAATTGTGACATAAAGGCGCCACACACGTTCATATTTACCCGCACTATATTTTTTCTCTTCTCAAGTCAACTTTGGGGATAAATTGAACACAATACGCCAAAATAAACAGTTATGAACTCATATTGTCGGGAAAAGCGGTCGGTATCGTCTCAGGTTCCCCCTTCTTTTTCTTGGCGGTAAATATAAGTAGAAAGACGTGTTACTTGTGTCCTGAGTTTCTAAAATTGAACACGTAGCCATCGTGAACCTTCCATAGATGGGACCATAAAATGGAATTTCAATTTCGGTTGATGTACGGGGGACCGTTTTATCCACTTAACATGTCTGTCTCGCACGCACGCATATCACCAATTTCTTTAACAGTTTCTAGATATTTCTATATTACAATTAATAAATGGCATAATATACAGAGCGTTCCATTAAAACAAATCAATGATGACTGCATATGTTCTTCTGTATACAATCTTCATATGTCAAAAAATCCGCAACTAAAAATATTAATCGACGTGTCCGAGCGTTTTTCCACAAAATATTTACCTGAATTTTAAACGAATTTGTTCCTTTCATCATGAAATTTCCTATTCACAATGAAAAAAAAAACACACAAACAAGTTTTATATTATATTAAATAAGTTTTATATTATACTAGCAACCCGCCCCGGCTTCGCACGGGCAAATATAAAATAGCCTATGTTACTTCGAGGAGATGTAGCTTTCGGTAAAATTGGTTGAGTAGTTTTTGAGTTAAATTGTAACAAACGAAAAATCAATCATCTCTCATCTAATGCGACCCTAATATTAATTTTAAAATAATTCACGATATATCTATATACCTAAAGACAACAAACGAACTCAAAACTAAAAATGCAAAACCTTTAAATTTAAAACAATATAGATAACTAACAACAATGTGAAAACAAAACGAATTAAATTCAAGTACCTATGTTCAGGACTATCAATTTTAATTAATAAGTAAGTAGTTAGGTATCTAACTACCTAAAGAAAACAAACACGAAACAAAAATGCGACTATGAAGTTTTAAATGATTCACAATAAGAAAAAAACAAACAAATTCTTAAAACTCAATGAAATAAAAGTATGTTTGCAAGTATCTATGTATGTTCCGACTACCTAAAGACAACAAATACAAAACAAAAATGTGACTTTAAAATACCGAACGCAATTATAACTTTCCAACAACACCCATAAAGAAAACACAGTCGTCAGTCGTCACCTCCATTCGCTCCAAGTCAGTTTATTAAAGGATCACGCGCGCGTTATCGTTCGGCTTATTAGCTAAACAGTTGGCAAGACGGTGCGGAGGGAGGGTCGGCGATCGCATCAAGCGAAGTGAGGCGCTTGAATTTTATTCTCGCGTCCGTAATATTTTTGCGATTACTCCTAAGATATTCATTTAAATTATATGGTTTAAAAGAGTAAAATAATGTGCATGAAATGCTTAAAGCCTCTAACTTATTTAAAATGATAAGGATTAATACCGTATTTGTGTAAATAGCTTTTACGTTACCGCTTTATAATTGCCAATTATTTAAAGTATTAAAATGGATATAGGTAGTATGTTATCTTTAACATATAGACATATGCCATCGCGGACTTTTCTGTAGGCATATATAAGATACACAATTCCACCATACATTGATACACTACATAAACTTTCGGACCCCCCCGGCTCGGACGCAAGGCGCGGGGTCCATGGGCGCCCGCGCGGCCCGGTCGGATCACGGCGACACGAAATTAATTTCGTTGCGCATTATTTTGATTTTGCTATATCTCCTAAGGTATTAATTTAATTTGCATGGTGTGTAGGGAAAAAATAATCTTCATGAAATGCTCAAGCCAACTAACGTATTTAAAATGATAAGGATTAATACCGTATTTGTGTAAATAGCTTTCCAATTACCGCTTTATAATTGCCCATTTTTTAAAGTATTAAAATGGATATAGTATGTTATCCTTAAGAGATAGACATATGCCATCGCGGACTTTTCTGTAGACCTATATAAGATACACAATTCCACCATACATTATTTTGTTATATCTCAAAGGGTGTAGGCAGCGTTTTCGTTGAAAGCTCTCAGACGGCTTATTTTTAGTCCGACACCTCCAACAAATATCGTTAATGTATACAAAAACTTAACAAATTATATACTAAAACCTTCCTCGAGAACCACTCTATCCATTGGTGAAAACAGCATAAAAATCGGTGCAGTAGTTTTTGAGTTTATCGCGAACAGACAGACGCGGCGGAGGACTTTGTTTTATAATATGTAGTGATTTTTTTACTTGATTATTTCACATGGCAGTAATTTTATTGTTACTGAAATGGTTGAGGTTATATTTTATTCGCTAATTCTCGGGTCTGTGCTGACATGTATCAACTATAAAAGACCAATTAAGCAAATAGAAGATAAGATTTATTTATAATTTCTCTAAACCGTAACCGCAAAAAGATAGGATTAAGCTAATTGCATTGGTGGCCGAAAAAGGAACCCTTTGCAACGAATTTTACTGTACCTACTTTATCAGATTCCGTAGGAGTCACTTTAATTAGAATTTTATCTTATAGAAATCGTCAATTTGATGCGAAACACACTTTGTAAATTTAATGTTTATTAAGCTTCATTTCCAAGTTAAGGTCTGTCAGAGAAATGTATGTTGATTTAGCTTTTATTAACTGAAACTTTTCAGTATCGTTTAAAACAAGACAAGTCGAGGGAAAAAGTTTTGTTTCGGAGTGCCTTATTTTTAAGCTTATCTGATTTGTAACGAGAATACGAAGAAATGTAAATCCCAACATAGAACTTGCGAGCGTTTTTTCGGGGCAGGCGTTTGTTCTTTTCTTCTAATTCAAGAATTACTTTTTAATATTTGAAAAGCTTTGCAGATGATTTATTAAAAACAACTGTACCCCCTTCTCGTATATTTCTCGACTATAGGGAACATTTTCGTCAATATTTTATTGCAGGGAAAAGTATAAAGGTAAATCTTTTCATTTCAAACGTCGAAAAATAGCCGGAACATTTTAAATGTTTAATACTCAACAATATTCACTGTTTGTCAACACTTCATTTCAACAGATACACATTAAACTATAATTTCTAGGCAAAATTTCCGTATTTTGTATTTAATGTACGCTTATATTAGATGCAATTTTTCTTGTATGTGTATCAAGATACCGGCAAGCAAGACATATTGTTTTTTTGTATAATTAGCTGTATTTTCAAAATAAAACCCAACAAAATGTCACTTCGTATGGAAACAAATATATTAAATCTATTTAAAATGGTTGTTTTGATGCGACAAAAAAATCGCGCCGTGTAGACCCACCCTTACCCCTTTTACGAAATTGGGGAAACGAACCTAAAAATTTCATAACAATGTACGTACGGTGACGCCGTCATACTATCCAACTGTCGAAATTCATCTCATCCAGCGGGATAAATCTTTTACTCCAGCATCTGGAGATTTTTCATCTGCACTTTTCGCTCCACTTTTTCATCTTTTATCAACGAATGCACCGGAGTCTTTTTCTTTTTATCCCGGCGCTATTTTCCACGAACAATCCCGGCTGAATATTTTATCAGCGTCGGTTTGGCTCGACGACCAAGAGTCATATTGGACTACTATGCGTTACGATTCGTTCGCTTGTTTCCAGCCGATAAGAAAGAGCTCGTTGGGAAACTATGTTACTTTGGGAGGCGTAAGATAATGCTGAATGAATTTTATACCCTCAGGGATCCTGCGGGGATTAAAGTGACAAATTTATATCTTGAAATAAATGTTATTTTACTGGTGGACTCTGTGAATTTCAAATTTGATCCCTATTGAGTACATTCCTGTGAAAAATTATTGTACAGTGTAAAGAAAATTGTGAAAGTTCATGCAAATTGCACTCTATAATAAATCAATTTCTGTCCATATCCGATTGAGTGAAATTTTCACTCTATTACTATTTCCTCTACTCTGATTAACATTTAAGCAACTTAAATCTGAGTTTCTGTTAACTGTTCAGTGAGTAACATTTTACTCTATTGTGAGCATGTAATCACAATTAAGTGCTGAGTTTTTCTCTACTATGATTAAAATTTGAACAACTCAAATCTGAGTTTCTGCTAACTGTTCAGTGAGTGACACTTTACTATATTCTGAGCATATAATAATAATTAAGAGCTACGTTTTTCTTTAATATGGTTTAAATTTAATTTATTCAAATGTGAGTTTCTGCAAATTGTCATTGAGTGACACTTCCTTCTATTCTGAGCATGTAATAAAATTAAGTGCTGAGTTTTTCTCTACTGTGATTAAAATTTAAGTAACTCAAACCTGAGTTTCTGCTAACTGTTCAGTGAGTGACATTTTACTCCATTGTGAGCATGTAATCACAATTAAGTGCTGAGTTTTCCTCTACTCTGATTAAAATTTAAGTAACTCAAATCTGAGTTTCTGCTAATTGTTCAGTGAGTGCCATTTTACTATACTGTGAGCAGGTAATAACAATTAAGTGCTGAGTTTTCTCTATGTTTAAAATTGAAGTAAACTCAAATTTGAGTTCCTGCTAACTGTTGAGTGAGTGACATTTTACTCTGTTTTGAGCATGTAATAACAATTAAGTGCCGAGTTTTTCTCTACTGTGATTAAAATTTAAGTAACTCAAATCTGAGTTTCTGCTAACTGTTCAGTGAGTGACATTTTACTCCATTGTGAGCATGTAATCACAATTAAGTGCAGAGTTTTTCTTTACACTGATTAAAATTGAAGTAACTCAAATCTGAGTTTCTGCTAACTGTTCAGTGAGTGACATATTACTCTGTTGTAAGCATTTAATAACAATTAAGTGGTGAGTTTTCCTCTACTCTGATTAACATTTAAGTAACTCAAGTCTGAGTTTCTGCTAACTGTTCAATGAGTGACATTTTATTATATTGTGAGCATGTAACAACAGTTAAGTGCTGAGTTTTTCTTTACTATGATTAAAATGTAAGTTACTCAAATCTGAGTTTCTGCTAACTGTTCAGTGAGTGACACTACTATATTCTGAGCATATAATAATAATTAAGAGCTAAGTTTTCCTTTAATATAGTTTAAATTTAATTTACTCTAATCTGAGTTTCTACAAATTGTTAGTGAGTGACAGTTCCTTCTATTCTAAGAATGTAATAACAATTAAGAGCTGAGTTTTTCTTTAATATGATTCAAATTTAATTAATTAAAATTTGAGTTTCTGCAAGCTGTTCAATGAGTGACACTTTATTCTGAGCATGTAATAAATATTAAGAGCCGAGTTTTTGTCTAATATGATTAAAATTTAAGTAACTCAAATGTGAGTTTCTGCAAACTGTGTGAGTGACACTTTACTCTGGGCATGTTCTCAATATGATTTAAATTTATTATTGAGCATTTTTTTGCTCAGCTTTGGTTTTTAGTTGAGTTGAGTTTTAGTATTGAGTGAAAAAACATTTCACTCATAAATTATTAATTTGGATATACAGGGTGTTAAAATTAATTAGACGCTGAAGTTGAGAGATAAAAATTGATTTTTCCTGAAGTATTCAATAATTTCTCTCAGCATATTCACTCAGTACCTTTTATGTGTCCACTCACGCCAATTATTTGTTGTGAATATTTTCTCAGGATGTAACTCGAGCAATGCTAATGTTTTTAAAACAGTCTATTGGGTTATTCATTAAACAACCCTACGCTTTTATATTTACATGTCGCTGTGCCCTTTTAGTAAGCAAAAGGAAAATAAAAAAAGACTCTTCGCCCCTCATTTACCACTGAAGGAAACGCATTATATTTATTTTGTTTGTGCTTTCCCACGCAACATTATTTCCCCTTCGCAAGATAGACGTTGGGAAATGAGGCATAAGTAGCGGGAAAATTTTGCATGCTACAGAATTATAGTAATCAATTCTATACCAACATCACTTGTTACAAATCCTCGTGTGTACGTCGGTGTGTCTGCATGTTGAAAATGTAATTTCCTCATTGTGCATGGAATATCCTTGTCAGTTTAAAAGTGATTTATGTCCAGTGTTTTTGACGTAAAAAGGACAATTTAATAGAAAACGGGATATTTTCGGAGCTAAAATATGTACAGTATGCGCCTAAAGTATGGAATAAATTCAGTAAAAACGAAACAAATTTTTTTTTTTGGGAAAAATCCTCGAACGGTAATGTACGTCATCGACATTTTTTTTAAATAGCAACCCTCTATTTTTTTTTCTTGATTCTGAAAGATCGTTTCATTGTTGATCCGACAGTATTAAAATATTGCCATCTTACATAGGAAAGTTTTCGAGTAAATGACGATTGAATGTTAGAAAACGTAATTTTTATTCATTAAAAAAATAACAATTCCTATGTCAAGCAAATACAATTCATTAAGTTTTCTACCTAAATTAAGTGTTCGAATTGCCACCCACCGATTTCTTGGCAATACGCAAGTCTGTGTAGAAATTCTTCTTGTACATATATTTATTATTTCTGGGGGTAACTGTGTAATTAATCTATAATACAATTTTGGAGTTCTTCTAAATTATGTGGTCTATTAACGTACACTTTGGACTTTAAGTAGCCCCATAAGAAATAGTCCAGGGGTGTAAGATCTGGGGATCTCGCGGGCCATTCTATCGGTCCTCGTCTGCCGATCCACCTCCTAGGAAAACAATTGTCCAGAAAATCTCGAACAGGGCGCGCTTAGTGCGAAGGTGCACCGTCTTGCTGAAACCATATGGTGTTATCAGCAATATCAGGGTCATTATCGTTAGGAAAAATTACTGCAAGCGCTGGAATAAGGTTATTTTGTAAAAACTCTAAATATCTTTCTTCCTGTAAGGGTTCCTTCAAAGAAGAAAGGCCCTACTGTTCTGTTGTCAACTACTCCAGCCCACACATTTAATTTTTGTGGGTGTTGGGTATGTGTATCTGCCATCCAATGAGGATTTTCCCGACTCCAATACCTGCAAGTTTGACGGTTCACTGTACCATTGAGACAAAAGGTAGCCTCGTCTGAAAAAAGTATTTGCCGGTGTAAATCTCTATTTACTTGACATAAATCCATCATAATTTCATAAAAGTGTAAGCGGCGGTCGGGATCGTCTTCATTGAGTTCCTGCACAAGTTGAATTTTGTAGGGATGATATTTTTCCTTCCTCGGGATACGTAGCACTGTGGTCTGACTATTTTCAATGTTTAATGCAACCAATCGTGAAGTATTATGAGGATTATCTACCATACTTATCAAAATGTTCTGTTTGTGATCTTCAGTAACGCTTGGAGGTCCGGGTTTTGGAATATCTACAACATTGCTAGTTTCTCTAAATTTAGATTCTATTTTACTGACTGTTGATTGGCTGATACGGCGATCTGGATGTTTTTCATTAAATAAATCGCAAACTTCCTGCTGCGTTCTAGTCTTATCCCCGCATCCGATAAGAATTAAAATGTCAATTCTTTGTGTGACAGTTAAATGTGCCATAATACTTTAAATTCAACAATAATTATTATATCGCTTACAATACTTAGAAAGTCGGTATGACAGTGACACTTTGTAAAGATTTACACCTACGTGATCCATAAAAAACTTCAGGCATTTCGAAAAACTAAATTTGATAACGTTTTTGCTTTATTTTAATTGATTTGAGTTTTCTAACATTCAATGTTAGAAAACTCAAATTTACTCGAAAACTTTCCTATGTAAGATGGCAACATTTTGATAAGAATAGGGGGTTGCTATTTAAAAAAAATGTCGATGACGTCATTACTCGAAAACAAATGACGGTTGAAAATCGCCTTTAATGCTAAAATATGTATTTTTTAAATTAAAAATCGACCTGTTCCAGAATTATAAAAAACAAATGTTACTAAAAAAAATTATCGTCAAGGTTATTTTACTTTCGTGCAGTCGAATTTATATTACTAATCGATACTTCGCCAAAAAAGCATGTTAAAACTTTTTCCTTCAGATTACTCTCCGCCCCTCGCAGCAAAAACTTCCCTAGTTATGAAAAATTAAGACCGGGTCAAAGCAAACGACAAAAAACCGGCGATATTCCCTCCCGACTTTTTTGATATAAATTTCGTCCTTTCCATTAATCAATTCTTTCTAATTAGCGATCCGTTTTACGTCTAAATCAATGCGGAGGTTCAGTCCCGAATCCGTCCGTTGATATTCATTCAAATCAATTTTTATCTCTCTTTTAACATCAGAACGCTGGTATTAGGATTTAATGGATGAACCAACAGCCGCTGAACGTTTTCACATTTTAAATCGTGTTTACTCGCAGGATAGTTGATATATATGTGCTTGCCAGTGGATTATTGTCAATAGAATAACAATTTTATAGTTTGCATTTCACAGCTGCAGTAGGGGAAATAATATTCTCACGTGAAGAAGTATCGGCATATTGGTACATGGAATATTATTAAATAATAAAATTTTAACGGTACATTTCTTAGTACCACCCTATTAGGACTATAATGAGATTTATTTTAGTACTCTTGGAATTTTAATTTATTATAAATATTAAAAACACAGTAACTGCACATTTTCAGCGCCTTCCACTATGTCGGAGGAACAGGATTGAAAATGTTGTTCACAATTTGTAGATTGAATACTGAAGGGTGCGTTTTAATTTTTTGAATTAACCATTAAGTACATATACAACAATTTTACCAAGGGATTCCCCTCCGAATCCTTTCGGATAGAACCGATTGATCTGAAACTTGGACTGTAAGTAGAAAATAGATCAAGACACAAAAGTTATATAGTGCCGATGAGCGCTTTTGCCCAGGGGGCGGAAGCCACCCCTTTTAGGGGTGAAAAATAAAATATTGAAAATAACCCCAGGAATCGATAAAGCAATCAATTTTAAGCAAAAAGTATCTTTATTATGAACATTTTTCGATAAGTCAATATTTTCTGAGTGATTGAAAATGTACATTTTTTATTAAAAAATACGTTTTTCAGTAGTTTTTCTCGAATAACTGGGAAGATAGACGTTCTATGAAAGAAAACATCACGAAGAAAATGCAGCTTATAGAAAAATAAAAAGGATTGAGTTTTTTTTTCATTTATGTAGGTGCAATAGGTGCCGAGATACGGCTTGTTGAAAATAATTTCATGTCCGCCAGAAACTGAATTGAAGATTTTAATTTTCACAATACTGAAAATGATAATGATTATGTAAAAATCGACTAAATTAAATGTTCAAATTGTGCACCGTTGGCTGCCTGACAGTAGCCAAGACGATTAATAAATTCTTTTTGAACATTAGCAATAACTTCAAGAGGTATACGATGTATCTCGTGACGAATTATTGCTTTTAAATCTTCTAAATTAACCGGTCTAGTAACGTATACTTTGCTTTTAAAGTATCTCCACAAGAAATAATCTAGGGGTGTCAAATCAGGCGATCTGGCTGGCCACTCAATCGGCCCCCTTCTCCCTATTCAACGATTCGGGAACAGCTCATTTAAATAAGCACGGACAGATGTTGCATAATGAGGAGGTGCACCATTTAGTCGATTTTTACATAATCATTATCATTTTCAGTATTGTGAAAATTAAATTTTAAAATCTTCGAACATTATTTTCTTTCTGAATAGTGCGGGTGTAATTTATTGCTAATCAGGACTTTAGTCCCCAGAGTAGTTGTTTCGTACATTAATAAGGTTTCATACAATACAGTAGATATGTTTCCTGAAATAGAATTGACGAATTCTGCACTTTAATTAACGTTTTCCGAAAACAAATTTGCTTAGGAGGGAATTGAAATTGGGCTTTCCAAAATTAAACTGACTGATTTTTAGTATTTTTATTTGATATTTGTACTCGCAAAAGCAGCGTTCTTTTTGTACCTTTCGTGCAATTAACACAAAAAGGCCTTGGCATCATTCAGAGTCGGCTTCTGTGATTAATGTTGTGGAAATTCAATGGGTATTGTACGATACAGAGGAAGTTTGATGCCCCATCAGACGAGATATTTAGTAGCTATCATGGTGGAGTTAATGTTGATACTTTCAACCACGTTAATTGTCGGATAATTCCCTTTTAGTCCGGCTAGAAATTTAGGTTGTGTTCGGGTTGAAAGTAATTTACACTACGAACGAAACGTTTCGTTTTAAATGAGCCTAAATGAAAATTACTTGATTGTTTATTTTCTATACTTAACTTAACTTTTTATAATTTTATATTTAAAATTATTATAACTTTGAAAGTACATAATTAGTTTCAATTAAATAAATTAAAAGTAAATGTTACACCTTTCAAAACTATTTAATATTAAACTTTATGAATGGCACGCTAGATTGGTACAATAGCACTCATACATTGGCCACCACGAACCCAGATATTAATCCATTCGTTTCTTTCTCTATAGACCAGGGCGGATTTGTTTGAGGTGGATGTGAGAGGGGGCAAGCAAATTTTTTCTGGATTACCTTCAGTGCAACTCACATAATAAAAGTGTAGATCTCTAGATCTCGGCGAGATCCTGTAAGTTAAAAATGTTTAAATTTATTACCGATGTTGCAAAATAGCAATAAATGATTGATGAAAAAAAGGCAAAATAATCAAGTTTTTTCAGATAATTTTCTTAAAATATTTTAATTGCTCCGAGGGCATTCTAATTTTGCTTAAAAAAAACACCAAATTTTATTAAAATCGGTTCGATAGTTTTCGCAAAATAATTTTTTGAAAAAAATTATGTAAAAATTTTTCGAATTTTCAAAATGTTGCATTCTCAAGTAAAGCATCTAGATAGAGAAAAAATAATACTTTAAAGTTATAAATTTTGAAAAACACTAAATTGCAAATTAATAAATGTAATCTAATTGTTTAAATAAAAAAAAACCAAGTGTTAACTTTAAAATTTACTGTGGCCGTTCTAATCAATCGATTTCAATTGTTCAAAAGCCATTTGAAAGGTTGAGCGGTCTTTTCTATGTGAAGATTTTCAAGTATCTAGATGCTTTATTTGAGGCTGTGCAACATTTTGAAAAATTTTTTTTCAAATGTATTTTCAAAAAGTTTTGGGAAATATAGCCGATTTTAATGAAAATTGATGTGTTGTTTCATTATACTCTAAATTTTGTTTTAATATTATTTAATTAGAAAGCCCTCGGAGCAATTAAAATATTTTTAAAAAATTATCCAAAAAACTTGATTATTTTGCCTTTTTGTCATCAATTATTGCTATTTTACAACATCGGTAATAAATTTAAATATTTTTCACTTACAGTATATTGTAAAAAATTCAATTTTAAATCTTTTTTCAACTTCAATATTCTTCCAACATGCATAAATTCCAAGATATATGAATTTTTACTTTAATTTTACATTTAAATCGTAATTAAATAGCTAACAAAATATTGAAAAAACAAGTTTACTTTGCCTTAATATGTAAAAGAAATAACTTTTTAAATGAACGATAGCTTCATTTATTTATTTAATAATAGTAAAATAATTCCGAAATTGAAATTTTAATTAATATTTCTTTTAACAATAATTTTTGTGACATTTTTGTAAATTAAAAAAAATTAATTATAAAAGATGCATTTTTTCTGGGGTTCAGGGCTATTCTACGAATTCGTAAATATGCCCATTGTTATTTTTTCGTCGAGCTACCCCAGTTTAAAAAAAAAAAAAATTTCTACGATGAATAGAAGCCGAGATATTGCAAAATTTACAGCGCGCACTTCCCCCACCACCACGCCGCCGGCCGCCGGACAGTTTACTTAGCGAGTACCTTCTCTTTAAAGGGCTCGTGAGTCGTTAATTTTCCACATTTTTCAATGCAATTCACGGGAAATCGTAGTTTACGTCGTAAACTTTATTTTGCGAAAAATTCAAGTCTTAATATTTATAAACAATTGCGCTACGATTTTTTAAAAAAAAATTCTTATCTTGGCTCCTGTTGGTCGTAGAGGGTACTTTTTTTATTTTAAAACTGTATTTTTTTGCCAGCTATCCATTGCATCTATTTTCGGTGAGATAGCATAAATAGCAACAATGTTATTCAAATTGTTTATAAGCGAAAAACGCACGGTTTTTTAATGCACAATTTGAGAATGTTAATGTCAAAAAAACGGTGATATTTTTTAATAGGTCGCTTAATTGCGTCTTTAAGATTACAATGACGCTTTCAGAATCATGTTTGATTGAAAATTAACGTCTGTACAGAGGCTTAAAGTTCATAACTTTTGGAGCCTCCGCTATAAACAAATAGAATTGTGCGAAAACTATTGCACCTACAGCGCCCACTTTTGGCACACTTTTAAAGTATGACAAAACCCTCAACTTGTCATAGGTTTTATAAAATTTTAACAATAAATGCGATAGTTATAAACAAATTAAAAAATGGGCTCTTGTCTTGTTTTTTTGTAATAACTTTTTTGTTTATTAACCGATTTTAGTTTAACAAGTCTCATTTTGTAGATAATTTTGCTCCCTACAAGCTGTCTGTTAGTCACTTTTCGCTAAAATTGATGATTTTCCCTGCAAAGTAAAAAAAACTGTTTTCCTCACTTATTTGTTTAAATAGAAAAGTTAGCTAATAAAAGTTATTGACTCAGGAGATGAGAGATGTCTTGTATTATGTTCCTTTAGACAATTTTACAATAATCTCGCGGATAGGACTTTTTTCGAGTAAAAATTTTATTTGCTTGGCCTAATGGACAATAGTTTGAACAGTACTTTTAAATTTCACTATTCATTTTACATTTTTTGTTTGCACTTAATATTGTATTGTACAATTTTTTGTTTATTAATATTTCTAAGTTATTGTTACATACATGTTTTTCCTATACCTTAACTGTCTTAGATTTGGTTCAAGTTTCCTGGTCGTCAGTACGATATAAACGACAATTTTTTACATATTTTTGACAACTATGACAAGAAAGTAGGTATAATCTTTTATCGATGAATTCGTCTTTAGAAGGGTTATCTATTTATACTATAAAATATACAGCGTCCTATTAAAAAAATGTATTTAGTGTTATAGGTCTGTCAAACATGGCCCAAAAAAAATAGAAAATGTTGCAGAAAAGTGACAATTTCTATTAACTAATTGACCTCTTTCAGCGATTTTTTAAAATCTGAACCGAGTTATAGCTCAGGACCTTTATAATCAAATAGGCTGTGTATTATACATATTACATTTTACATTCAATATGAATTGCAGAAAATATCAGGATTTTGTCACGACACGTTCATCCTCAGTTTAATTTGTCGGATATAACCTGAAGGACAGTTGTTCTTTGCACTCGGTTTTTGAGCTACGAAAACCAATTCTTACCCGCTCTTCCTTTCCCTCTCCCCTGACCTGCCCCCTCACCTCGCAGCCACAATTAATCCGTACCTTATTTGCTGGATAGAAAACACAAACAAGAAGACGCGTCGCTCTGCCCCTTCTTATAAATGTTCGTCCTTTTAACGAGATCTCGCTGCCGGAGAGACGAGCAAAAAATAAATTATCGGGAGGATTTCATTTAATTAGAACCAAATAACGAAGCCTAGGAGAAAAATGTCCCAGGGCCTTTTGCGCCGCTGGTAAGGGAGAAGCCGGTCAGTAATTAAGCAATTAATTAGTTGGGGATTAACGCTCCGGTTCATCAGTAATTAATTCTTAAATATTAATGAGTTCGTAACTGGTCTGTGTGGGGCAATTTGGACAAGTGCTTGTTCACTTACGGCTTCCCGGAAAATTTTCGATTTACGCAAGGTCGTGTGCGCCGGTGTTTCTAAAGGGAGTCATGCACTGGAACCTGGCGTGGTTTCCTTGTTAAAGGGGACCACACACTATCCCACTTAACTGTAGCAGCCAATGTTGCGGACAGGTACGAATTGAAGACGCATTTTTAAGTGGATGATATAAATGTGCTTTTTTTAATCCAGGATATTTTAAACAGATATGAGGTCAAAATACTTAATAGTCCACGGGCCCACGTACAAAGAAAAAAATGATTACCAGCAAGCTGTAACTTTGCGTGCAGCTTCAGTTTGACGGGTCTCCCAAGATTTGACTATTAGGAAAATTCAACAGTGGTAAGTTTTCCCGTGATGTTCAGGAAAACATGTCAATCTGGCATAAACATGGAATGTTATGACCAGCACTTTTTTTTAAGTTTAAATGAAAGATATATTTTTTTAAACCCCCTAAAAAATTTGTCCGACAAAAATGTTGGTAAGTATTTTGAGCTTGTCCCCCACCCCGAATATGTCGATTTGATGACATTATGGTTGGTGACAACCAGCAAGCTGATTTTTCTGGGAGGGTTTAGTAATAACATTTGAAATGAAAGTATCTTATTGTCCGACAAAATTCATGAGAAGTTTTTGCCATCCGACGCCCCGAAGATGTCGACTTAACGACAACATGGTTGGTGATAACCAGCTGTCAGACAAAAGCGTCATTATTTAAAAAAATTGCAATATTAATCTGAGAATTTAATTGTCCGACAAAATTATCGTTTTTTTTTGCTTGTCCGACAAAATTAAACGATAAAATTTTGCGGTTTCAATACTTACGCATGATGTAGAAGAAAAAATTATATTTAATAAAAAAATACATGAATAAAAAAAATTGTTTAAATTTCTCAAATTTCAAAATAAATATGACCTAATTTAAATTTATTTTTTTATACAATGACAAAAAAATTGTATACAGGGTGATCCCGAGCTAATAGGTCAAAATTCATGGGTAGATTCTCGAAGCAAAGATATTGCGATTTAGCCGAACTTACCTTAGTCCAAAAGTTGATAGTTAAAGAGATACAGGGTGTTAAATGTAAAATATTATTTTAGTTTTTTTTCATTTAGTCCTTAACAAATGCATATTAATATCCTCATAAAATTTTGAGGTTTGGAGTTCTTTAATTAGAGGAATTGAAACGTGTTCACATTTTTGTTAAAGTTCATAGAGGGCGCTAGCTGCAGTAGATTTAATGTGTTAAAAACGACATAACTTTTTTATACTTTAAGGTATCTCATCTTTGGTATCAAATTCTTATTTTGCAGCTTTTTTTTGCACAAAAAAGCTACACTTTATAAAACTAGCTGTCTCGCACCGTTTTCGAGATATTTGGCCTATTATTAATTTAGCGGTGAAGTTTCTTAAGTTTGGACGAAAATAAAATAATTGATATACTCCACTTTTTCAAGAACAAAACTATGTGTAAACTATTTGTCAAAACAAGATTGCAAATTTTAATTTAAAAAAACAAGCAAAAATGTATGCATTCATTGTACAGTTACCATTTTTTATAAAATAGTTACAATAGTTTATAAAATAAAATGTACATATAAGTTTTTTGAACAAAGAAATCATTTTGATGGAGATTAATTAAATTAGTTAAGACATAATTATTTATGAATTTCAATTTCTGTTGCTCCTGTTAACAAGATAATTTTCTTATTTATTCTTCTTTATTGTTTCACAAAAAAATTAATTATTTTATAGCGGAATGAACATTAGGTACCACAAAAATAGTTATTTCTCCCAATTTTAAGGCAAATTTTCCAAACTTTTTGGCGGACAAGTATATTATTGTGTTATACATTTTAACTATTAGAGAAAAAAATAAAAACCAGATTGCTGGTTATCACCAACCATGTTGTTGTTAAGTCGACATCTTCGGGGCGTCGGATTGCAAAAACTTCTCAAGAATTTTGTCACACAATAAGATACTTTCATTTCAAATCTTATTACCAAACCCTCCCAGAAAAATCAGCTTGCTGGTTGTCACCAACCATAATGTCACCAAATCGACATATTCGGGGTGGGGGACAAACCCAAAATACTTACCAACATTTTTGTGGGACAAATTTTTTAGGGGGTTTAAAAAAATATATTTTTCATTTAAACTTAAGAAAAGTGCTGGTCATAACATTCCATATTTATGCCAGATTGACATGTTTTCCTGAAAATCACGGGAAAACTTACCACTGTTGAATTTTCCTCGTAGTCAAATCTTGGGAGACTCGTCAAATTTAAGCTGCACGCAAAGTTACAGCTTGCTGATAATCATTTTTTTCTTTGTACGTGGGCCCGTGGGCTATAAGTCATTTAATTCTCAAAATTAATTGTAACATTATAATTCCTATGTGCTTTGGTGTTCAAGAATGGAGAGTTTCTTTTGTGATAGCTAACGAGTAAGAAAATCCTATTAATACACATTTCTTTTTTCGTAGAATTGGCCTTTGCTTTGCTTAAATGTTTATGCTTGTTTCCCAATGCAAAAACAGAATATGAAGAGCGCTATCGCTCGTAAAAAACTTCATTCTCGAAAAATAGCATTTTGCAGTCAAGCAAAAATAAATATTTTATTCGAGAACAAAAAACAATCAAAAGTCGACATTTCCGTTAAATTTTCGGTTTTCTGTTACTTAGCACTTTGGTTATTCTACAGTAAAGTGATGCAGAGATAAGTATTAATTTTTTTCGAAATTTAGGGCTCCACTTTGGGGGGCTTCAGGGGTGTAACTTTGTACATAGGTAAGTTTGGTTAAATTATAACATTTTGGACACCCCTACATGCACCTGCCCTGTATTGGTTCTATTGCGGGACACCCTGTATATAACGCAATTGTCTTATTCTATGCAGTTTTCGAAAAAATATTGTTTGCATCTCTAACGCAAAATGCTATCGCGTTCTCGAATGGATATTTTGTTTCGCTAAGCACGGCAAAATAACTTCCATTCTCGGAAGTAAATGTACCATTTCGCGTTCTAGATACAGAAATAACTATTTCGTTCCAGTAAACTAGAATGTCCTTTTGACATTTGTTTTATTCTTATAGAATGTAAATTCTTCCAGGACATCTCACCTCAGAGTACAAAGCTATTTGAACAATTCAAATATACAGGGATGGCCCGAAGTACGGAATAAAATTCATATCTTTTGAATGAGTTAATTTTTTATTAAATCGCCGAAACACGTTAACTGATTTTGATTTTTTTGCCATCTTTCGGTTATATAATAACTAAATTTTCTTCAACCCCCTTACCCCCAGCTACCCCTACTTTTTTTTTCATCCGAAAAAAGTACGTCTCGGTGAAAATTATTATTGTCGTCACACCTTCTCATCATTTCTTCACAAAATTGTAATCGCCTATCATAATCGTCTTCCAAAAGCTCTTGGATAAGACATACCTTATAGGGGTGGTATTTCTTTTGTTTCAGAAACATTCGAATTGCAGTTCGAGAAGCATCGTGATTGCGGGCCAATGAAACAGTTCACGTACCTATGAGGATTTTCAACAAGTTCTAATGCAATGTCTAATTTCTTTTCTTCATTCAATGCACGTACCCTTCCAGTTTTGGGCAAAGTCTGTACTGTGCCGTGTTCCTCAAATTTGTGAAATATTTTACTAACTGTCCCTTGCGAGATTTGGTTTTCGGGATATTTCGCATTAAATAAATCGCGCACTTCAGCCTGACTTCTTATTTTGTCTCCACATCCAAGCAATATCAAGATTTCGATGCGTTTCCTTTCCGACAATACCATTGCAATTCAGTAAATACCTTGATTTTGACACAATAGTAACGTTTCAAACTCCAATTTACAACTGAAGCGAAAAATTAACCAGAAAGCCTGGCAAGTAAGTGGTATCAAAAAAAACGCAACATAAAAAATATATCTTTTTTGCTTTAGCAGTGATAGGTACAGTTTCAAATTCTTTATTTTATTCTGTGCAAATTCATGGAGGATAACAGTGAAGACAATTTTATTTATGTGTATTTTAAGTAGGTGTTTTATACAACCCTAAAAACCTTGCTATTGAAAAAATAAAACTTGTTTATTTGGTATGGCTGGATTCGGTTTTCTATAAGCTTTTCAACGAGCCCCCTAATGCCTTATGTTTCCATTTGAAAAAAAACATAGGGGTAGCTGGGGGTTAGGGGGTTGAAGAAAAATTAATTATTATATAACTGAAAGATGGGAAAAAATCAAAATCAGTTAACGTATTACGGCGTTTAAAAAAAAATTAACTCATTCAAGAGATATGAATTTTATTTCGTACTTCTGGCCATCCCTGTATTTGTATGTTATAATTTATAACCTGCCGTCTAGTGCGGATTTATTCTGAAAATTAAGTCCAACGCAAAATCTGTTTGAGTGCAACATCTGTTTCAAACGACATCTTGTTTCATTACAACATATTTTTCTGTGAATTATTTGCAGAAATACGAGGGTAATCAATTTAAAAACCAACCCTGAAATTGACAGTTCCTTTAAGCTCTCCAGGTACCGAGAGACATATAATTCCCTATCCATCTCGGGAGATCCAGGGGGCTTTTGTTCCAAATAATTACAGCCCTCGAGGTGCTTTTACGGCTGAGAACGAAAAAACTGAGATACACAGGCGGCAACTTCGAGCAATTACCACCAGAGGTCGTCGCCGTGAAGGTCTTTTCAGCCAAGACTAGACCTTTTCGCGGGATATTGAGTACTCGTGTTATTATGTATTCTAAGGCTGTTTTTTGATTAGTTTCAGATCCCTGCAGGTCCATGAAAGGAAGTTTCCTTTTTAGTTAGAAATTTCCTCTCATTTATACAGAGTGTAAAAAGTTTGACTGCCGTTACTTCAGCATGAGATATTGTAATCATAAATGATCAAAAAAGTAGACAGAGGCGTAAGACAGTTTTCAAAAAATTGGGGAGTTTCATCACAACGTGACAACCGCGCTTAATCTAACGCTACACAGCTGATGCATACTACATGTGCACGCGGCAGATTTGTCCTACGGAAAAAATGTAATCAACTATTATTGTGAAACATTTAGTAAATTTCAAGACGACTGTTTGCCAATTTTTAAATAAATAAAATAAAATGTATCGATAGTGTTGTGCTTAAATTTTAGCTCGAAGTAATTACGAATCTCTTAAAACAGGAATTTAACTTTTAGGTATTAAAACAGGAATTTAACTTTTAGGTAATCAAATTATGAATTCGAAAAATGTGTAATTAAAGTACCCGAAGATTCACGAACTTTTTCGACTAGAATTTTTTAGCAGCACCAAAACTTCTACGCATTATGACAAAATATATCAAAATCTCCTCAAAACGCGTTAAATTGCATCAAAGCAGCTTTAAAAATGCAACAAAATACGCCAGAGTAACTTTGGATAGCATGAAAACTCTTCAAGTCACCAGATGTGACAAATATAATATTTTTCATCACTTACTTTTTAATTTATTTCATTCATTCAGTAATTTTGTCAGTTTCGTATTAATCTTTCTTGTTAATAAGACTTTCAGTACCAATTTAAATGTAGGTACAAAAAAAATTACCCTTTGTAAAATTTTTATATTTGTAATATGTATGCCTTCATAAATGCCCGAGGTCCACGTGACCCCAACTGTTAGGCAACCAAACTTACAATGAAGTCAATGGTTGACACAAAATTCCCTAAAGACAGAAAATGGGTCCAGTGGAGTACATATTACAATTCTTTACAAACATTGAACTTTAATTTGCAAAATGTGTTTCTTTTTCAATAGAAAAGAATATTTTTTTGCATTTTTACTTAAAAAAATAAAATAGTCATACTCCTCTAAGATATTTTGAATTTTTCTCCCATTCCCAGAAGTTGAAGTCAATTTCGAAGATAGCTATAATCGAAACGTTTAACGTCCTGTAGTGTCTTGATTTTTGAGAAAAAAAAATCGGTATTAAAATTAATGACTTGACTGAAAAAAATTAAACGTATTCCATCTGCAATTTACTTTACTTATGTATTAACAGTAGATTCTGATCTGGAAATTTGAACGATTTTATTTTTATTTCATTTACTTTTGAATAAAATTTTTCAATTTAAAAAAAAATATTTCAGAAACTAATAAAATTATTGAAAAAATGTAGAATAAGAAATTGTAGGTTTTTTCTACCTGAACAATTTGCTTTTTTTTAAATTTTTGTACGACAAAATTTGACTGAGTTGACCGTTAGAAGCTCAAAACTAGCTCCAAGACTGCCTTTCCTTAGCCCCTTTAGCTTACAAATCTAAAAAAATTTATAACTTTAAAATTACAAAAGTTATGGTAAAAAAATTAATCGCATTTTTTGGTAAAGTTTTCGGAGCGGATAAATTACCATCATATTTGTGCATTTTGGAGCACTTGTCAACTGATTTGAGTAAGTACTTTAATAATATACATACACACACGTATCCGAGTTCACATGTATAAAATTTAAAAAAATTAATTATATTATATCCTCATACTCATATATAATTTTTAGGAAATTTTTCTATAAGGGGTAAGGTTTTTTATGAGGGGTAGGTCTTCCATAAGGGTTTTTTGGGTGGGTGAAAAGTTGCAATATATCAAAGATCATTTGAAAACCAATAAAAAGTTTATAATTCAACATATGCATACCATAGAAACATCTCAAGTTTATTTTATTATAAGGGATGGTTTTTAAGGGTTCCAACTTTATAATGAGTCGTAAGCTTTCTAATGAATAACACAAGAAATGCAATACATTGTGAATAATAATAATAATAATAATAATATCTCTACTCCTCATTCTAACTACGAGAGTTAGCTCAGAAGTCGGAGACTTGTGCGGAAGAGGAGGCGGCATATTATTATTAAGCAGGTCGCATTTGCGCCCAGGAACGAGCCACCATTCAGTGCAGGAATGAGGGAAACCTGGAAAACCTCATTAATTAGAAGAGGGGTGGTCAAATGCCAACCGGTGTCAATCTCTCACATTGACCTAAGCCAACATTCTTCCACCCTACCATACCTGCATAGAGGGTGCCAATCCTCCGTACAAGCATAGCTAATCTACGGTCTACCGGCCGCGGGATTCGAAACCCGGGCAGATAGCACACATCGATTTAAGTACTGACGCTTTAAAACGTGTGGCTATCGACCGCACCGCATCGAATGCATCAAAAGAATATTTTAAACTGTTAAAAACTTTTTTTTTCAAATTTTTTAGCCATTGAAGGGTTGTTTTTAAGGATTTTTAAGGTAATTAAATTTCATTAATTATATTAAAAAACACGAAGGGAACTTTACCCAACATATTTGAACATGAATTGAATCTTTAAAATACGTAAATCTGCGATTTTCGCATTTTTTTCGTACAAGGGTAGTTTTCACCCCGAAATAGAAAAAGCACACCTCTAGACAATATAACTTTTGAAGTGGGGGGTCAGATGAGCTTGTATGCAAATTTTCAGGAAAATCCATGCTATCCGAAAAAATTGGGAGCTTTTTCCTTATTTTTGCCTTCAGTGACTGGACCATATTTAATTTAAACTAACTACACTAGACAAGACAACTAAAATCGCAAAAAAAAATAGTAATCGTTCGATCATAGGCACCTCGGCAACTAAACCGACAGCTAGACAGTTCGCCCGTCAGTGTACCGGCGCCAATGGCCAGCGGACGAATTGTGCCAGCTCTAATAATCACTGGAAAGACGGGCAATAAACGCGCCAAAATACAAACCTAAAAGCAATCTCCATAACCGCTCCGACGTGCCGTGAGACACATTAAATTTTACCCGCCAGCCGCCGCGTATGGAGCGCTATGCGTTGAATTTTTCATAGCGGCCTCATAAAACAGTACAGGGCCCGCTCACTTTTTACGGCGCGAACCCTTTAAAATTTAAATGTTACGGCGTCGCCTACCGGCCCGTTATTGAATTTTTTTTCTTAAATCAATCCCCCGGCAGAGACTCGGCAGCATCGGCGGCGTTCGCTTGTCTTCCCGCCGGGTCGTATTTTAATATTTCAGGCCGCATTAATCGCCTCATTTCCGCCGGAAGTGGTGGTTAAATTTCCAGCCGACTCATCGGGCTAGACTGGATTACGTACGCGGGTGAATTATTCACCGACAGAGGAGCACTGGGCCCAAGACGGTACTGGATTCAAGAACGTAAGGAAACGGTCTCAATTCGACCTCCTTTCTACTTTTTTCTGAATGCCACTCGACCTGCGCGAAAGAAAAAATTTTGTTGCATTGATTTTGTATTCACAGAAAATGTAAATGCTAAATGCTTGAGTTTATAAAAGGTTTATACCACCACCCCCCTAATTAATGAGGTTTTCCAGGTTTCCCTCATTCCTGCACTGAATGGTGGTTAGAGCCTACCAACAGAAATCGTTCCAGGGCGCAAATGCGGCCTGCCTAATAATAATATACCGCCTCCTCTCCCGCACAAGTCTCCGACTTCTGGGCTAATTCTCGTAGTTAGAATGAGGAGTACAGATATTATATTGGGCCTTCATAAACGCCCGCGTCCCACGTGACCAAATTTATTTTGGCGCTCAGTAAATTTGATTTTGTTAAGTTGGTGCTTCAGGAATTAACAAGGCATCCGTAAATTTTCATGTTGTTTATGCCTATTGTTTGTACAATTTAGCAGGGTTTATCAGAATTTCTATGCTTTTCTGAAAATTAATCTTTGAAGAAAAATTGTTCTTTTTAGATTTCCAAAAATTCCACATTTTTCCCGTAAGTTAAACGAAAATTTTAAGGTTACGTTACGAATATTGAATTCTTATTATTTGTACATTTGTGTAAAAATGCCGTTTACACCGAAATAAGACTCATTTATTTTGGTGCCACATTTTCGCAGTGGTACACGAAACGCAGATAGAACTTGTTCTTCGCAATCCTGTATTAGGCCATGAAAAAGAGCTGCGAAATGACCATTTCGCGACTTTTTGTTTCGGCAAGCTGAATTTATCACTATAGATAGATGCTAAATATTATTTACAATAACATAGTAGTTTCCACAGTCATAAAAATGAGGGGGAAGATTGTTTACAGGGTGGTTAATTGTATAATTTTTACGTAAATTTACGTTTTTCCGTTCATTTTCACGAGAAGACAGTAAAGTATTTTTTTTTCGTCTTCAAAAGACCTATATTCCAGTCGGCAGAGGCCGAAAAGTTACTGTTGGTGACATTTTCTTAATAACTCGGAAATAACTACACAGGTCTACTTTAAATGATGAGTATTATAACACGCTAATTTGCTGACAAAGTATTTTATCATGAAAAAAAGTTATTAACAATTTAATTGTGAAAAAATTTTTTTGTAGTAGTTTTCTTTAAATAACTCAGCGGGATGACTTTGTACGAAAAAATGATTAGGACATGATTTTGTTCGTAATAAAAATAGCTACAAAATGGCGGTGGTCCGATTACGAAATTTGCAATAACAAAGCCGTGAGATTGAAAAAACGGTTTAAAACGCCAATTTTTTTAAGTTGCTGTAAAAATGTCAATTATAAACAAAAAGTGATAAAACTTTCGAAAACTATAGTTCAATATATATGCAATAATGACGCTAAAGCCGAAAATCAGGAGAGCAAAACTTTTTGTTCTATAAGGTGTTATACATTCATCGGCATCTGAAACTCGAAACT